>NC_044338.1:6002017-6302017 GCF_007399415.2 Gopherus evgoodei | reverse complement strand
CATCACCAGAATCTCCTTCATTGTTAATCCTATGGCCCCCTTATTGATACCCTTACAAAGATGACAGGCACGGAGATGGACCTACTTTCTCGTACTTACCTCTGACCAGGAGGATCCACTTATATCTGACTTTCACAGGCACTAAATCCACTTTTTAAAAATACATTTAAAAAGAGAAGACAAGGGCTAAAATGAATGGTTACATTAATAGTTAGTACATTAATAACTCTTGCCTTTCTTGGAAGAGGTGTGTAATATATAACTAAAATGTAATGTATTGATAACACCTGCATCTGATGGAATATGTTGCTTGTCATAACTCAGAACTGAACAATTATGTACAAAATGAATGTGTAGGAGGGTGCTTACCTTGTTATTGGTTTCAGACAATAACTCATTAAGCCATCCTAATGCTTTGTACATGCAGCAGAAGACTGTCTAAATGTTAACACTTACGTTCTCATCTCTGTGCATGAGGATTTGCACACGTAATTCCCTGAGATGAGACTATACCTCTTGATTTTTATTTGTAAATCTATGCTAAACTGGCAGATGTTGGGGACTAGCTTTTAGCTCAAGACATTTTTCATTTAGTTTCTGATTAAAAGATGTTTTGTTCTTAACCCAGCAAGACTAATTATTGAGTGCAAAAATCTTCAGCCTTGTCTCACAAACCTCTCGTTTTAAGGCTAGCAGCAGAAATCTTGAGATCTAAAAAATTACAATTGCTGAATGATTCTGAATATTTCTAAATCTGCATTAGAATGCTACTTCTGTTTTTCATTACCAAGGGTAGCGAAGGGGAGTAGAAACTTCACAGGAAAACTAATCCATGTTACCTTCTTGAGGAGATAGGTATTCTAGTCCTGTTAGGTTCAGCCAGCTGCCTTTCGCACACAGTTATGGTCATTGTTTCAGGTATGAGTTTTCTTCTCCCTTATTAGACATCAGCTTTACTTTCAATATCTCTTGCCGCTAGCGCCCGTCTATAGGAATGGGAAGGAGCTGCGTGATGAGTGATCCGTTTAAACACTAGAGAAAATGAAAGAGCTTTGCTCAACCATGCCCCTTTCGTATGTTTCAAGCTATTGTAGTTTCTAAGGTGACAACTGACCTGTGTACTTGAAAACTTGTAACTAAACAATCCCAATTTCCCAGCATTTATCATTCATATTCTCTCTCACTGTTCGTTGTTTGCAGCTTTAGTCTCCCCTCCTTTGCGGTGTGAAGGAGTCCTACACTGACAAGATACAAATCATTGATTTCTCTGCTGTTAGCATCCCCACTTCACTCCACTATTTTATGAAGCCCATTGCTTCGTGCTTATTTTTGACAGGTAATTACCCAGCGAGGGACTGTATTGCACCACCATGCATTATCTCAAAAGAAAATTTGGAGAAGGAAAACCATGGGATGTAATTTAATCAACTAAGATATCACAGTCCAGCAGCTCTATTTTTAACATCTCTCATGCTGCTACCTTGTGAAGAGAGATCACGCCCTTGTTCCTTGGCAGACACCTTTTTGTCCCTCAGACATGCAGTTTCCTGACTATAGTCTTCTGTGTTTAGATTACTTGTGTTGTTTAGTTAGCAGTTGGAGGCAGAATAATGTTACCAAGATTCTGTACAAATTGCAAAATCATTACTAAGATTTCAAGGTGTGGGTGCATGGATTGCTCGTTTAATGCAAGATCTCTGTCGTGTTTTAAATGGAACCCAACAAGCCCTAAATATGCAAACTTCACTATAAAGGCAAAACTAAAATTATTCATTTAAGGTCATCTGTTTTTACTGACATAGAGGTCTAGAAAAACAAGTGAGCAAGCATCATATTTCTTAAATACAAAATTTTACAGTGGGAACGTGTTATAAAACATTCTGCCAGTGTTGTTTCCCTAGGGATTTAGAGTGAGAGACATGAAGGCTGACAACTCTCTTCCTGTTGTAGGTCAGAGCTTCAAGAAACTCTGTAATCTTCCCACCAGCTTTACTCTCCCCTGGAACTCACGGTTAAAATTAGACGCTGGCTGAACTTTAGTGGTTCAATTTGAAAGCTTTCAGAGGCAAAGTAAAACAACTGCAGAAAAGACCGCTTTCTCACAGTTCCATTTTGAGAAGTCACTTTGTACAGAGTAACATGGTTTTGCTAACTGATGGTCTCTTACAGAGATGTTATCATAAATCATGATTAACAAGAAAGCTCACTGTGCAGCGTGGAATTAATCTATATGTGTGCTGTGTCTTGGAAAGAGGTATCTTCCTTTAGGATATTACATTACCATTTGATTTGATTTTTCTCCTGATATTTCACCTCTTGCCCCAAAATTTGTCAGAGATTGAAGCACATGAGCAGTTTGCTGCCTTAAGAGAATGCAAAAGATCAAATAAACACAAGGAAAATAATGAACGACAGGACTTTACAGTATGTGCCGTGAATTATTAACTGTTGAATCAAAAATTAGGCTGGAGTTGCTACAACATGGGGAAACCTGCATATACAGTAAAGATGGCAGAGGTGTTCTGCTTAGTCTCTGTTGCAGGATGCTGCACCCTGCACATTTATAAGTCAGCCTGGCTTGATTAACCTTTTTATTCAGGACTCAAAGCAGCTTGTAAATTTTTTTTTTTATCATTCCTTACCAGGTTGTTTGGGGTGTCTCGTAGTATTTGCTTTCCTTTGTCCACATCTGTTTTCCAAACTCTCATTATTTACATTTATTTTTCTTAAAGTTGCGTTAATTTCCATCCCGCGAGTTAATTTTTATCATTCAGAATGATATATTGCATCAAATTATTTCATATTTCTGTTGAGAGGTTACTACAGAGCAGCAGAAGAGTTGCTAACCCGATCTTGGTGAGTTGTCTGCTATCACAGTGTGTTGTAAAGACTGCTCATAAACAGCCTGGTGAAGAAAAAACTATCTACATGAAGGCTAAGCCAAAGGCTATCAGTCTGTGCACATAACATTGCTGTTATGTATTGTTTTGGAGCTTTGCAGGTTTAAATATTTACAATGGCCCATCATAGTTTATTAAAACATGATCGCTCTAATAAGTAAATAAGGGTTCTAGCAACCCTGATACACATGTCACCATTGCTTATTAAACTCATCATAATCATCTAACAGCAGGTCCTTGCACTCCTTCCAGGTCTTTTTGTTCTATTCACCTGTTGTCTCTCAGCATAGGCTCTTTGGGGCAAAGGGTCTTGTTCGTACAGTACCTGGCACAGTGGGGCCTTGTCCTGAGCGTGCTACTCCAATGGTAATAATAAGTAGTAATTATAAAGCCCCTGCATGAGCTACCTTGGTATTAGGCAATGGAATTCTGACGGGTTTGTGTTTCGGGTAAGAACAACAAAAGCACACGATATGCTGAGTGTCATTAATTTCTTATTTACCTCATCACCGTTCAGTGCGCTAACTGGATCCACAAGGAAAACAATGGTATATGCACAGAAATGCCTCAAAAATTTAACTCGCATCAATTTTGCTAAAATGGGGTATGGAAGTACTGCATGTTGTCCCACTAGGTTATATGGTGGACTCAAAGTAAAAGAGAATTGTAGTTTATCTTAGGAAAGGAAACCAGAAACATCCATGTTCTAGTGCCAGCTTTGCCAATGACTTGCTCTGTAGTCTTAGGAAAGCCACACAGGTCTCTCGGGGCCACATTCCTCGCTAGATAATGAATGTAGCAAATGGTGTTATGCCAGGAATGATTGTGCACAGAATAGAGATTTACACCTGTGTGTCCGAGGTACCCAGTGTGTAAAATGAGGATTACACCTACCTCACAAGGATTACACCTACCTCACCTACCTCCTGAGGATTATTTTCAACAGAAACCATTCAAAACATAGGCCCTGACTTTCTGTTGTCCTGCACTCTATGTAGTCATATTAGAATTGTATCATTTTCCACACACTTTGCACTGGTGTAGCTACCTACACAAGGTGGAGGGCAATAGAGAGTCTGGCCTGAAAACATTTGCTATCCATTACTACACAATCACCACAGACCCCTTACTAAGTACAGGGAAAGCTGTGATCACCTTAAGTACCAATGTGTGATAATGGTAGGCAAATGCTAGCCTTTTAATGCCCAACATGTGAACATTAAAATGTAAAGCATACAGATGTTAACTGTTGCCGGTATTTACATTCCTAATATGCCTCAGTTATTAAATAGAATTAAAATAATAGTTAGGTTTCAAGCACGTGATCTTTTCACGGCAAATGTTCTTCTCTTACGCTTTATTCAGGTTATTTATAACAGGAAAGCACTTTAACAAAATGATCTGTTGTCACATGGTGGAAAGGAATTAGCGTTGCAGTATCATAGGCCATATATCTGTCTGCATTTTCTTTTTCCGTGTCCTAACTTGGGTACTGATGCTTCAGACTCCGGTACTTGGTTAGGTTTTTGTAAACCTTTCGGTACAGGTTTGAGTATGGCTAGAAGTATTTTTCCTTCTCTGTGCTTATCAAACTGTGTTTCTTTGACACTCTGATAGAAATAGTGTTACTGGTTGTAGTGGAGACCTGAGTAATAACTGTCCTGTCTGAGTCAGCTTCTCTAATCCTGCCCCACAGCATTGCCCTCCCCCTCGCCCCCCCCATCTCCCTCATGATCTTATGTGGCCCTGTGGGCTAGAGCAGTATTAATTCAGCCAATAAACACAACTTTATTTTATAGTTTTATAGCATGATCAGCTATCAAATGCTCTGTATTAAAATAACATTTCCTAGTCTGATTCAAGACAAAGTTTTGTTAGGCACAGTGGGACTTTTATCCCTAGAGGAATTCAACTAACTGAGTATAATATTAGTTAACATATTTTATTGAGGTGAAGAAAATACTTTACTATACAGAATAAGCTACCATTGGCCATGGTATTCATTTTGCCGTAATAGCTGGGTGGGTTTATATATAGTTTCTTAGCTAGCAAAAGAATTTCTGACTGATTAATTCTGTTTCTCCCCATTTTTAAATCAGGATGGAAATCATTCATTAGAAGGGCTTGTTACAGTTATATAGGGGGAGAGTGGTCACAGTCCCATATTTTTAAGTACAGGAAGTAACCGTTGACATCGCTTTCCAGAACTAGGTCCTGAATTTTTAGAGCAAATGGATGGATATCTCGTTTATATTCACTGATATCTGCATCCACGGATGCGGTTGTATTTTTGCCATCTTGGCAGATCACAGATCAAATGCAGATCCAAATTTTTGTACCTGTGCAGGGCTCTACAGTGAGGTAGGGTGCTGCTGCGGGTGCAGATGTGGATGTGGATACATATAAGTGGAGGAGTGTGGATTGCGGGTCTAATACAAGTTAATTATCATGGGTGCGGATCCAAATGTTTGTATTCACGAAGGGCTCTATGAATTTCCTCTCATACAACTTTCTCACTGGTGTAACTCCATTTACTTAATGGAGTTCCTGCAGATTTATGCCTGGTATAATGGCCTAAATCCAGTGCCAGTGGAAGAACTGCTGTAGAGCTCAGTGGGCAATGCAATGGGCTCTACATGAGAGGAAAATCAGGCTCTGAGTTTTTTTAGATTTTGAACTGAATAACCTTATAAGAAAGCATGGTGCTTTTGAGAAAATTTAGTCCAAATATCAGGAAAATAATTCTGATCAGTGAAATCTGTTAGACTGTGGAATAGTCCTGCAAGGGGCAGAGGCCCCATCATAAGACATTTAAGACCGAACAAAGTGCTATAGTAGGGAACAATCCTGAATTAGCAGGTGGGATGGACTAAGTAGTCCAATAAGGCTTTTCAGTCTGATTTTGATCAGATGCTTGTGTATGGGATCACATACATAGAGCTGAACTTACGACCAAGTTTAGGGTAAGGGAGAAATCTTCCTCAAGGGATATTAGATGGGATTTAAGCATTTTTTCTCCCTTCCTCTTGAGCATCAGTTAGGAGAAGGTGGACATATCCCGAGATGGATCACCTGTTATGGCACTGGAGAATGTAAATGCAAAAATCATGCATGGCATGGCTCTGTGTGTGTAACCATTGCAAAACCTTTGAAGTGACTTGATTGTTATAAGAAACATGACTCACAGTGGCATTGTTCCTTCGGTGTTCCTGGTGCTGACCATCCTTTATGCTATGTTAGAAACTCGTGTTTTGATCTAGTGTCATCCAAATGTATTTAGTCTGTATTTTGTTCTGCTTTGTAAACATGTTTTTTCCATCGCTGCAAATGTCTTCTCTATTATTTGTTTCCATTTGTAAATTGAACAAAAGGCTTTAATAAACAACGTCCTCGGACAGCCTCTCCTCTGCAGCTAATGAAGAAACATGAATCCTAAACTGAGTGGCCTGTAAACTGTTGAAAATTCAGAGGGAAAATTTCCTCCATTTTGTTCAACCGAGCTATTTAGAAGTTCAAAGCATTTCTTGCCCTGAATAAACCACGCAGCCAAATTGTAAATAGAAGTTAGAATTACGGTTGGTATTTCAGAGCCTACTATGGGTGGCATCTGTCTCATCCAAAACATGGCATCGTTTGTGACACTGGAAGTTTGATGTAATCGGTTGTAAGCCAGTTTGTGGCCTGATTTAGTAGTCAGAAGATGCACTTTACTAGCTAAGCAAAACATGTGAGTTTTATACATTAGCTTTCTGATTAGAAGTGCTAAACCAGTATTGGAGAAGGATCGATGCCATCGGACAGTTTCTGGCCATGCAGGTACAAGCACACAAATAACTCTTCTCTGGGGATCAGAGGGCCTGACAGCAGAGTCCAGGAGACTTTAAAAGTGACCCTCAAAGGCTTTGCTGAAAATTAAAAACTTTGTTTGTAGGATCCCCAAAGTCTGCAGCTGTTGCATTGCATTTTAGCAGAAACAGAGGCAATCTTTACCTCCTTCCGATCTGGAGGAATTGGAACTGCAGATTTACTGGTCCCTTTTTCCAAGTAAGGGCTATCAATTCACAGGTAGAACGAACCTTGTTTAAATCATTCTTTTATACAGAGATGGAGGGACAGATCCTTTACAGGATCTTGTTCATATAGCATATATGTATATGCATAACACGTACGTATGTAATGAACGCACATTTACTTGCAGGAAGGAATTAAATCTACTGTGTACAGCAAAAATACTGCAAAAAGAGAAAATACAGGGGCTCTTCGGTACAATTCAGATTGTAGGCAGGAGTGTCTCCTGAATAATATATAACGTATTCATATGAATGGGCAAGGAATGCATGTTTAAAATAAACCTCAAGGGCGTCTGAAAAGAAGTTAGGGCTGCCATGCTAATTCACTCTGTGGTCAAGCCTTTTAGAAAAACTTCAATGGATCAAAAAAATACAAGCAGGAACATAAGAAAGGCAAGTCCTAGAACTCATAATTCATTGGCAGTCCACTGTGGAGAAGGGACCCTTTCATTTTGGAACAAGGTCTGAGATAACCCAGCTCATTTTACACAGCTTTTCTTGTTACTTCCAGTTACATTGAGAGTGAGCTTTGAGAGTTGAATCCAGTTGTAAGCCAGAAGATCATCTGTTGGCCTTCTGTTCCGTGGAAGTTTGGGATGTATCTTATTTAAGGAGTGTCAAGTATTATGAAAATGACTATCAGGCTACCTGGGGGAGTGCAGAGCCCTGACATTCCATTACAGCATGTAGATGTACAGAAACAGTGTGATATTATTAAGGCGGCAGTGGTGCCTAGTGGATAGAGCCCTGGAGTGGGACTTCGGAGACCTGGGTTCTATTCCTGACTTGGTTGCTGGGTGACCTTAGGCAAGTTACTTTCCTTCCCTGTGCCCCTGGTTCCCTGTCTGGAAAATGGAGTAATGATTCTGAACTCCTTTGCAGAGTGTTGTCTGAGAGTTATTAGGACATGGCAGAATGTAAAAAATGTTCCCCATTGTATTACCAGCTACAATTATTATTCTGGCACAGAAACATCCCTAACTGTAATGAGGAAAAAGGAAAAAAATGCTAGTAAGTTTGAAGGGCAAGAGAACATTGTTTGTTAATCATCATTGTGACATTAACTCATGTAACTTCTCAATTGTCTCCCAGTGAGGACTGGTCTTGGCTACTCTGGTTCCTCTGGATTCTTGGTCAGAGGACTACTTTTCACTATAGTCTATCTCAGTGGTTCTCAACCAGAGGCCCGCAGGCCACTTGCAGCCCAATCAGCACAGAGCTGCGGCCCATGTGACATCCTCAGGGCCATACAGGATGTGGCTCGCAATGGTAAATAGGTTGAGAACCACTGATCTATCTTCTCATTAGCAGCTGACATTGCATGCCATGTAACTTGTCATTAGCAGTGTCAGTCCATGGAGCAGCAGCATCTTCCAGATGAAAAACGCCTTGTTTACCTTGAAGAATGCCAAGAATTCCACATTCTGTGGATGTAGTGTTGGCTGGATAACAGCAGTCAGCTGCATTGAAAGTGGGTCCAGAATGAACTCTAAAGGAAAGAAAGCTTAAAGTCTTAAATCAGGTCAGGCTTGAGAAACCATAAGGTGATCTTTTGATACTTTCAATGCTTTATCACATAGTCTTCCACTTTTACAGTAAGGGACCTTTTCTGGTTGGTTTGGGGATTTTATTTTTGTGTTACAGTACACAGTGCTGTTTGGCTCTCCATCACCATTCATAACAGAAGCTGTGAGAAGAAGCAGTTGATTCTAGAGTGGGGGTGGCGGATCCTTCTCTCTTTTGATCATTGCTGGCTGGAGCTACTTCTTCTTTCAGCATCTCTTTAGATATTTCCTGCTTGGCACTGTTATGCAGAAAGGCTTTATTGCTGTTGGTAAATCTTGGATCAGGTAAAGAAGCGCAGATGTAATGGGAGGGCCTCTTCACTACACTGCTGTTTAATTTGGTACATAAAACACCCATCCACTTGACAGCAACAGTTAATGCTGTCCTTTCTAAAATCTTTCCTTGAGGTTTGAAATTGATTCTCAGAAGGTAGCAGTGGGGGTTTCGCTGACAGATCACCAGCTGGTTTCAAAACCCTCACGCTGTATTGCAAAGGAGTTTTAAAATAGCTCCTTCTTGTACCTGTAGTAGACATGTATGGCTTTTGACTGCTCCCAGTGGTCTTTTCAGCTTTCATATTCTATTTCATGTGCCCATCCTATAGGCAGTATTTTTTTTCCGCCTGTAGCTGTTTTGCAATTTTACAGGCCTTTGCTGTGTGAGAAAATTTGGTAGAAATTTGGTAGCACTCCTGCTGGGTGCTACTTTCTGATACTGTCATGACAATTCCTATGCTCAAAGGTTCAAACAGCGTGCCATATATGGTCTTGTGAGGCCTTTGGCCTTGGCCTTCTAACACAACGTTTCTACTATTGGCCGCATTGTTAGTGCTAAAAAAACCATGGAAAGATTGTGATGGATAGGACATTGCATTGGCCTGAGGTTTAAATTTTGATATTGTATTGGCTGCTGTGTGTAAACTTTGGTAAACCAGAGATAAAAAGTGTAGCTTGTCTCTGGAAGTCACAGGCTTTTCAGAGTGACACTTGGCAAATTGTGACATTTGCACTGTCAAGTATTTGTCCACATATCAGTTGTTTTGTACATATGTTTACACTCACTCTGCTTTGTTTTACTAAGTTGGATAGAGTGTTTATTATGTGGGTTGCAAAATATGTTCCTAAGAGTATACTAAACCATGGTGCCACAATGGCTAGGGGTTGTTCGAACCTCCTGTTATGCAACAAAGAGTATGGCAGGTAACCACAAGCCATGGAGTTGGCTATCTTTTAGGGAGACTGAATGATTGTGGTAGTGCAGTACTTTGCTTTCCGCTCAACGGTCTCCCTCAAAGTTAACTGTTGCTTGGTTTGGCTGGCCGATGCTGGCAGAAACACTTCATCGAGAGATTAGGCTCTTTTTTCTCCACAGCCTCCCCTCTGAAACTACCACTTCCTTGTTACAGCAACTTCACAGTGTCAGGATGGTTACTAGGTTTGTCGTGACTTGTTCTTTTTGGCAGATTATTTTTTGTTTGGCCCACCAGGTAAAGGTGAATGTTCCAGTATAACAGCAGTGTACAATGTTCCTTTTCACTACACCCTTTGAGATTCAACAGGGGCTCTAGCACATTCATCGAAGTTATGTGAACTTCCCCAGATACTTATTTCACTTGGGGTGTGTTTGTGTTGGGTTTTTGCTGTCCCGGAAGATGCGGCACCTATTTTTCTTGTATTCAGACATCTCTGACAGCAAGATGTCTCTGTTTCGGATGGCTTTGTGTGTTCAGGAGCTGCCTAAGTCGCTTGTGGACAGCTATAACTGTAGCTCATTAATCAGCTCTTTTAACCAGTGGAGATTAAGGAATGACTGATTTCTTTTTAAAAAGCATTTCTAGCTCCTAGGGCCAATCCTCCAAGAGGCAGAGCACTTTTTGGAGATAAATAACGTGTATAAAAATGTTTTGTATAATGCAGTAAAATAGCTATCAAGTTTAGGTCCAGTGTAAATCATCTTATCACATGAGGAGGCATCGTTCTAAAAAATATGAGATTTCTAATTATTAGAAATGGAAATGTGTTTGCAATCTGGATTTTATATTACTATTATTTATTATGTGTCTTGTGATAGTGTCTACAAGCCCCAGTCGTGGGCCAGGATCCCATTGTGCTTGGTGCTGTACAGACGCAGAACAAAAAGACAGTCCCTTCCCCAGAGCTTTGTGGCTTAGTAAATTGTTGATGATGTAGTAAATATAGGCACAGCTAATGAAGTTTTTGAAATATTTTAATTTGTTTTAAAGGTACCACATAACTACAAAAAGAAAATATATGTGGTGTAGAATTGCATCATTTTCCTAGTTTTTTTAATGTGCAAAAATAAAACAAGTGTGAAATTAAAATTTAAAGTTACTATGGGGTTGAGTGTTTAGTTGGGATTTTAGGAAGGAGTTTTTTTCTTAGCTCTAAAGTATATTACTCCTATGGTTGTATAAAGTATAGACATTACTCTAACAACGGGTACAATTTCAATATATAATCTTTGCATAAATAATGTATATCTAGTTGTCTTGGATAAAGTGCAAGTTAGGATCATGCTTCTGAGATAGTGATTTGCATACCTGTGTCAGTGAAGTGTGAGGTTACTGATAAGCCTTGTTTACTGCCAGATTGATTTGTTGTAGACCTAGAGAGCATGAGAACTTAAAGATTTCAAAGCTGATTCCCTATTTTGTGCCCTTTGTAACACACATCATGAAATGAAGAAGAAACACAAAGTGCCTTCTGTCATCTCCTTCAGGTCTGCTGATCTAAAATTCCTGTTTCAGATTCTTCTTTGCAGAGAAGATATTAATGAAGCAGCATTCTAGATACAGCTGTAAAATATTGAACATTTTTATCAAATAATTAAACAACTCTACAGGCACACTGACCTTTTTGGAGAAAAGGGAGCTGCAAAGGGCCTTGAATCTGCCCTCCTGTCATGGCTGCTTCTCTCTGCCACCCCTGTACTTAGTAACCCTGCCAAGTAGGGTGACCAGACAGCAAGTGAGAAATATTGGGACAGGGAGTGAGGGATAATAGGAGCCTATATAAGAAAAAGACCCAAAAATCAGGACTGTCCTATAAAATCGGGACATCTGGGGTGACCCTACTGCCAAGTGAGTAGAACTCATATGGCATCCCAATAAATCACTATGACCCAGATCAACCCCTCCTATGGAGAAGAACATAGTATGGTTCTTTGAGGGAGGCCTAGCAGATCCCAAAGTCTGTCCATACAGAGACCCTGTGCCTCCGCCCTGGCTTCAGCTGCCCCGAACCACTGTCAGATAGGGACTCTGTAGGAAAGACAATGCATGCTCACCTCTACTATCTTTTTGGGCTAATGTCCACAGGGCCAAAAGAGAGGCTGATTTGTCCGTCATTCTGCCCAAGCCAGTACTCTTCCCTCCAGCCTACTCAGTGTCCACCTCCTCCCCTGGCACAGATTCCAGAGTAGACAGACAGGCCTGCACAAGATCTGGAGGCAGGGACTGACGAGGCAGCTGAGCCACCCTTCTTCACTCAGAGGGTCCCTTTCAGGCCTGAATCTAGGTAGTGTAATCTTTTCCCATGATGCCAACCTACCACTGGATACATGTGTACATGTGTATATATGTGGCAGCAGGGCACCAGCTGACAGCTGTGACATTAGTCAGTCTCTCTCTCACTGTATCAGCTATACATCACTGCTGATCTGCCTTGGTTTGTGGATCTGCCTGGTTTTGAGCAGCTATCCTGACACCAGTAGCGAATGGATTTATTCTCAAACAGAATCCAAATTATTAGGATTTACCAGAATGTTACACCTCAGATATCACTGGCAACTGTTGTTAGGAAAGGAAACAATACTTCTAAACTGTCCCTCATGTAACACTGGATCTTAGCTGATGTTTATAAAGCCTCTCTTGAATTTCTCAGCACAATCTTGGGTAATTTTGTAATGCAGCAATATCCAAACTGCTGTTGCATTATGAAACTGAAACTACAGGAAATATTTGTGACACTCGAATTATTTCCTGTGTTTAGCTTGTGTAGTACCAATCTCTCCCCCCGACCTTCCAAAGCATCAGCATGTGTCAAATTGTGGCCACTCACCAGATTAAACAAAAGATATTCTGGGTAAAAATAAAGGATTATAATTTGCCCTAACATTATTTCTCATATGGACAATCATTACTGGTTTGCAAGAGCCACTATACTGTGATATGCAAGAATCCTATGCTGTGTCTTTCAGACAGTATTTATCCATGTGTTAGCATGGGCGTATGTTCCTCATATTGCTACTTTAAAAAAATAAGAGGGGTGAAATTTCTGTACGTAGACAGGTGGAATACAGGAAGAATCTTTGGGGGTAAGAATGGCATGAGCCTGTTTTACCAGCTTTTCCAGGAGCCTGGAACACTGTATCTCTTTGTGAAGCGATTTCAGTATAATTGAATCTAGAATCATAGAATATCAGGGTTGGAAGGGACCTCAGGAGGTCATCTAGTCCAACCCCCTGCTCAAAGCAAGACCAGTCCATCGTGACAGGACAGAGATAAGTAAGTTTGCTCAAAATAAAATACAGCATACTAGATAGTAATGCATCTTCACACACAGAGTTTGGATGGGTTGCAATATATTTAATGAATTTAAACTAGCACATCCCTAGTTGCGGTTCCGACAGTTTAGGATGGATGCTGCAGGGTGATTCAGTGTCAATTCAAACAGCTAAAAATTATTTATACAGGGCTAATTATGGCTCTTCAGAGTCAGATAGTATTGGGCTGAAGGCACACAGTCGAAGAGTGTAATATCCACCTCTAGGGAAAACATAGGGAGGGACTTTTCGTGCTACACCTGTTCCACAGGTGTACCCAATGTTTCCGCACTCCAGAGAAATCAAGGCCAGCTACTGTCAGGGCTAGTCTGGCTGCCTTGTTCTCCCCAGCCCTGGGAGATATATTATGGCTGTAATTCCAGGTAAGGATGGTAGAAAGGGGAAAGGGTTCAGGCATCTGCTCATGTGTGCAGGGAAGGCCTACTATTAAGCCATTGGTGTATTATATAGAGCCAGATTTGGTCCCCCCCACAAACATGCAATTCCGACTGAAATCAATGGGAGCATTCACATATCTAAGAGCAGAACTGGGGACGACAGCTCACTGACATTGTCACGCCTCTAATGCAGGGTGTTCTGAAGGCTGCAGTATTAACAGTGCTTGGAGGGCTAAGTACAGTGCCAGCCTTTACTTTCCATTCCTTCTGTAAGGTACATTATGCATATTGTCCCGTGAGGAAGAGGACTTTTATATGCTGATTTAAGCTTCAATCCAGCAAACACTTACTCAGGCACTTAACTTTAAGCCATTGGGTTGTCCCCATTGATTTCACGGAGACTAGGTATAGGAATAAGTGTTTGCAGGATTGGGGATGAATCTCCTTGTACCAAGCTCATGTTAGAAATGTTTTTACATTTCTGAAATTACTAGAGGACTAGCATGCAGTTTTAATTGCAAAGAAACACTAAAGTAACTTGTCCTTTTCCTAAAAAATGGCATATTTGAAACCCAATAAAATAGCATATTTCTGCCCTTTGACATGAAGTTAATACTTTCTTGCAGCCATGTTTGGAAATGTATTCTTTGTACTTTTGTGTAACATTCCACCAATGCAAGGCTAACATTCTTTTCCTGTTGGTAATAGGCTGTCTGGTATCTGTAATTCAGTTATTTAGCTTTAAAATTAACTGTATACATTTGTAAGTTTCTAATTAAGATGTGTTTTTACTCTGCACATTTCAGAGCTTATTTAGATGAGCATCAAACACTACACTGTTTGGGTCTTTGCTTTGTGCCTATTAGCTTCCCTTTCTCTGCTTATAAATTTCTGATGACAGACATAAACATTTACCTCCATAGGCATTACTTAACTCTGAGATCACTTTGTTCTATAAATACAAACAAATAAAGACCACTTTAATGGAAGCATTGTATCCCAGCAGTGAAACGGTTAAAAGTTTTAGCACGCAGACCGGCCAGCAGGAGTTGGCAGTGTAGAGTAAGGGGGACGCCAGCCTGTCTCTACACTTTTTGGCCCTCCCCAAGTGCAGAGATGAAGGAAGAGCCCTCTATAAATCACTGGAGATTAGAGATCCTGTTCTTGCCGACTCTGCAGGGTTGCACTGCTTAATGTCAAAGCCTCACGTATTACTTTAACAGCACTCCTTTTCTTTATTAAATCCACTTTGAAATAAAAAAAAAAAGATGATCTTTCCAGTAAGGGGGAGAAGGCCTAAAAGGATTTAGAATGTATCTGTTATGTTACATTACTGAGACTAATAACTGTACAGGGAGTAGGTAACATTTTTTGCACCATTTCGGAATCTAAAATGAATAGATGTGATGGTTTCTTCCTTCAAAATATTCATTGCTTTTGACTTTGCCTGGTGTTCCCAGGATTCCTAGCAGAGACTGACAAGAGTGTGAACACACTGATGCTGGCTTTAAGGGTTGCAAAATTAAGTTTGCCGCTTCATTTTGCATATTTTTCAACATCTGGTTTTAGATTTTAAAAAGGTTTGGTATAACTTTGAATTTATTCAGTCTAATATTTATTCTGTCTTTATCTCCTTCATCTGACTAGAATGAAGACATATTTTGAACAGCTGTATCTGTGTCAAATGTCAGTGTTTGCTCTTAGTTCCATCTTGAGGGCATAAAGAGGTCTCTAACTCATTGAGTATTTATCTACCATTGTGGTTGTATTTTCTTCTGGTTGTTAAGAACTTACTGAGGCAACATGAAGTAAGAAAAGATACTTCAGCAAAACTGATTTTAAAATCCACGTGGTTAGTATAATAGTTTGGATTTAAAATTTTGTAGTTTTAGTTTGTTGTTTATAAATTGATTATCTGGATGTCTCTATGTATCTTCTTTGATTGAGTGCAGCCCCGGCCCCATACAGATATTTTGAATTTAAAGGAATTGCACATATGTATTTTTCTGCACTTAAATGTTTCAGATCCTCCAAGTCATTTAGTATCCATTAGGGCCTAAAGCTTCTTACTGTTTTCTCATTAGTAGTCAAGTCTATTACTACAGCAAACCAATTTCTAAGAGACAGGATTCTGTTATAAGCATCCTTGATGAAACTCCTAGAAATCATAACAACAAATGTTGTCAAGTTAGGTTTTAACCACGCATTTATTTTTTAATTGTGCCATATCATGCCCCGCAAATGTAGTTTATCTTTTAGTCTTACAACTTTAAATACAACACTGGCATGAACCCAATTAAGAGTAACAGATTTGTAAACGTGCGTTGACACGTTATATTCAAATATGAGAGACTAAAAGATGAAAATATTTTCAGTCTCTAAACCTATTTAAAAGTAAACTGATTGTTTTAATTTTGTACACGTAGAGTTGTTTTTTTGTTTTGACTCCTGTTCAGTGTGTTTTATACCCCTTCACAGCTCATTTATGGTACAGTTTTCATGTGTATTTTGACGTCTGAAAATAGTTCACACCTATAAAATGTTGCTTTGCATTTGCCAGGGGAAATTAATATTGTTTTGCAATGTATCGTGTCCAAAAGTTGACAAGTAACAGCTTTGCTGCTGGTTTATTCTGACAAACAGCTTGAAGGTCTCACCTTCATAGGCGTCTGCCACAATGAATTGCAGATATTCATTTATAACTCTTTGTGTGCTCTGTGTGTTCTTTCGTGTGTTCAGGAATATTGCCCAGTTTGCAAGTATGAGCTCTTAAAAGAACTAGAAATGGAGGTGGAGTTAAGATGCTATATAAACAGGACAAATATCTGGGACTGCAGATGTGAATATTTAACAGGACAGATTCAGTGATTAATATTTCACAAGTGTAATTTTTAGTTGAAAAAAGAAAGGAGCAGAAGGTTATCGTAAGATTGTAACCAGTGGTCCTGAAGCAGACTCTTAGCCCAGCAGTTAGTGTTTTATTAGGAGAGAACAACTCTATAAAAGGAACAGGAGATTCAATCATAATATAGTGGGGTCACATGAAGGCAGCTGACAGCATGGCTTCAAAAACCATTTAAGATCCAAGAAAAGTTGCCACAACTAATATACTGCAGCTGGTTAAATCATTTTGGAAAAAGCAGAACCTGCCATAGCCCTGCGGGTTTGTGTTCTGGAGCAGAACCATAATGTTCCACTGAAAATTCAGGTTAAGAGTTGGTTACCACACACAGAGTCAAAACTGGGAAAGATGTTTTTGTGTTCTCGTTTCTGAAAGTGGTTTGGGGGAAAGTAGGAACTACGAACCAAATCAGTGGTTCAGGTCGGAAAGAAAGTGAATAAAATGTTAGCTATGAAGTGAGGTCATCTGTATTTATAGAGGGTGTTTGCTGTTGTAAGCAAATGTTTCCAGGAAAGGCCATTTTGAAAAATCAGAATGCCATGATTCAGAATTGTTCTAAAATACTACTAAAAGAAGACAACTACCTCTTCTTCCTATCCCAAAATTCCTACTAAAAATGGATAATTATGCTACATTGAATAATTGTGGTTTTAAAAATCTCCCATTTTTCTCTCATAAATTAATCATTAGTCAACTATGTTAGAGAGGAATATCTACTATATTGTATCATTTATTGGATAGTTCTCTTGGCTCTCTTTCCTTGCCACTAAGACTATGGTTCACATCCTGAGAGTTGCTGAGCGTTTGCAAATCTAATAAAAAGAGTGAGATTTTTAGAAACAGCAAATTCTGAAATATTAAGGACTTTGGTTTGGCCAATGTCTATCTAAAATTGAGTGACCTGTGAACGAAGTAAGATCAGTACAAATAGATCTTTTTGGAGATGTGATGCAGCGGATCATGTGAGAATGTTTCATAGAAAAACAAAACCAAAAAAAAAAAACAGGCCAGCAGGACAAATTGGGGAGAGGAAGCTGAATCTTGTCTCATCCAGAGAGAGTATGTGATAGTCTAGAGACAATGTTTCTGTAAGTTACAAGTAACATGAAAATGATCACCAGTGGGCAAGAAGAAGAATTCAGCATAGTTAAAATAGCAGCCAGGATGTTGCTTCTAGTTAGACAAAAAGATCAGACAAACATAGAAGGAGTTGCAGATTCCCTAGTTCATGATCAAGACTGAAGATGATAATGGCTGAAAATAACCCATCATTTGCAGAAAGGAGGGTTCCCATGTCTGGAATAAAAGAGAGTATTCATTTAGGAATACACTAAAATGCTTAATTTATCTTTCTCACTAAAAAGTTATGTTACAGAAGAATGTCCAACCAACACTAACCAGAGATAAATTATTAGCTTTACTGAGTAGAAATCAGAAATATGATCTCTCCTTCTGCATGTCCCCCAGTGCAGGGACAGTAGAAATATGCACTAAAAGACATAGATTCAGACTTAACCTGCAGGCTTTATTGCTGCCCAGCAGCAGGGGGGAGGGATCACATACTGCAAAAATCACCAAAAACAAGCAAATCTTCTGTTTTAATTTATTTGTACCAGGAGCAGAAAACAGTTACACTAAGTGTTTGGAATTTCTTTTGTTATTAAATTCCATGCCAGTCATATTTTGTGAAAAAATACAAGCAAAAATAAAATTAGGAAATCCAAACTGCCACTGACAACTACTGTCTTGCAATGAATTGACTAAAGTACCCACCTGGTGACATTGACACAGGTGAATAAAGAACAAGCTCTACTGTGTGACAGGAAATCTTTCTTCCCCATTTAAAACCACCTTCCACCTGTGCCAGTTTCAGAACCACTGTTCGTTAGCAATTTCAAGAGGAAAATGCTATGTGGTTGGATATTTGAACAGCGAATGCAATTGCTGCTTTTTCTCTTGCAACCTTGATCCTGCTCCCTATCAAAACAATGAAAAAACTCCCTTTAAGTTTACTGTTGTAGGATCAAGCCCTTACAGCTCAGACCAGTAGGAGTCAGTTCACTTTCTGTATTGCAATGGTGCACAGCTTCTTTAAGAATAATGATTAATGTGTGTTGTGTCAATACATCACTGAACTCCCCTATCATGGTATTAAAGTTCTATTGTCGTAGTGGACTAAATGGCTCAGAAGAATAGCAATTGGACAGAGAGCCTGTCATGTAGCACTGGCTGGCCATGAGGCCTGAACTACCTTCTTACCCCTGGAGATGGCCCTTCTAGCTCTGGGGTGAGCACATTCAGGGGGCAGTGTGAGGCAAGCTTGCACTGTGATTGCCCATAGTGTGTTTGTTTTGTTGCTAAATGGAGGGCTTGTTACCAAAGCTGTCAATCAGACACCTTTTATGAGCACTGGATTCACATAAGTTTTTTTTTTTTTTAATGAATGAATGAAAAAGTACCTGTATCTTTCTGCTACTACTGTCATCTGATTTCTTCCATCTTTCTCGCCGCCTCTGAATTTGCTTGGTGGCTCTTATAATGTGATGGCTCTGTCTCTTGCAGCAGAGCTTGCATTCAATTTCCCTGTCTCACCACCTAGTTGAGAAGACCCCACCATCCTTTGCATGCACTGAATGCAAATTTGTCCACATATTCATTTTTGCTGTGTCTGACTTACCAGGTGGTACAGAGGGCTACTTCCCTGTTTGGTTCATCCAGAGCACAGGCCTGCAAGAAGGCTAAATTACAAAGAAAGTGTCTGTCATCCTGAAAACAAGATGGCTTGAAGATTATATGCCAATTTCACACTTAATATATTTAGAACCACTTCTAGCGGGGAAAACATTGTTGAATAAGCTGACCCCTGATTTGCACATAAACTTTCAGATGTGTAATGTCCCAATAAGTCGGCTGAAATAGGATATCTGGAAAATGATTGGGATTTTTTTTAAGTGGGTCACAACATCTGTGATTATCTTGTTGGGATTACTAGATGATCACGCTGTGGTATCATTTACTGTTTCCTGTAGACCTTGCCATTCAGAGCCGGGGTTTGCAATGAGTGCATGTAAATAGCCTGTGGCTTTGAGTGCATTGATGGATTTTGCGAGAGCCTAGAACTCCTTTCCCTGGTGGGTGGAAAGTGAAAAAACCTTTCAGTGTAGTCTCTGAATGTTGACGGCATATGGGTCCAGATTCATCCCTGGCTTACCAACATTGACTTCAATGGAATTAAACCAGAGATGAATTTTGACCCATTATCTTCTGACTAATTATCACAGAATAACCCTGCAACTTTCTAAACTTAGTCCTTTTGCCCTCTTAATTTTCAGACTGGAGGAACAAGTAAACTACTTTCCACAGCATGTTGTGAAGGCCAAAACTATCTAACAGAGTTAAAAAAAGAATAAGATACATTCCTGAAGGATAGGTCCGTCAATGGCTATTAGCCCAGATGGGCAGGGATGCAGCACCATGCTCTGAGTTTCCCTAGCCTCTGTTTGCCACAAGCTGGGAGTGGATGACAGAGGATGTATTACCTGTTCTCTTCACTCCCTCTAAAGCACCCAGCATTGGCCACTGTCAAAAGACAGGATACTAGGCTAGATGGACCCAATATGCAGGGGCGGCTCCAGGCACCAGCACGCCAAGCGTGTGCTTGGGGCGGCAAGCCACTGGGGGCGCTCTGCTGATCACCGCGAGGGCGGCAGGCAGGCTGCCTTCGGCGGCTTGCCTGCGGAGGGTCCACTGGTCCCATGCTTGGGGTGGCAAAATGTCTAGAGCCATCCCTGCCAGTATGGCCATTTTTATGTTCAGAGACTGTCTAGAAAATGATAGTTTATCTTACAAAGCAGTTAGAGCCGTGAGTCAAAGTACATGATGGGCCTTTCCTTACTTTCACTGAAGTCAATGCGAGAACTCCCACGATTTCAGTAGGAGCCGGATTGGACCCATTGTATTCAGGTGTAGAATAAAATAGCATTTCCACATGCAATACAGTCAATAGTCCAAATGGCAAAATTAAAGGAAAAACAAACTGAAAATCAAAAGCCTCCCATGTAATCACAGTATAAACTGCGCTAGAAGAGTGAAGTAATTATTATTTGTATGTATTTGTTATGACACTGGACTCTCATGGCAGTTACATTGCATATCACTGGATAGGAAATAAGAATATTTTTACTATGGTTATTCTGAATAATTCGGGCATATTTAGGGCATCTTTGCTTTACCAACACCCATGTCCCTGTCCCTTCAAGCATTGGCTCTACCTTGTTTTTCCCTCGGAAAACAGTCACCTCCATTCTTCTCCTTCTCCTTCAGTTGGGTAGGTCCCCCAGGTATGTACAAGGTTTTGGATAGTCCTTATTGCCCATCCTTCTCAGGTGGAAATCCACATATTGGTAAATTTACATATAGGATTTTCTTGCACAATCAATTTCTCCAGTGTATAAGTCAAAGGATTTTGGTCTTCGCTATCTTTTGAATCCTTCCTTTCTCCTTATTGGCAGGAATTGCCTCTCATGCTCTCTCATGAAATTTCCTACCTGGGAATGTCTTTGGGACAAATTGCTGGGGTGTCCTTGCTTCCCAGCAACTGGGGTGACACATTGACAGACAGCCTTTTCAATTAGTGACCTCCCTTGTCAGTGCCAATTATCAAGTCCATTCCTACCTCAGCATCACCCTGCAGAGCTTCAGGCCATATGCCTGATAATTCAGTCCTGGCTATCTCTGTATCTGCACCATGTCCTTGTGAGTTGTGAGAACTGGGCAGCTGTGGCTTACGTGAACCAGGATTCCTCAAAAGCCTGTGCTGGGAGCCTCCTCCTGGGCATCTTACCATTATCCTGGTGGTCTGGTTCAGCATGAGCCACCTGTTAGTAACAATTCTTGGCAATTCAGGCCCACACACACACATTTTTCAGATGTTAGCTTCTGGTCTACCATCTGTGGATTGGTTTGTCTCTAGCCAGCCAGTAAAACTACCTCATTCTTGCTCACAATCCTCTGATTCAGAGGGTTCTGGGCAGAAAATGAAACACAACAGGATAGAGGTGGCCTTGTTGGCCCCAATCCTTACCAGCCAGATTCTACTACCTAATGAATTTGGCACTCCTCCCTTACTTCCATCTGTACTTGTTGCTTTACCACAAAAATGCCTCTTCAGTGCGACAACGTGTAGAGTACCCTGTTATCCCAAATGAAGTGACTGTCCTAATTTAAAGCATTTTAAAATAAAATTTGCTGAAAAGACTTTAAATAAAGTATACTACCCATGCAGAGTAAACAGGCTATTCACTACATTTGTATATTTTATTTATCATTTTCTAATCTATATTGGACATCTCATCTGTATGAAAAGTCAGAGCTTATATATTGATTCCTATTGAATGTCTTGGTAAGTTTAATTTAGCCTTTTTTCCATTGGCCAAATGCAGTCCTCTGAAGTGGAATTTATGTTCATACAATCCTTATTGAGCAGCATTCAATTCGCTGTCGTTTGGCTAAATCGGTCCCAATTTTAAATAGATTGTTTTGTATGTGCAATAGCAGTTGACTTCTCAGCCATCTATAGGTTATTTCCCGTCACACGGGAGGCCATCCAAACAACATTGTTCTAGGGGAGCAATAATTCTAAACATCATTATGTTTAGTGATTGTTTAGTTAACAATTTTTCTTTATTTTTCTTCTGATACCACATAACTGTTGCTGTTCAGGCTTCGTCAAGATAAAACAGGAAATGGTAGAATACATAAGGCGAAATAGGGAAAAAAAACAACAGTGAGGAGGGAAAATTGATTCTGGCTCAAATGTGGGAAAAAGTAAAGTGTATACAAAGATTTATCAGAACCACAAACCCGTGAGCCTTCAAAATGTAATGCATCAGCTTTGAATACAATAGGCTTTTAATTGCTTAATTGTTTTCAGTGCCTGAAATGCAATACAGAGAGACGCATAGAGCTGAATTATAACATTAGATTGATGAGGGAATCGTCTGTAGGGAGTTTAACATGTAGTCTATAAAAGTCATCCATATGTAAATCCACAGTATTATCCACAGTAACCCAGGAAGAAAAGACCCTGTCATGAAGCATGACAAAGCAATTATTGATTTCATCTAGAGAGAATGTGCTAGAGCAGAGCAGAGAACAAATGAGAGAAAGATAGAACGTGAAAAGGGGAGAGAGTAAGAGTCAGGACAGGTTACCCGTACAAACAGGCCTCAATCAAAACTGTAGATCCAAATACCACTTTTGGTGAGTTTGGATCAGAATCAGAACTCCACAGCTGGTCTCCTATTTCTGTTAAGGAGTTAAACCAAAACCTCTGATCAGAAAATGTTTAACTTTGGGGAAGTTTAGATCCAAGCATTGAATCCTGGGCCATAGTTAAGTAGTTTTGCAGGGATATCCTGTTTCTGAAAGCTCTCACCTTTGGGTCAGCTCACTCTTACTTTGTATCTGGAAGATTTGACATATCCCAGGTTAGTAGCTTCTTCTTTAGCATCTATTTAAGGTAAGAAAATATAGTACAAAGGTGATGAGATAGCTGGGGATTCCTGTATGGAAAAGACCTTTCTATTTCTAGAAAAGCTCTGGCAGTCATATGTGAATCAGTTTCCAGACAATCCATCTAAGATATGTCTCTCCCCTGAGCCCTCCAGTTTCCCTAGCAGATGCATATTTTTTCTTTATAGCAATACTTTAGTCTTCCAAATGTTCCCATTCATGCAGGATACTTTTCCTAGACAGAGAGTACCCATTCCATCTTTGCTTTATATTTAAACCCAACAATAGTCTTGAATATCTGAAGAAATACCCATGGTACAGTTCATTTATGAGTATCAGCACTAGCAAAATGCAACTATATGGAAGGGAGAAACATGAGCTAGTGGTCACCAGAATCAGAAGACAGGCCTGGGAGGCAGGAGACCTGAATTCTGTTCCTTGTTGTGGTCTTATCCTGGGATTCTAAACAAGTAATATAAACTTCTTTGCCTCAGTTTCCTTATCTGTAAAATGGGGATAATAATCATAAAGCACTTTCTGATTCTTGGCTGGAAGGCGCTAAGTGCAAAATAGTCTATATTATTAAAACAAATCTTGTGTATTTATGAATGCACTAATTGTTCGTTCTCACCTATTGAAATGTGGTGATGTAGAAGTTTGCATTACATGTCATTGAACATTTGACAACTGTTCTCTTCTTTATCAAGGCTTGATTATTCTTCAGCCTAATTTAGAAAGACTTCTTCAAATTAATCCAGCTTTCTTTTGGTTCCATGGAGTCTACAAATGGAGAAACTAAATTTTCCAATTCGTTAATTTCATGTTGTATTAGAATAACATCAGGAGCGACTGACCTCTGTCTCGTCAGCTGTGCTTCTGCAGTGTCTTGGTTTTTCCACAGTCGTCTCTAAGTCTCAAGAAGACGATGAAGCTTCTTACATTTGGTTACATGTTACACACTAAGGAGTCTTTTTCTTCTCCTTGTTAAACCAGTATTAAATCAGTTTGCAAGTTGATTTACAATCTCTTACATACCCATGCTGCCAGCATTTCAGATTCTGAGCTCAATCCTGCAAGGTACTGAGTGCCTTTAGCTCCCTCCCATTGACCTCAATGATTAAAATTTTCCCTTAATTTACCACGGTTACCCTCAGTGGATTAGTTTACATATAATAGATTTTGTGACTGTCACTATCTATTTTATGACTTGTCACTATCTAGTAGATTCGTCTGTACAGCATCTGCCATGAGGCAGCCAGATATGCAGGCTTTCATAGTGCTTTGTTTGAAGAGCTTTGGCAACAGTCTGATGGAGAGACTGCAAGCACAAATCTCTGATGAGCTGTATTCAGAGGAAATAAGAGTTTTACTTGGCAATGGAGGCAAGGGTGTTGAAATCAGATACAATTGGTACATGGTCTTTGTAACCTGATAGCTCTCTCAATAACAGCCTTGCAGCAATGTAAATTCTAGTTTTGCAAAATGATTTAAGAGCCAAATCCTGAAGACTGTATTCAAGCAATGAAGTCAAGGGAACTTTTCCTGAATAAGGTCTCTAGGCTCTGATCTTAAGTTACTAGTGTGCGTCTTCCTTGTTATGTTCTAGCTTTAGAACTCAGAGGATCAAATCCTAGCTGCATATACATCAATGGCAAAATTTCCATTGACTTCATTGGGGCTCAGATTTCACCCCCGGCTTCATTGGTTAGGGACCATATTACGTTTTCTAGCAGTGGTTGTGACCTTAATTGAGTTGAAAAATGTTTTATTTAACAGATCTTGACATAGAACAAAAAAAAATGCACGTTTTTACCTATTTGTCTCTACTACTGTGAATCGGGACAAATCAGCATTTCTTCTGTACACCCATTTAATATCATTATTCTATAATTCAATACTGTCCAGAATGCCTTCTTCCTCCAATAGCAGTGTTATGGGGGTTTGTCTTTGAACTCTCGATCATAATGTTCAATGAAAAAGAGAGAGAATTTTCTGGCTTCAGTATTGGGCCCTCATTGTTCAGACATTAACTTAATAGTCTCTCCAAAATCCATAAAGAAGGCACTCCCTACACTCACTAGCAAGTTTTCTTCATTCACAGGTTTGTATTAAACACTCACAAAAGATATCTTGTCTTTCCTTAGTAAAAAAAACATGTATTTTTGTTTATACTTCAGATACATGTGGAATAGTAGACAAAGAATACATTTACTGGGAAGTAGGTTACTTTTGAGTTTAGATGTTTGAAATCTGTACTACCTCCAGCTAGGGTGACCAGATGTCCTGATTTTATAGGGACAGTCCCAATATTTGGGGCTTTGTCTTATATAGGCGCCTATTAACCTCCACTCTCCCTTCCGATTTTTCACACTTGCTGTCTGGTCACCCTACTTCCAGCCCTTCATTGGCAGCAATCATAGTTAATAAATAATATATCGCCTCCTGATACAAAGACAAGACTCCTCATCTTTAAAGAATAATTCTTTGTTTCCCACCAGGAAGCAGTGCAGCCTAATGGATAGAGCACTGGACTGACCTCATCTGGGTTTTATTCCTGGCTCTGCTATTGGCCTCCTGGGTGACACTTCGCCTCATTATGGCTCCGTTTCCCTGTCTGCAAAATTGGAGTAATAATACTGACCTCCTTTATAAAGCTCTTTGAGATCGATGGATAAAAAAGCCTTTGTAAGAGCTAGGGGTTAATATCACCACTATGTACTTTGTGTGCAGTAGGCAACTGTGTCTAATTCAAAGGAGCTGTAACAGGGTCCCGCAACGGGCACTGAAATCTTTGTAGCTAATCTGAAACATAATACTGTAAATCAGCTTGGTACTCCAGCGTACTTTGTACAAATGTTCTATAGACGGCATCATCTTTATCAGTAAAAATGATGTGCCGTCTAACATAAAGTTATTTAGCAAATAGTTCCCTGGGTTCCCAACCCCTTTAGTGAGGGTCTGAAACAATTCTGACATTGAGGATATTTGAGTTTTTCAAAGAGGTCATAGCCCATTTGCAGATGAGCGTTTAGTAGGAAATGGCTTTGCTTCAGGTAGATTTATATGCGTACCCCAAGTTTAGGAAAATTGTTTGATTTGGATGATTAGCATAATGTGCAGTGGACACTAAAACAATAGTTCAGGTCATCCATCTCTTTAATTACTGTAATCTCTAACCTCACTGCTTGATTCCTCTCTATCCAAAATATTACTACTGAAGTGTCTGTCTGGGATACCTGCTCCTTGATATCCCTTCACTGGCTCCCTATCTTTTACCACCTCAGATTCAAGCCCCTTAACCTTCAAGACCATCCGTCACCTTGCTTCACCTTTCCTCTCTGTTGTTATGTTTTTGTATTCTCCTTTTCAATCTATATGCTCCTCACAATTCATTCTCCTTACTACTTCCTTTGTCTTCTATTCCCTATTACACAAAAGGTTCCCACTTCATGTCCAGCAGAATCCTTTCCTTTAGATCCCTTCTTAAAACCCACATCATCCAGGAAATTCTTCCTTCCTTGCTGTCACTAACAGTGTCTCCTTTATCTGTTGGTCCATGTCCTAGTCTCACTGTCTTACATTGTAAGTTCTTTGGGGCAGGGAATGTGTCTGCTTTGATTGGCTTGTGCCGTATGAATATTCAGTTCTATATAAATTAATAGTAATACCTTGAAATACAAATAATAATACTAATACCTAGCTTATACTTTTCAACTGTAGATCTCAAAGCACTTTACATTATTCCCATTTTATACATGGGGAAACTGAGACAGAGAGAGGTGAAGCATATTCCCCAAGGTCATCCAGCAGGCCAATGTCAGAGCCAGGAATAGAACCCAGATCTCCCAATCCTAGTCCAGTGCTCTGTCCGCTAGGCAACACTTCTGAAAAGCAAGTAATATTAGGAAGATCTATAATGCCCCCTCGTGCTTAGATATAGAAATGACTTTCAAACCTCAATTCTGCAATTCCCAGCCATAGTGGGGCATGTTACAGATAGTTTATCTTGAGATGTTTTGGGATATATTCTTATATCCAATCATGTGTATGTGTGAGTACGTATGCATACGTATATTAATTTTATCTTTTATATATGTCTATATATTTTGTGCATTTGAATTTGTATAGATACTATATGTGATGTGTGTGTGTATATATCTATAGCTATGTTTATAAAAACGTATATGTCCTGTTTCTTATCTCTCACCAGTGTCATCTGGAGTAACTTCCTTGAACTCACTGCTGTTACAGTAGTGTAAAATTGGTGTTGAAAGATTGAAATCAGGTCCATAGTTTTATATGTATCATACGTTACACGTAGACACATATATATAGACATTTGGGAGATAAAAGAGAGCAAATGATAAACTAAAATATATGTAATTATACGATATCTGGTATCCAGGTGATCACCCTTTCTTCTGGCAGTTTTGACAAATCAGTTTATTAGAATAGTAAATATAATGCAGAACTTTTTAGCATTTGGAGCACTGATTTCTTTACATTATATTTAGTCATTTCATTATTAGAGGTAAATACTGCTTGTACTTAGGAACACAACAGCTGGCCTTATGTGAGAAGGCAATCCACAGATTAACTTGCCAAATGTATTACCATTTCATTTCACTAGACTGAGAACCTAAGGGTATTTTAATAGAGATTTGACCTTGATCAGCAAAAAAAAAAAAAAAAAGCCCCCATTCTCAAGTCTAACCTGTGACTTAAACATTGCTGTGTTCTACTGCTGTATAATGTCTATCTGTTGCAGTCCTTGTCAGCTTCAATATGAAGCACTCTTTAGGAACTGAGCACATTACAATCTAAGAGTGAGATTATCTGTTAAAAGGTATGATTATGATTCTTTTATGCAAGAAAGAAAGAAAGAAAGAAAGAAAGAAAGAAAGAAAATGAGAGATCCTTTGATTCTTGATCTTTTTGTCTTCCAGTTTCAAACTGGTCTCTCTCACAAATAGAAGAGAGCTGGTACCTTTAAAATGTGCATTCTAAAAGGGATGGAAACTTTAAATGGTAATTTTCACATCTAATTTCTCAACCTTAACTTTGCTTTAATGCAGTTTCCTGCACAGGGAATTCCTTGATTTTTATTAAAACCAGGGTGAGAAGAGATGGACATGCAGTTTCAAACTCAGTTTCCCTGACACTTGCATAGACAGATTTGCCCTCCATGTTATAAAGGTCCAACCTGATCACACATCCTGGGTGTCATACTTTCCCAGATCTGAAAAATGCATAATGGGGGGACAGACAAGTGTAACCAGAACTTTGGGAAATGTGATTAAGATGAAATGGCAGCTGCTGTTCAAAAGAGAAATGTGTTTCAAGGACTTCCTCCAGCCCCCTCCTCCAATTTTTTCCCTTCTGTTTCATGGTGGTCTCCCTTCCAAGTAATCACAATGCTGAATCTTGTTTATCTCATGAGAGCTGATAGGATCACACCCCCGGCTGTCAGCTGTTGCTCTCAGAGAAGGAAGAAACCTAGCCTGTATTCTCTTATTGTCACCCATCCACATACTAACCAGGTCCAAACCTGTATAGTTTTCAAAACTAGGCAAGATCAGGCCTATTCAGATAAGTAAACCCAACTGTTTTTCCATGCAGATGCAATCCCTTGAACTGTAACCTCCTAAGACTCCTAAGGATATATCTGGCTACAGGTCCTGAGAGCTACTGAGCAGCTGCTGTACTTCACTGGAAGTTACATGTGCTCAGTCAGCCTTTCTGAGTATTTAGGGATTTTCAGAAGCACTCAATATTGGCCTAACTCTGCTCCCATGGAAGTCAATAGGAGTTTTACCATTGACTTCAATGAGAGCAGAGTTAGGCCAATGCAGGGTGCATTTAAAATCTCACCCCTAGCTTCTGCCATTGAAGAAAAGGGGTATTGAGCTTGCTGACCGTGGATCAAAGCTGCAAACTCTTTAAAGAAGTCTGAGAGACTGGTCAAGTTTCCTCTCCCTTCCTGTTTTCTGTTCTCCTCTGCTTTCCCCCACATTCTTCTTACCTTTTTCCTTCTGAGTGTAATGTTGATATCAAATATGAATGCTGAGTGATGAAATGATAAACATTGAGAGGCAACAGTCCTTGCTGCAGATTATAACATTCTCCCTCACATGATGTGTCTGATCTGCCTCTATGACCTTACTTACGCCAAAGGCTGATCACATTTTAATACTAATAACTTTTCTCTTTTATTTCTAAATCAAATCTTCTCAAATGTGTCACTTTCACCTGTTCTCATTGAGAATTAAGTGCAAGACAAGTTTGAAATCTTAGAAGCAACCTAGTTTTGAGTTATGGGAGAGTAATAAAAGGTTGCCATGCTTTTACACACACATCCCAGCCCCCTCCCCCAAAATACATTTTTTATAGCCCTGGAACTTTTTTTTTTTAATGCCTTGTCCAAATTTCTTGAAACTTTCACAATAAATTCACCTTTGGGCTGAGGTAAAGCATGAGAAATATCAGGATTTTTTTTGTTCTTATTAAAACATACAAATGGGTTAAAAGGGGGAATTTGAGTCAAATTTCCTTTCTACCACACTATTTTTGACATCAGACAACTAACACAAAATAATGCATGCAGCTCCTTGATCTCTTTTGGTGTTTGCAATGCTATCACTTCTTGCCAGGGAAAAACAGATCCTTAAACTTGGATCTTTGCAAGTAAAAGTCCTTCCATTTGATCTTTTGAATTATCTGCAATTGCTAAGTCTACAAATATAATTCCATATTATTTTTTAGGGCTTGTCTACACTGGGCAACGATGCGCATTAGAGGTGTGTGATTTCTAGAGCACTAACTGGCCCGTATAGACCCTGCTGTCAAAAAGTAATATTTCCCTAGTGAACACTAACATGGTGCTGTTTGAAAACACAGCATAATTCAGAATACAGACTTACTCCGTTTTTAGGTTTCACTTTATAGGATGAGGTAAGTATGTTTTTCTTACTGTAATATCATTGAACTGTGTTTAACTGATTTGTTATTGACATGGATGGGTGTTTCATAAGAATTTCAAAGTGCTTTTTGCATTGATTAATGTTCATTCACTACTTACTTTTACTCGTTTTGATGTGTAGATTCCTGAACACACTGACACTTTCTTCTTCGTAGTTATTTTTAAAGCAAATGTTATTCCACCAAGACACATTTTCTTGCTTGTTCAGTAAGTTCACTGTTTGATTCTATTAGTTGGAGGAGGGACAAATTAAGTTTACGTTATCAGATCGGATCAATAAATCTGAAGGAGAAATAAGAGGAAAACTCTGCTCAGGGGAGTCCCAGTCAGCAAACACTGACTGATAAAGAAAACACTCGTATATCTGACACGTCATCAGCTCCCAGTGTTTGCTTTCTCCCAAAGTGCTTGTCACTACAAGAAGAGACTTACTGCTACTGGATCTGTATTTCCAGAGTCTCCCTAAGAGCTGCTTTTAGTCAGAACTTTGTTTATGATATACATTGAGAGAAGTACAGTGGAGACTGCTTTTTCAAGGAATGTTCCTCAAAGTATTGACTGCTTAAAGGAACCCTTTCAGAAGCCCAAGTTAATTTAGGACATACGACAAAATCTCTTGGGTGATACGTATTTTCAATTGATAGTGTACAGGAAAGCATGCTTATTATATTGCAGACTTATTCTAAGAACTCAGCTATAACAATGAGTAGAACACTTAGCATCACCTTTAAAAAACCTCTGTAGATATTAAAGTGTATGTGATTCTCTTACCCTAGCATTGCACAGTGACCTGTGTTTTACAACTTAATTAGATCTAGGAACTAGTTAAAGAAGAATTGTGGACATGGAATGGCACTGCTTTGAAAAAACATCATGCAAGTCAAGAATAACCCTTATAACAATATAGCTATGCAATAATATATTCTGTTCGGCACCTCATTCTAGATATATTGCAAATGGCCCCTTCGTTTCATAGTCCTGAAAAACTGGAAACAAATCCAATGGCTTACTTGTGTCATCCTTATTTAGGCAAAACTACCATTAAAGTCAAGAAGTCCTAAGGGACTGAATGAGAGAAAACTTAACGATGATTTGGGCCTGAATTTAAGTATGCTTTGGTTGGAATCATTTGTGAAGGAACGAGAATTGTAGCTTTGTGTATTTTCAACAAAGTAAGAGTTTATGTAAATATTCAGGTGTACAACTGCCTCAAAAGAGGAGAAGGCCTCTTTTTTTGTGACTCCTCTTCTCTCCTTCCTGACATTCTGGAAATTTTCCAAAATATAAGCATTAACTATTGAGAAGCTGACAATGGTGTAGGTTGCTTCCTGTTTCATACGAGGGCGTTCAGCCAACATTCTTTTCGTTTCAGTATTTATCTAAATCCAGCAACTAACTAAACTAATCTAAGCCAACTAACTTTCTTGCTTGCTTTCTTGTTTTCCATTTATTTGGAGCCTAGCCATCTGAGTTATTTTTATTAGATCTTATGATCTGATCAGTTCTTTATTATTGTATAGTTTTTCAGGTCCTCTCCACCCTGAAATTTGAAACCATGTTAGTTTCTTTCCAGACAGAGCCATGTATAAAGTTCTAATCCTATTGTATATCTTATTATAAAGAGGGCCTAACCATGTTATAAAACAGATTACAGGTAAAGTTATACTTTAGTTAGAATTTATAATATGTTTCTGTATAACATGGATAGCCCCTTAGGCCAGCCAAACTGGAACAGAACTTTCTAGCAAGCAAGCACAGTATTTGCACACAGTTTCCTAAAAAGGAGGCTATCATGGTCTCAAATCTAAATTCAGTTCCTGGAGAGTTTTTACCTATTTTAACTTCCCTTATTTTAAAGAGATTTCCAATGTACAGTGATTTAAAGCCTCACAGTATAATTCATGCAAAAGTCAAGCTCATCTCTCAGAAGATAGCAGACCTCCCATATGCTGGTGTTCCTAGTGTTTGCTCATTATTTTTGCAGGGAAATAGAGATTTATTTTAGTTTATCTGTGGGATTAGTTGTTGGGATTGGCTTGGAAGCTGCAAGGATTATATTATTATGTATGTGCACAACACTTCAAAAATCTTTGCATCGCAGCAATTTTTCTAGCCAGCGCTGCCTATATATTAAAAATTATAAGTGACTGTAGGTTAGTGTCAGACTGAGGGCCCTGGAGGCTGACGTGTTCCATACATCCATCATGGATAATGGCACGGGAAGCTTCCCCACTTCATTCCACCAAAATGCTTCAGACTGGACCTGGAGACAGCGGTGGCTCAAGGCACCAGCGCTCCAAGCGCATGCCTGGGGCGGCAACCCGTGAGGGGCGCCCTGCCAGTCCCTGCGAGGGTGGCACTCAGGCAGCCTTCGGCAGCCTGCCTGTGGGAGGTCCCTGGTCCTGTGAATTCGGCAGCGGGTACGCCGAAGCCGCAGGACCAGCGGACCTCCCGCAGGCAAGCTGCCGAATCCGCAGGACTGGGGACTTCCCACAGGCAAGCCGCCGAATCCGCAGGACTGGGGACCTCCCACAGGCAAGCCGCCGAATCCGCAGGACTGGGGACCTCCCATAGGCAAGCCACCGAAGGCAGCCTGACTGCCGTGCTTGGGGCGGCAAAAAAGCTAGAGCTGCCCCTGCCTGGAAATTCCAAGTGTAAGGGCGAGACGGCAGTTCATCCTCCCTGTCGCTTCAGTTCTTGCCACCTCTGCATAGACTGTCAGCTTGGGTGATGAGACAGACAGAAGCTGTGATGTGTGCATTTGTCCAGTCAGAACTAGAGTGAGACCATTAACACATTCCCCATAGGCCACCCCAGGGACAGATGGTAACCACTTTCAATCCTTACTGACCTAGTCTGGATTTAAACTAGTGATTTAGAGCTGAAAGTCTCTGCATCCCTGTACCCCTCCCCTGAGCCCTCAGGTTCTCCCAGCACACCTCAGCAGGTTGATGGGTTAGAGGTAGGTTTGATTCTGCAATTTTGCCATGTTCGTCCTTTTTGATCCAGTTTCTCTGAGAACCCTGTTTAATGGGATTTGCACTGTCAGTCTGATTTGAGATTAAACTGGTAATAAGAAGGGTCTTATTTCAATTTTAGAAAGTCTATGTTCCATGCAGAAAAGCCCATGATGGGCCTGCATGATGTGGAAACTAGACATATTTCTTCCTGAATTGGAGTCAAGGTGAATGGTTGCTTACTGTAGGCATGTTCTCCATGTACTTGCACCTTCACTTGCTGTGGTGATGGGGCCATATAAAGCCCTGAATAGACAGAGGGTGTCACTCAATCCTGCTCAGGCAAACATGACAACACAGCACCACATCTGGGGATTTCCAGCAGTTTTTAGTGAGAAAGTTACTTACTTGGGGCGCTTGCTTTCAGTTCATCTGAGTTTTGCAATTGAGTTTGAATCTGGGCCTATTACACTGTAATCAGGATTGTTTCCCCACATAATATTTAATTGCATTTATGGCTGTGTAAGGAACTGGGCAGAACCCATTTTCGGTTGACCTAAGTGAGCCTGCACCTTGCTATCTCAAGGGGCAGTACTAGGTAATACTGCTGGACTTAGGCAGCATTTACACACTCAGATCAGAACTACTTAAGCTATATGCCTGACGATCAGAATTAGGGTCCGAACCTCAAATATTTTTTTTAATTGAAAACTAACCATAAGGCTACTGAGAACTGTTACTTAAATCACCTACAGTACCCCAGTTAATACTATAATAGATTCTTAAAACACAGCAGTAGGAATGGCAATATCCACTTGGGAATAAACCCAAACAGGTCTATCTGTTTTATACCCATTTGATGATTTTAAAAAAAAATTCTTAGCAACTCATTGACCAATAATGACTTTTCAGGTTTTTTCTTAACAGTCTTCATTTTTGTGAAGTGTTTATGCCTTTGCCCTTATTTGGATTATGATGTTTCATTTTGCCGTGCTTTCTTCTAGGAATGATGAAAACCAAAAAGACCGCACATTAATGAGGAACAATAGTGTACAACGATTAACGTCACAAACTCAACGTTGACCTCAATAACATTTCTCAGTGCTTAGTGTTCATTATAGTGAAACTTTACTGCATATTTTTTACATGAACTTCTGAAGAAAAATATATGACGGGGCTTTCAAAAAATACACACACTGGGAAATGCACATGCTGTTCTAAACAAAAGTTTTACACATATGTTAATTACTTTTGACGAATGTATGGTATTAATTATTCTGAACACAGCAAAGCAGCTCAGAAAGATTTAGTGAACCAAGATTAACTCCGATGTTGAAACAGGCACATCTCAAACATTCTTCAAAAGTGCATTCTGACTTTTAAGGCTACGTTCCCCATTGGACGGTGAAACAACACTCCGTTTTTAAATTCTATTTGTAAAAAGTATTACTTTCATGGGCCTTAGGAAAAAAATATGTAGAACAGTATAATAGAACAGTTTGATCTATAACTGTGCAGTCTGTTTTCTATCAATGATTCCTAGCCAGCTTATTAAACAGATTGATACAATGAAAGAATCTAATAACAAAAACATTCACCTCCTTTATTACTTGGCATTATTTATGGCTCTTATTTTTGTAGCTACCTTTTAATGTATCAGAATCTATCCACATTAAATGTATAAAGTTTATGTACTAAAAACATTAGTTGTGTGGGGATTGGAGTTATTTTGTATTTCTTTCATCCCACAGTTATTGTTACTAAAATCCTCTATACAAAATTTTATTAAGACAAAGAAAAGAAAAAGAACATTCTGCAGTTTTTTCAGTACAGAGATCTCTTTAATGCACTTGCATTTTACATATTCTCTTGTTATTAACCAAAATAATCACATGTAATCTAGTGGCTCTTATATTTCTCTACTGGGTTTTGTGGTTCCAAAAATCTTCAAGCTTTAGTCAGGAAATGCTTACATGCTGGGAAATTAAAAGGTCCTCTTCTATGACACTACCCATTAAAATCTGTAAATATCATCAATTACTATCCAAAGAACAAATTTGTCCTGAAGAGTTTCCTTCCTTTCTTCCTTCCTTCCTTCCTTCTTTCTGTCTTAAGGCAACTGAGTTACAATGGAGTGTTTGTCATTTTTAGATAGAAAGTTAATGAAAGTCATCAGGCCGTTTCTTCACTTGAGTCAAAAACGCCAGTTCTCTGCTTACACATTTACACAGCAGCATATAGGCAGGGCTAGGCCTGGCACGTATAGGCATGAAATGAATATAAATTCTCCCCGTCCCAGAGATTGCTCCTCCTTGGCAAACCAAACCAGGAGCTTCAGAAGAGACCATAGCATTCTCTTTCAATAGGCCTGCACAGGAACACAACATCCTTGTTCTAAGAACCAGGCTAGGTCTCTTGGATTGCAACATTAAGTACTTATAATTCCTCTGAACAAAAACTGGCAGACATAATAGGCACATATAGTTGGTAGGTGTTTTGAATCTAGAGCACCCGTTCTCTAGGGGGAAACGGTAAGATCCCTATGGAGTCTCTCAGCAAGCCTAGCAATTGATTGGACCCTCCCTGCAGATATAAATAATGTCAATTTGTAAATGGAAACAATGAACTTGGGAATAGGAAACAAACTGTAAAAAATGAGACATAAAACCACTGGAAACTTTGCTGAGTTCACCTGATTAAAAAGTACAGACATTCAAAGCACACCCAAGAAATGTTTCCTGAACAAGGTGCTCTGAAGCAGTCTGCATGCCTGATGGTTGAGATAAGTATCCTTTTATCCCCCAAATTAAATACAAACATCAATAGTTTAATGAATTTTCATGTGACCTGCTAGAATGGAAGTTTCTTTTCTCAGCTGTCAGTTACATCTTGGGTTCCAGCCTACCACAGTGTTGCTTCTTGAATGGGCATGTTTCACTTACTTCAGAAGAAAACCCCTTTTCTCCAATGGGTGATGGGGTTAGCCAGCCCTCATCATCTTTAGACATGCTGAGCAGCTAGGGCCAAAGTATGTTGTAAATGCCATTTTGAAATTAATTTTAATTGTAATTAAATGTGAGTAAAGAAACGGAATAATCTGACTACTCTTTTTTTTCATAACTGAAACACTGAATATAAAGTGGCAAAGAAAATGACTTGTTTTCCAGCAATTAATTTTAGCTGCACCATTTTTCATCAGCTGTATAAGCATGTGGAGGTGGAGAGGAAAGAACATGAATCAGTTCAGATGTTTCATAGAAATATGTTGCCTAGATTTGTGTCAGGATTTGAAATGCTTTTGGAGCACTTCAGATGATGATAAATTAGAAACACGTAATTAAGAAATTCAAGAATTCCAAATAAAGAGGCCACCACTGAAAAATGTTGGCAATGAATTACAAGTGTTGTAGAGTTCATGGATTTCAAATATAAACCTAGGCTAGTTAAAAAGAGTTTTACCTTTAATTGTAAAAAGTCTTGGGAGGGGCAGGAAAGAGAGGGGAAGCTGAAGTGGATACTGACTTGGAATGAAACAACACGTCAAGAAAATATTATTTTCTTGTAGATAGAAGACAACATACACGCACATGCACATATGTCCACACTTAACATATAGTGAGCATGGAAAATGTGTATAGTCTCATACTCCTAACGATCAGAGGGGTAGCCGTGTTAGTCTGGATCTGTAAAAAGTGACGAGTCCTGTGGCACCTTATAAACTAACAGAAGTATTGGAGCATAAGCTTTCGTGGGTGAATACCCATTTCGTCAGACGCATGTTCGTCATGCGTCTGACGAAGTGGATATTCACCCACGAAAGCTTATGCTCCAATACTTCTGTTAGTCTATAAAGTGCCACGGGACTCTTTGTCGCTTTTTACTCCTAACTGTAGTCAGTGCTCATTTCTTAGGGTTCTACTCTGAGTGTTTTCTCCATCTTGTGGCAAATTTTTTTTCTTCGTAACTCTTGTTTAACTTAAATAAATTGGTATTTTCTCTCCCTAGTGTTTGCACCGTGCCATGGAACGCTTCTGTGCTATACGGAAGGTGGCCAGTCCAAAAGGAATGTAGGAAGTAAGATGATCAATGATACCGCTAGTCACAAATAAGGAAACTGAGCAAGTTCTTGAAACGTCTCCAAAATGTCAGATGCCCATATTAAATCCTGTATGAAGACTGGTTTTATTTGTGCTGCTGGTACTTACACAGCCAAAAATCCAAGCTGACACTGACCTTTGCAACATTATAGGGCAATCTTCATTGAAGGATGAACTATTCTTGAACAATTTCTCCACTGTGTCAGCCACAAACAGGCTTTTCTTCAACACCAGACATGCATGTCTTCTTGCTCCAACTCTTTTTTTCTTGAACAAACATATGTATTGTAGCCAGTGCAAGGAAAATCCCCGTCACTATTTATGTTTGAGTTCCCTGTGTCCCTCTGACAATATCCCAGTGATTGATAGCAGCACAGGATTTTATTCCAAATCCAGATCTGTTTTCATGGATTCCCTTTTGGAGACTTATGTTCCATAAAGCAACTGGTATTATTAAGTGACCTACACCACTACGTCTCATTCTGGGGGGGCTTTGAGATTCACTCCTCCCCTCTTCATGATTTTTTGTGAAGATCTAGAGTACACCTTTTACCCACTGCACTGAAGAAACAGTGCATGTTACAACGAACATCAGAGTGTGTGAACTGCCAACGTCTGAAACTTTATTGTGCTGAAGTAGTTATCCTACTCTGAACTACGAAAGCAGTTTCTATACAGTGCATAGTGATGGTAGCTACCCATAGAAAGGGATCATTGCGCTCCTCCATCCATGCACGTTATATGAAACTGGATGTAATTCTCGCAGTGCAAATAGACCTCTAAGACTTGAGAATGGCCTTGATCCTGCAAATATTTATACAGTTCCTTCAGGGTTGTTGCTCTCCAGTGCAAGTTGGAGCATAGGACACATGTAGATTCAAGTAAGGTTAAGTGCTAGGCATAATCCTCCATGCTGAGTGATTTTTGTTTAACAATACAGTGAACAAAAATGAATAGAATGACTTGCTTACACTACAGTTTCAACACAAGTTAAAGAGAAACTTAGATCCTTAAACAGGCTCTTGTGCAGAGTGTCATGCTGGAAACTGAATCCATGTAAACTGAATTTTCTGGATGGACTGGGGCCTTACTAGGTTTTTCTTTGAATAAAAGTGTGAGTGAGAGTAATATAAAAATCCTAGCAGAGGCATGATCTTCATGCAAAAATAAACCCACTCCGTTTGCTTCAGAAAGGATAAAAGCAAAACAGAAAAGATGACATTGTATAGAGTCATATAAATTAAATAGAACTCAAACATAAAATCTAACAATACCAATAACAGTCAAGTATCAGAGGGGTAGCCGTGTTAGTCTGGCTCTGTAAAAAGCAGCAAAGAGTCCTGTGGCACCTTATAGACTAACAGAAATATTGGCGCATAAGCTTTCATGGGTGAATACCCACTTCGTCAGACACATGGATTAGACAGTGTCCACCTACAGGATTTTGCCATCTCTCTTCCCTGTATTTTGGATGGTTCTATAGATCATTGAGATAATACTAACATTTTCTTTTATAATCTAAAGAACTTGTTTCTCTGCATTCAAATGCCAGTGACGTTTGTTTCATGGTCAGAACTCTGAAAGAAAAGCTTAGGCATCCCATTATCATCAGATTCCTTCTGTTTACTTTTTGTTTTTGTGGACACAAATTGATTTAGTTGACTGTGACCCCCGGACAATACAGCACGGCATCTGCTGACTGACTGTTTGAATTCCTTCTGACACCATGAAACACACCCCTCCATTTCACCTCTTTGACGGCAACAGAAAAGCTTGGATGCACTGCAAAAGATTTGGTGACACCAATCAAAATGTTTTCAGTTGAACACAGCCCAGTAACAACCCCAACAATAAAGACAACATGAAAGAATGACGCTAAGATCAGACACAGTGAAGACAACAGTTAACCTCTCTACCCTGACTGTAAGGCTCCCTTAGTAAGAATGTGCCGCTGTATTTTAGCATCTAGCAATAAGAGATTTATAATTAATATCCTATTTGGACAGTGTTTCCCATATTATCCTTATTAACCCATTGACCTAACAGTCCTTTATATAAAAAATACTATAGTATTATACAGTAATAATCCTACATGCTGTAGTTACATTGATTGTAAAATGTAGCATTATGGTTTCTTATTGCAATATACTCCAGTGTATTACCATAAGACTTTACTGTTGAATAGAGCGGAGCTTTTCTGTTGGTTGGGAGTTGGTTAAGATAAATTTTAAAACTACCTTCAGCCTAATCAGTTTTCTGTTCTGTCAAAGTGTCAAACTAGATTTATCCAAAATTTTGTATTGTCTACAGCAGAGACTCGTTAAATCATCGCACAACTTTCATCTCTGTATTCTCGTTTCTGCATTGTGGTCAAACAGGCAGGCAAAAACATTTCCTAACTGCTAAAAACAGCTGGACTAATCTGTAATGGTTTTGGTTTGGTGGCCAATTCTAGTTCATTGCACTGTTATAACATACACATTAGATTAGCAATTGTCTTTGAAACGGCTATAATTCAGCATTTCTTCATGAGGGATCATGATGTTTTTCATAAATAATTTTTCTTTTCTTTCACTGTTTAAGGAATAACAGCACTGTAGCTGTGCAGTTGTTTTATGAGGCGGTAATCTGGTTCCTATGAGGATAAACCATGAGGCCAAAATCAGAGTATTTTATCTCCAAAGAAGCCAGTTATTGCTGAGAAAATCACTACAAAACATCAGTTATCATCATTATAACGCACATTATTAAAATTATAATGGTCTAAACTGTTAAGCATCAAAGATATTGGCAAGACAGTGAAGAAAAAACTAGTTCTTTTGTACAAATAGGCCGTTGAGCCAAAAGTAATAATTCGGACAACTCTCCTTTAAAATTAATTTGTATCCTTTTAATAAATGTTTATTTAAAAATCTAAAGCCCAAACCTGCAAATGTTTATGTACATCAGTGATTTACACACGTGAGCGCTTATTGGATTCAATGAGGCTACTTATGTGAATTAAACTATTCTCAAGAATAAGCATTTGGAGTTTTGGCTCCTGAATTATTAAATATAGGGGGAAATTAAAGGGTGTGGAATTGTATTAGATGTCATTTCTGAGTAATCATATCTGTTCTTTAACAGCATAGAACAGTCTAATTTACAGAACAATAATCCTGCAACAGGTCTGAGAAGTTACACTTGTTAACACACGCTCAGAAGTTTGGAAAATAGCCTATATTAAGTGAATCCAAGTCTGGTTGGGCCATCTCTTACTGAATTCAACAGCAGAAATATGGTAAAATGGAGATATGAACATTGGGAGTCTGAGGGAATTATGTTGTTAGAAATAAGTTTGTTTAACTCCTTGTAATTCTATTAAACGCAGAGGAGACATCCAAAGTCTTGTGTCTTTTTCCTGTCACATGACCCCAGTGAAGTACATTCTGGTGAAAAATCTCCAACACTCCAAAATGTTTAACAAAGCAACCTGCCCATTGCATTTGGAAAGGCGCAAAAAAATAGGCTCTGGTCCAGGACAGCACTTAAATGCATTGCTGAATCAGGCCCTTTCTAAACACGGACCCAATCCTACTGGTGAAGTAAATGACAACATTCCCCTTGACTTCAGTAGCAGCAAAATCAGACTTTTGTTATGTAGTTAGTGACAACCAAAATAACAAAACCACATGCATCCTTAACTCACTCCTTTGTTTCTGAACATCAGCCTATGGGATACGGAAAATGTCTATTCTGAGACGCCTTTGACATTGGGACCGCACAGTAAATTAAATATGGAACAGCTGCCTTAACTTTGAATGTGGTTGCTTTTGTTTCACGTCAGGCTGATAACACTATTTTGTCATGTTTAAAATATATATATATATTTTTAAAGGTATTCAGAGGAGAGGGCCATGCTGCAGTAATCATAGAGCTGGTTTTGAGCGATGCAGAAGTTAATTGAGCGATTAGTGCATAATATGTCAGGCAGAAAGCCCATTTTAAACACATTTTAAAATAGTCCATATCGCTCAAATTGGTTTTAATGAAATGTTACACATACAGCAGTAAACAGTTAAACACACTTTATTGGTGCAAACCAATTCTCTTACTTAAGAGGTTTATTCAATTAACAGTTTAGACTTTCATTATATTTTGCCATTGGGCACAAAGGATTCTCATGCATTTAATAGTTTTATGCATTTAACCGCTAGTCCTTTAAGTGGACTCTACTGGATACGGCTCTGCCATTTTCTTAGCCAGGGGAGAAAAAAAATCCAGTCAGAACAGACAATGATACATGACATGTGTCACAGTTGTTTGTATCTTCCGGACCTCCTGGATCTCCCTGTTGGAATGTTGCTGTTCTTTAATCCTGTGCCAGCTGTTGTATCTGTTGTTCCAACCACTTTTAAACAGTGGGGCAGGTGGCAGAAGGTTCAGGTAGCCTTTTCACATTCTGGGTTACAGAATAGTTCAGATTGGCAAGCTACTTTCATCAAGGCAGAAACTTAAACAGAAATTCTTTTATGCAAAGATCTCTGATCACTTTTAATACTCTAAATTAATCCAACTTCATTTGTTAAAACAAGCATCATCTTCTTAACCAATAAGGTTATATCATTTTATACTGGGGGGAAAAAAGCAACCCTAAAACATTGTGTATATTAGACACCTGGCAAAATCTTTTATTCGTTCAGTGCACAGGATTAGGTACAAACATGTATTTTACAAAAATATGAATAGTTTTTGTTTGTTTCTTTATTCCCTTCTTAAATTCCCTCAGTCTAGGCATACGCTGTCTTTGTCTCCCAACACTGTAGGTACTTTCTGGCCTCATAATTCTGTGTTATCCAAGAACAGAGAGCTGTTCTGCTTCCGTGAGTTATTTGCATACAGTTTACTGTTCTCAAGGAGCAGTGATTCAAGCCAACAATTTAAACCACTTCAGTACTGAGTTTGCAGGTCCCGAGTGTGCTGAATGTAGGAGCTGCTTCTACCAGCTGAAGTGGTGGGTTCTAATTGGATTCGGATAATGGTTGCTGACACAAAGGAATCTGGTAACATAAAACAATAAATAACCATGCAATTCAAAAAGTATTCCCGTGTTGTAGTAAACTGGGTCCTATCTCCTACCAGCGTACACTACGCTTCGAAGGCAGTAGAAGTTATTTGTATCCTGTGGAGAAGAATATGGCACCATCTCCTTTTTAGCTTTTCAGAATGAAATAATGTAAACAGTATGTTATATTGTGAAATTTACTGTTCTAACATCCCAGAAGTTGAGACTGGCTTCTTGCAAACAATGCTTCTATTTGAATCCAAGGGCAGCAGAGGCTAGGTGCTAATGGTGGTGTATCCTTCAAAATCACTTGCTCTTTGCATGTGACAAAGCTGGGGTCTGTTGATCCTAAAGTCACCTTGCCAGCCCAATTTATGTATTCAAGTTTTTGCCTGTGGCACCTAGATACTGCGGTGATAAGCACCACATAAGAACCTGGGGAGATATAGTGAATTGTGGAAGTTGTGAATGAGGAGTTAATTTGTTTGATACTTGTCAAGTAGCTGGTTTGAAGTTTTGACCTTATATGCATATATTAGTGAAGATCCAAAAATCCTGGATGCAAACGCCCCTGAACTTATTTGGGAGCAGTTCACTATTTGCATCCACGCTTCACAGCACATCCTTTATCTATATTGACTGCACCAAATCCTTAGATCAAAAGGTGTCCAGACTTTGGGAACATTCAGATCAGGAACTCCTTTCAATTAGAGTTGACCTCATATTCTGAGGTGTTGAATGCTTGCAACTCCCATTAGTTCCCAAATCAGGCCCAGTACATGCCCCAGAGATGTCACAATCGGGACCCTTTTATAAATAATAAAGAAAAAAGCTAGTAAAATCCACTGTGGTAAAGAAATTCTGTAATCTTCCATTGTTGTTTTCAATTTCAGTGCTCCTATTAGTAGTAATATGTATAATCATTTTACATGTGCCTAATTAAAAGAAATGGGAATCTGAGTAATTGACTGAGCTATATTTGGTCTTCTTCATAAAATGTATGTAGCTGAAAGCAATACATAAGCGACTTTCACGTGAAAAGGATTTGTGCAATGTTTCAGAAATAGAAACTGAATAAGTTACACTCTGGCCAGCCAAGTGGCCAGCTATCTACTTCAGACCCTAGCTAGGAAAGTTATTTAATTTTTAGGTCAAATCTAGGTATGAAGTTGGGTGAGAGAACATTTTTATTTGAGACTTATTCCTTCAGAAATGTGCTTCTGTGTGGTTTTTACTGAGCAGCTGAGAACAAACAGAAATGATAAATATGACATCTATAAGTTCTGTGTATTTCAGTAGTAGTCTTCCTTATTGCATTTTGCAGTTCACTCACTATTAATAAAAGGAAACATATTGCAATTCTCTAAGAATTATATTCTTGGAGCTGGTGATAGTTTTGTCTGCTTTGCCCTTGATCTCCCACACCATTTTCTGTGTTAGCATATTCTACTGAAATTACAGCATTAGGATACATTTCGCAACACTGGGGGAAGTATGTTGTATGTATGTTTAGCAAACTGTGTAGTTTGCCATAAACATTCCACTACTTTACTGTAACAGCAGCATTATGTCAAGCATTGCTTTATAGTAGGGCCATCTTCTGCAGATGTACTATTTCCAGCCAAATATGGCCACCTGCAAGTTTGCGCTGGTGTTAGCAGTTTCATCTCCCATTATTTGAATCCAGCTGGTTTTCCTTTGAAGTTGGTTCCATAATGTTAAATGTTAACTATAATTTCTCTTGGCCAAAAACAGATAGTGCATTCTTTCCTGTCTGTACGATAATAGCCACAAATGTGCTGGCTACGTTCTGTCTAACCCACCTCTGTGACTAGTTCCTTTACTAAAGAAAAAATGGGAATTCTGCCTCTGTAATAAAGAACGGACCTCAGCTGCAAACGTTCAGATTGGAACAGAGCTCTGAGTAGATTCTACAAACCCCAGTGGTCAGAAATGTTCAAATCTAGCGATTCAGAATAAACATAGGAGCCTCTTGCAAAAATCATATCCAGGTTTAAATTTTGAAGAACCCCAAAGTTCAGGGTTTTATTCAGTTTATGGTTTTATTCAGTCTGTGCCATAGAGGCAAGTGGTTTGGGGGGTTTTCAGCTATGACAGTCGTTTTCCAAACATATTTCAGTGCTTATCTTTGCGTTAAGAACAATAGGGATATAAGGGGAGCCTTCTGACCATTTGAACTTGAAATCCCCAGAGAGCTTTTTATTCTAATAAAACAGCAAAATATTGGATACATGACACCCCCTACATCAACCTCTATCATATTAAGGAAACCTTAGAACTCTGGTCTGCAGTCTGGCCTGATACATTACAATTCAGCTGGGATCAGTATAAGGAATAATTGCATCTATTTACTTATTCCACTGTCAGAATGTTGACACTAGTTTTTCATATTGTCTCTGTCACTAAGAACCATAATTAAATAACATGTCAAATGTATTGATCATACATTTATAAATTTGTTTGATATATAATAGAGGCCTTTTGTTATTAGAAGATATCACAAGATTAAAATAAAAGTTTGTCAAGCCATCTAGCTCACTCTGCAAGAGAGTTTTTTTCCCTAATTAACCACAACATTCTGATGGCTTGTCATTTTGACATTCAATAAAGTAATTTCTTCATTTTTTTTCAAGTTCAGTATAGCATCTACTTTAGACCAAAATGATACTGGATATATATAATTATATTAGATGGTAAAATGACACACAATTTGTTGTATTTCTGATTTTTCCTTTTCTAATTTCTAAACTTAATAGGCCCTATCTTCTCACAAAGAAGATCCCATTTTGGGGGTTTTCTGTACAAAGCATATAAAGGATTCACATAGTCACATAGTCCCCTTCACATAGTCACACACACAAAATAGTGCATGGCAATTGGTGTCAGTTTTAATGATACCACGAGTGTCCTTCCTATAGCCCCAGTCCCCAAACACCCTCTCACATTTGGGAAAAGCAGAGAATCTTATGAAACTGACAGGGCTGAAAAAAATCAATAGCACATATGTCTAAATGATACCTTCTCTTCCAGATCAATTATAATTTGAAAAGAATCATATTGCCTATGTGTGGAGCATGCTATTTCAAGCTATAAGTGCTATTAATACGAAAAAGGATAAATATAAATAGTCATTTGTAGTCCTTTTTTGATATATTTTCTCTCTGTTTTCTATAAGAACATAAGCTAGGAAGATTTTACTCAGATTTGGTGGCAGAACACATGCATTAAGATTAAATTTCTTTTTAAAATTTGCATTCTTTGTATTGTATGTTTCCTAAATGGGGCAAGAGGGTTTCTTCTCTTAGCCCTCAGTATGTCTTAGTATTAAAATCTAAAGTAGCAGACCTTCATTCTAATGAGCTTTGTAAATCTGACCTAAAAAGTGTCGCCTAGAGTCTTTGAAATGAGTTTGCTACAACTTCCTCTGATCTGATTGTGTGTTTTAGGGGAGGTTAAATGGGTTAAGATTCTTAGCTGTCCTAAAGCCATTGGAGTGATTCCTTATTAATCTTTTTCACCCTCTAAGACATCATCTACAGATCTAGGCGGATTTAGTACATAAGATAACATAGTCAGCCCTGCCATAACTATCCACATGGCTTCTGAAAGGACAAAAGGGTGACAAAAATATAAAGAAATCCTTGTAAAGTTTGATTCTTGAAATTAGTTTCCACTGTTTCCATCACCCATTCTCAGCTCTTAGCTGTTGAGTAAGACAGGTTCAGTCATCATCGGATGATACTGCATGTAGCTTGTGACCTTCATTTCAAAAGAAGTTTGTTGTGCTCTGTGTCCTGTGGTAATACTTGTGAGCACAAGGCACTGTCTCCAATTAGCCCTATTACAGATGATCACCAAAAGGGCCTTGTTTTCACAGTACAGATACAGTTAATAACAGCTGTCCTTCCCTGGGTCATACAGTCACTCCCCACAACAGCTTTTTCTGTTACTGTCTTGTTCCCCCACGATTGGTAAAGCTGTTAACTCCTGGAATGAGCAGTAACATCGATGTGTAAACATCCTGGAGCGTTAGTTCAGGGAGAGAAATTTCCTTTCCGGCACTGAATACCGAAAAAGTAAAAATCCAGAGATACTTACATTCATCTAGATGATTAATGCTTCTGTCTTTTAGACATTCTTTGATATACTATTACTGTTCTGGGTCTTTGCTTCTGGTGGGAAGGTCATCAAACTGTTGTTAGGGTACCAGCTTTTCACCATAAAAGTTTAAAAAAAAAAAAGAATTCAGTTATCCTTTGACTCTAACAAACCATTTTACATAATTCCCTTTTTCTCCCTTCAGGCGGTATGTTTGTACTGCTGCAGTGACAGAGGGAGAAACAGTATTTCCTGTTAAAGCTTCCTATTCTTTTATAGGCCTTATTTGTTCATAACTATTTGCTCTCACTTTCAAAGATCAGCTGCCATTTAAAAATATCAGAAGTTTGCCGATGTCCTATATGATTTGTGCTTGTGAAAATACGGAATGACTTGCCATTAAGAATGAAATTTTGCAAGAAATGAACTTACATTTAAGCCCTGCTGAATTTCATAATTTGAAAGCAAAGAAAATTGAAACGTGGAACTAAAAGAATTTTCACTAGGATTTTAGAGTGCTGACCTAGGTATTGAATTGCCTGTTTACTTAATTGTTTCCTAACCATTCTGTAGTTGCTACTGTAGTCTTGTGATTCCATTACAGTCTTTTAGTTTAAATAAAAATTAAAAATATTGAGTGTCTTCTTCAAACCTGGATCTCTTCAGTAAGAAATCAAAGTGTGTAGCTTTTCATGTGCCTGATTAGTGTTTGCAGAATAGGGCTCTAAGAAATGAATTAAAATATGTTTACATAAAATAAGGTTCTTATAAGGGCAGGAGTGTGAATTAATCATTAGAGCAGGGAATCAGGACTCCTGATTTCTCTTCCTGGATCTTCAGCAGACTCAATTTATATCCTAGGGCAGGTCATTTAACTTCTCTGCACCCGTTTGCCCATCTGTAAAATGGGACTAATAATAAAAATACTTGCATATCACGCATGTCTATAAAGCAGTTTGAGGTCCTTGGGTGGAAGTCACCCTGTAAGTGTGTAGTGTAATGTGTGATGATGTACATTATATAATGGAGATATAATAGAAAGCTCCTCCGAGAAGTGCTCAGCTGGCATTCTTCCTCTTTAAAGCAATTACATTATACTATTATTTATAAAAGCAATTAGATCTATTTATGGCAGAACTTTAAAAAAATCCCCATTTTTTTGCATTTGCAAGGAAAAATTATGACTCGTTGTGAGCTCTACCTAATAAAAGCATCCTGCTCCCATAATTCTCCTGCTGGCATTTTTGACACCAGCATGCTGGGGATTTTTGTCTCCATGGAGAACTACGCTGGATGTTTCAGTCAGGATCTGGAAGTGCTATGGAATGTGCAGTTTAGTAAAATATACATTGGAGGCAATGTAGGTATTCAGCCTCAGAAGCATATTTGTGTGTGTGTGTGTCTTTTAATTATTTATAATCTGACTTTTCTTTCTAATTGAGGCTCCCAGCATCTGTCTAGCTACCAAGACTCTTAACTACTAATTTACATTGCAGTTGGCACCTGACCTTACATGACACATGTAAGACTCTTAGACAGATAATCCTGGCTTCTTCTTGAGAATTATGTCGCCATTGAGGGGTCAGTGGTGTGAGACAGCACAGCTTGAGGTGCGAAGTGCAGCAGTGGCTAACACACTTTACCTAGCTGAGACTGGGAATCCCTTAAATGGCTGATCCGGGGTTTTAAATAGAGAGGCCTCCTCTTTTGTCCTGGGAAGGCGTTTCTTTGCTTGTCACTTACAGGCCTTTAAGCAGCATGTCTGTGTTAGTTAATTCTTGAACATCAGCAGACACACTTCACACTAAATTCCACCCTGTGGGGCTGTGTCTAATTGGACAAATTTGAGCAGCAGGCAGAAAAGCCACCACAGCATGGAGCATTGATATATGGACATATCTTAAAGATACAGTACCTCAGTTTTTCCTTTTACTGAGTGCCAACCTAAAATTTGAAACAGAGCAGGCCACAAGAAAGAAGTTTAATGCCCATAGCAATAAGATTACTTTGGTGCTATTGATTTTTATGTAGAAGTGAACATCCAATTCCTTTTTAAATAGGCACATTGCTATCTCCATGTTAGTTGTGCTAATGTAGAACACATTCTTAAGAAAGAGGAAAGTGTTTGCAACTTTGCAGTGTGTCAAGGTAATGTTTAGTCTAGCTTAAACCCTTTAAATTAGAGGCTTGTGCAGCTTTAAACTGCACAGCTGTGATCCACATTATAATTTCTCTGTGAGTTTCCTGCAATATCTCAAAAAGTGGAATGGAGCCAGTGAGGCATTACCATTAGCGAAAAGCCTAAAAACTTCAGAACTTTGGCAATGAAAGCAAAGTGAGGGGTTGTCTTTTCTATTTTATGTTTCTTAAGTATAATAAGTGTCAGATTATTTGAGTAGCATTTTTTTTAAGTAAGTGAATTTGGGGCTCATGAAAAGGTGCCTGATTGACAGTACTGCAAACAGAATTTCTCTCCTTATCCAGGAAACAGGCATGGTACTTGAAGTGGTCCATTCTACCTCAGCCTTGACCAGGAGAAACCACCTCTTAGAGGTGAGAGGGTGGAATTCAATCCTTGTTAATATTCAGCTCTTGGACTCCTTACTGAGACCACCAACAAAAGTGCCAATTAGTCCCAGTTGTGACAGTGTGGGTTGGGGTTTACGTTTGAAGGTGTAGGGGGCTAGTATTTTTGATACTTTCACTAAGAACTGGACCAAGGTCACTAGCTCATTCCTCCTAAGCCATTGAATGGCCATTAGATGTTAATGACTTTCCATCATTACCAGTCTGGGTTGGATTTAAACTCCTGACATGGATGTGAGAAACTCCATATACCCATGAGAAATCTAAACCCTAACTATGTTGTTTTGGACCCCTCAGGTAGAGCATATTTAATGTAACTTACAAGATTTCAAAGCAGTGATATAAGTGATAGGTAGAAATAGAGTATGTGGACTTGTTTTAGTGTTTGCAGTGTTATAGCCTTGTTGGTCCCAGGATATGAGAGAGAGAAGGTATCTTTTATTGGACCAATTTCTGTTGGTGAAAGCGACACGCTTTTGTGCTTACACAGAAGCCTTCTTCAGCTCAAAAGCTTGACTCTTCCACCAACAGAAGTTAGTCCAGTAAAAGATATTATCTCACTCGACTTGTATAAGTGGCATTGGTATCTAATACTAGTTTTTCACTCTGGTGATTTTAATAACACTTTTAGGAAACATACCTATAGATTGTATATTTCATACACAACAGTTAGCATAAAAAAATCATATGTTGAGTGAGAAAGAGAAGTGAGGCCATGTTTATTCAGTTTCCCAAGAGATGGCTCTCGTGACAGGTATTTACAGTTTAGGTCACTTAGGCTTTTGGGTCCATGCTCACCTGAATCTAAAACCTCTGTCTGAATCCCAGATTCCAGTGGGGTTCTCGAGCACAGTAAGGGGCAGAAAGAAAACTAATAAAAAAATAGTCACTCAGTGGCTTTGGAAGGATATTGTCAGAGTCTTGTGCTAATGCTATCAGACACTGAAGCTCAAGGATTGAAGAGAGACAGTCAAATTTTAGCCCACTGATGAATTTCAGTAACCTTCCCCGTAGGCAGGTATGGTACATTCTTGTCGTGCTTCTTTTCCATTTAGGTCCATTGAAAGCCTTGGGTTTTGAGCCGTGGGGTGGAGCAGTCGTTAGGTTGTTTTTAACTTTAGTGGATTATAGGAATGGAAAGACCTGCTGTGGCATTGGAAATCACAAAGTGGTAAGCAAAGGTGCACAAGTAAGTAAATCACCTATAATATCCACAATATAGTCACCTCCAGAGTATAATACTGTTAAGACTTCTATTTCAGCTAGTGCAGTATAAGGGCTTCCCATTAGTTATCCGATGTTGTTCTCCCGTGGAACGTATTACATCTGTGCCTCACAGACTGCAGTGATTTCCAGCTCATTTCTGGTGCAATGCATGGTATTGTTTTTGATCTGTTAAGTGCTATAGAACCAGAATATCTAGGAGACCATTTCTGTCTTTATGCTCCCTCCTGACAATTGAGACCTACTGCAGGACCCTGATTTTCACATGTACTTAGCATTATGCACAAGAATAGTCCAATTCACTGGCCTTTCCAGGATCAAGGCCTAGATTTGTATGTCTAAGGACACAGCATCCTTGATGAAAGCCCCTGAACTGTCTGACTCACCTGCCTTCTTGGTCCAACAGAACTGGAGTTTGCTTATCTTATTGCAAGGCTCTTGGCACTGGGGATAGCTTGCTAGAAGTGGTGGTTTAAGGAGGATTATTTAGTTCTCAGTAATTGATTTTGTGTGTATATTTAGTTATATTTTCATCTGGCTGTTTAATTATGAAGTTCATTTATGTAGATATAGTAATCAAGAGAATTTTAGACACCAAAATCCAAGCCAGTCACGTGTATATAGTTGAATTTCCCCCCTTTTCACAGAAGCTATTTCTATAAACTAGACTCATCATTTAAATCTCAGGTTCTCCTTTACTAAACAGCCTTTCTGAATTAAAAAGATTAATACATCTTTGTTTGAAAATTTTAAGGAGCAGCTTACTTAGAGCTTATATCTTGTGGGCCCTGTGGATTTTTTTCTTCCCCCTGGATAACTCAACATGAATCCTAGGCTTACCCAGCACTAATCAAAGCTTATAGAAAGCAGAAAAGTGCAAGATTGAATGTCCTGTGACTTTAATCTCTCTTCATGCTACATTCTTTATGCGGAGTGTGTCAAAGATACATACGTTGTGAAGTGGGAAAGGTTCCTGCTGTGCCACATGAGAATTAGTGAAATGCCAACAATGCTCTTACGGACCAGATTCGGCCTCGAAAACGTTGATGTCAATGGAAGTGAGGCAGAATTTGGCCTTGTTCAAAGATGCATTAGCTACAAGTTCAGGCTCCCTTTAGTATCTCAATGTTTGTTTTTCATATAGGGCTATATTCATATCCCATTGAGGTCAATGGGAGTCTTTCAATGACTTATGTCTATCCCTTAAAAATAATGTTACATCAATAAATACTGAAACACCTGAATAGCAACACCAAATGCTAGGCCAACCACTTTTATTTTTGATTATGAGAAGGGTTTAGTGGCCATGTACTGTAGTTCCAGAATAAACAGCATAAAAGGCTTCTTGGTACAAACTGAAAGAGTTAGAAAAAACAAGACAAATTAAATAAATATTCAGCTTTTCCTCTGATGCACAAGGAAAGGGCATGCGCAAGGCGACAAAAAAGAGAGCCCTTCAGCAGTGTCAACATGACCTAATGACTTAAGTTTGGGGGCAGTGATTCATTCATGCCTGGGTTCCACTCCTGGCTAGGCCACTCACTTGCTGTGTTTGTGTCTACACTGGAGCTGGAGCTGTACTTTCCAGTTTGGGTAGGCATATACGTTAACAATAGCTGTGGTGATGCAAGCAGTGGGAAGGAGCTAGCTGCCCAAGTACGTACCTAAAGTTCAGACAGAATTGTACTTGGGGTGACTAGCCCATCCGCTGCGGCTACACTTAAGTTTTCAGAGCAAGCACAGGTATATCTACCTGAGCTGGAAATTACATCTCCAGCTCCATTGTAAACGTATCTTGTGTGGCTTCAGGAAAATCAAGGCCCACAGAGGTTAAATTTCTTGCCCAAGTCTGCAGCAGAGCCGGGAAGAGAACCCTTATCTCCTGGCTCCCAGTCTTGTGCCTTAACCATAACACGATTACATCTCTTTCAGGAGGAGAAGAAATACAGATAGGATTTTTTTATTTAAAATATACTATTGATTTGTTCTTCTATTATTTAATTTCCACCTTTTTTATTTGTACAGGATACAGACCGAAGGGTGGAATTAAGGGCTCTTTTCAGTTGGGGTGTAAGGGACCTGTTTCATGCCTTGTTAGGCCCTGGTAGCAGGATTGCTATAGCATATGAACTGCAATGTATGCCAACAAACATCACATTCCCATTGGCTGAGTTGTGTTTGTACCGTGCAACAAAACAACAGGAAGCCTGAACTGTCATCCATAGAGGGAGTGCCCTCATCTCTGTTTGAGGCTCATTGGCAGGGAAGTGTAGAAGAATCATGAATTGCTGCTTCCTCCTTTAACCTGTGTTATGGATAGAAACTTTCATACATAAGGGCTACCAGTCCAGTTCCTATCCCCAGCACTGAAGTCAGCCCTCAGACACACATGCTTTTAAAACAGTGAAATGCTTTGATGACAGCTTAAAACGCTCTGATGTCAGCCCTGTTAAAGAATGCCTTGTAATCTCTTTACTTGGTCAGTGGTATTTACCAATTAGAACCTCAACATCTCACTAACAACATTGTAAGTTTGTTACTGTAACAAGATGAGAACGACTTCTTATCTTTAATTTTAAATTGGAAAGAAAGAGCCAAGTCACTTGCATTGTGCGATGATACTAGAACTGGGTGAAAAATAGAACAAAAATTCTGCAAAAAAAAAAAGAAAAAAAAAAAAAGGTCCAGGACATTATTTCCATTTTTGGTCCAAATTTTGAATGTTCCAAAATACTCTGACTAGCCCTAAATGAAGCCTTCCATTGAAAAGAATCCACTGATTTGTATCTGCAGTATCAAAAAATAAACCCCCGGGAGCCATGTTTCATTTTGCAAATAATATGTTCAGATACCTTTTTTACTTTTGCCCATTCATGTTAAGCAGCAAGAAAGTCAAATGGTGAAAAGTAAGTTTTTAGGAATATTGGGCCAGATCCTCAGCTGGCATAGATCAACTTAGCTCCAGTGAAGTCATGGAGCTATGTCAGTTTACATCAGCTGAGGCTCTGGACCACTGGCCCTAGTTCAGCAGAGTATGAAGCATGTAAGCATTCTTTGCTGACTAGGAGTGGATTTAAGCATGTGCTTCAAGTTAGCCACTTGCTTAAGTGCTTTGCTGAATCGGAACCATAGTTATACGGATGGTGATTCTCTGTTCATAACAGGAGTTCTGGTCCACTCACTGTTTACAGCAATGGTTTTCAAACTGCAGGTCGCAGTTGAATGGAAGGCACTGGGTTGCGGCAGCTCCAGTCAGCACCACCGACTGGGCCGTTAAAAGTCCTGTTGGCGGTGCAGCCTGGCTAAGGCAGGCTAGTTCCTATCTGTTCTGACACTGCACTGCACCCCGGAAGCAGCCAAAAGCAGGTCCGGCTTCTGGGGGCGGGGCATGGGACTCTGTGCACTGCCCCTGCCCCAAGCACTGGCTCTGCACTCCCATTGGCCAGTTCCTGGCCAATGGGAGCAGGGGGACTGTGCCTGCTGGTGAGAGCTATGCGGAGCCACTTGCGTGCCTCCGCCAAGGAGCCAGACCTGCTGCTGGCTGCTTCCAGGGCTCAGTGCAGTCCACAGAGCTAGGACTGGCAGGAAGCCTGCCTTAGCATCCCCACTGCACCACTGACCAGGAGCCGCCCGAGGTAAGCCCATGCTCCAGCCCCGCACCTCAACCCCTTGCCCCAGCCCTGAGCCCCCCACTTACCCCAAACCCCTCATCCACAGCTCCATTGGGTCATAAGCATCAACAGTTTTCTTCAACTGGGTCACCAGAAAAAAAGTTTGAAAACAACTGGCTTATAGCATCTCTACAATATAATGGAAGGCATCAAGATGTCAAGGAATCCGGGAATAGTTCACTGCATGCAGAAATTTAGTCTAATGTATATAGCAATGAGATCAAATGCATTGCTAACCTATTTATTTTAAATATCACTTGAATATTAGTAATGATGTCTATGAAGTAAACAGACTGATCTTTAAAGAGCATGGTGCCTGGTGAATGTCTGACCAAGTATTTAATGAGCCCAGGAAGGCTCTTTATCTGACTGTCGTCAGTCTCTTGACTGTGCCTTTCCCCTATTGTTGTGACTGGATGAATCTTATGGCTGATCGGTTTAAAAATAATTAAGTGAACATTTACAGAAACAACATGGAATCTTAGAACTGTATGTAGAACACGTTAGATGAAAAAACTGAGCTCTGTTCCACATATGATTGCAGCATCTCTAAGACTGAATTGTCCTCAGAGACAGATGGGTACAAATATCATTTTTAAAATGTATTTTGAAAGCTACTGTAATTGAGACACTTGATAACAAGCATGTAAGGAAGCCTTCCTGTTGCTCAGTGGGGAGGCAGCATGATCTTTTCTAGTGGGTACAGCACAGGATGGGGGCTCCTCCGTCTTCTTTGCCATTCATTGGTTGGCCTGCGGCAAGTCACCTAATCTCTCTGCCGTATTTTCACTGTCTGTGCAAAGTGGAATGCCTGTACTCACTTAACATTCTTTGGATTAAAGGTAGTATATAAACACAAAGTAGTTTTAATAGTTGTATTCCATTAGCAGTTTCTCGAACTAGGTGTTCACTTCTCTACTATGTTGAATATAAGATGTTGTCTTTATTCCTGGTATTCCTTCATAGATAAGCAAAAGCTGAAAGAGGAAAAACTTTTTAAAAAGAAACAAAAAATCATATGTACATTCAAAGTCCAGTAATCGTTGCTTATCTAGAAGTTTGGATTTGATAGATCTTTTCTTTTCATTTTCTTTCTTTTCTTTTTGAGCAGCAGAACAACACACCATAGTATCACAGGAGCAATTTAGATGATAGTATATCAACCAAAATGTTGAAGAGACTGTCTATAAAGTCATATATTATTTGGAGAGAGTGTCTTTGTACTAAATATCCTACCTATTGATGCAACCAACTGACAGTATTTGGATGAGACCAAAAGGACTGCAAGGCAAAGAAAAGCAGTTCTGTCTCACCAAAACCAGGAAGACTGTGGAATTCTGATATGAAAACCGACATTGTTGGATGCTTGTATTAATTTATTATTAAGCACTCCTAGATGTCTTATATTTTTTCAGTTATAGAATGCCTTTCATTAAGATATTAGTTAGAGCACAGGTGGCCAAGGGATTGGTAATCGGATAGAGAGCCAAAGTGATGTTGAAAGTTGTTACCATCTGACAACTGTTTGCAGGCCTGTAGAAACTGAGTTGGTTTCACAGACAGGTCCTTTGTGGATAGGGGTCCACATTACAATTCACAATAATTGGTATTCTGGTTGGCAGTCTTAACAGAGAGTCTGTAGCGAAGCAACTGTGATGTCTGCTGCTTGATAGATTGATTGGTGTTCCATTAGATGTTGCTGTGCTTTGTCTTAAGCAGAGCTAGAATAGGGAAGAGGAAGAGATGGGAGTGAGTCTGTGGGCAGGAAGGCAGGACTGAGGTCATTGGGTCCCCCAAGAATAATTTTGCTGGGAGAGTCCAGAATCATAAAGCTAGACATGGGTATTTGTTCTTACTGCACAAAGCAGGACTTGTTCACTAATTTGTACAAAAGCATAGCTAAAAAAATCAGCCACGTTTCTAGAAGTGCAGTTGTATTAGATACCTGCATTTCACAACTCTGCAGTCTCATGCCTCCAAATGCCCTTGAAGTATGCAGATGTCCAGTCGAACCTTCCATATCTTGCTTCTTACTTTCCAATATATGCACCCAATCATGTCTGTCTTCATTGTAGAGTGTCATTGCACAAACAGTTTGGGTGAAACCAAAAGGACTGTGAGACAAAGCCAAACGATTCTATCTTACCAAGCCAGCATACATAATGTGCTTATTAAACACTCTTGGGTGTTTTGCATTTTTCATTTTAAAAAACATTTATGTACAAAAAAATAATAATATATGGTGCTATTCTCTCCCCAGCAGTCACAAAGGCAGGATTATGGGACAAAGGTATTATCATCGTGCTCCTCAGTGTTGGAACACAGGAATATTTCCAGTCAGGGTCATTACATTGGCCTCATTTCCTGAATATCTGCAGTTCATGAGCCTTAGAATTAAATTAAAGGGACATTCTTAGGTTAGAGATGGCCAGTTTTTAGATTTGTTAGTCTAAAGAACTAGAAAACAGTATTGTAACACTTTGTACAATTTTTCCCATCTCTCATTTTAAATAAATTGAGTGAAAACAAGCTTATTTGTTGGATTGAAACATTCCCCTGGAGTGTGTGGAGCCCAAACATTGCAGCTTTTGTGCTACAGTTTGAGGAACTGACTCAGACTAGAAACACTAGTGAAACTGACTAGTCTATTTTAGTTGTCCAAGCCATGAATGAACTACTAAAAATATATATCAAAAGTATATTTGATTTTTTTAATAATTGAAAGTAACTCCTGGTTTAAATAAAAGATTTTTAATCTGACCATATCCCTAAATTTGAAATAAAGAATTGTCTCCTGCAACCTTATAGTATTAATTTTTGATGTAAGAATCAGGGGGAGAAGTTGCACCTTAGAGGAGCCTGCTCCTTTTCCTTATTGGGAGACACAAAAATAGTGAAAAAACAAACGCTTTGCTTCCTGGCTGACTTCTTTAAAAATTGCTGAGCCACATGCCCAAGCCTGTTCTTTAAAATCATCGACTAGAATAGACTCCTAAGGTACATATCAATGTGAGTTACTTTGTCGCTTGGTTTTCTTTTAGTAGTAATTATTCCGTCAATGCAAATAAGATTGTCTCAGTAAGAGGTGTTTGTTTATGTATGATGATTATTAGTGTCGTTTCTTGTTTGGTTAACCTCTTCCATGCTAAAACGGTTTGCAGTAATCTCCTGTCCTGCAGGGATTTTATGATTTGAGGACTTATGATATTGCATTTCAAAACACAAAATGTGCATTTCCTTGAGGTTACCAGAGGCATCTATTGGTTAACTTAAGCACACTCTGGAGTTTTCCTACTTAATAAGGTTTTGTTGGTATCTATTCATATTATCACAAAAATCACCTCAAAGCATAAACAAATCCAAATATGTAATCAGATGAAATGCATCTGGACTCCTTTTAAACATTTCGTTATACTATTTAGATCATATCAGTGCTCAGATACCAAGGTGACAGGCATCTTATAAATACCTATAATACAGCACATAATGTCCCAGGAGCAGAAGAATAAGTTGTGAGACGCTGGAATCAGCATGATGAAACCTTTCCAAAAGTACCAGGAGTAACATTATATTTGAATCTTCAACCATTATACAAAAATTTTTGACCTGTGAGCCAAATGTACTTTTCATAATTGGATGAAGATGATCTTACATAGATACAATCATAACTTCAGAAAAGCTATGAGATGTCCTAGAAGAATAGTCTTGTGGTTAAGGAACTGGGCGAGGACACAGGAGATGTAGGTTTTAATCCTAGCTCAGCGATAAGCTTCTTGGGTGATTTTGGGTACGTAACTTAATCTTGATGTATTTCAGTTTTTCCATTTGCAAAGAGATAATACTACTACCTCAGAGGCATGCTGTGAGGATAAATCCATTTTTTTGTGAGGTGTATGCTCAGATATTATGTTGGGGAGCCCCATAATAAGCCTACCACTCTGTCAAATAGGTGTGTTTTCTAAAGAGACAGAAATTGCAATCTTGGACATGTATAGTTCTGCCCCTCTCTCTCCAAACATTTGTAGAAATGAACACACTTCTGCCTCACTCACACAACATAAACACGTAAGTATTCCCAGTTCTTTTCAGAGCAAGAAGATCTGATCTATAGTATCAAATCCTCGCAATAACTTTGGAAGTGAGAATATGCTATTTAAAAATATTATCCCTCTTGATCAGCTTGAAAGACTCAGCAGCAGAAATGTCAGCCAGAGATAGCACATGTGGACTTTATCTTGCCTGATATATGTTAAAAACAAACAATGAAGAAATCTATACTTTATGAAGCCATCCCGGTTCTGTCTGCTGCCTTTAAATCCAATAATTACTCAGACAGCTCTGTAGGCGGTCCTTTCCCAGTTGCACCCTCTCTATGCAGCCCGGTAGTTGTTGTTTACTTTCATGAGTTAGCATTGTCCTTTCCCCATGCTGCTGCTTTCAGATGGACAATACAATGAGCGGCTTATTTCAAAGCACCCATCCAGAAAGAGATGTTTCTCCATGATCTGTGGTAAGCTGGCTGGTCCTATGGAAGTAGATCTACTCCTAGTTTCCAGTTAAGTAATTGCTGTAGGGATGTTATGTGGTCAGCAATGGGAGGCAAGGTGGTCAGTCCAATCGTGAATGGAAGGAAAGCAATCTCTATAATGATACAAGTGTGGAGAATTGTTCATTAATCAGTCTTATTATTAAAATCTGATCCATGTGGCAAACAATGTGTGAACTCTGCTAAGGTATAGCACAAACAGTAAGTGCTGTGTCTGACATGCAGGCCCTACCATTTCAGGCAAGAGAGAGTGCATAATCTTCTTTGGTTTAGGAGGAAGCATTTTTATGTCATTATACTCTTCAGTCATTGCCATACTTTTCTCTTTTTCAGCTTCAAGATATGAGGCTGGAAATTAAACACATCTGGATGTCCAAAAATGATGATAGACTTTTATTTGCTGTTTTTGGTATACAACAAAAGCTTTGTACCTTGCTAATCAAACATGTGGACTCTCAGTTACATGTTTCCTTACAGAGCTCTACTTTTCCATGTGCCATCATATGATTCCAATATTTGATCTGTCAAGTCCATCTCGAGCATGTGTTTGTTGTAATCTAGTACACATGTAGGCTTGTTTTTGTGTGTGTCCTGACCTCCAGTGAGAACTGCAGTTATGCTTCCATCACGGATAATGATGAGGAGTTACACATCCTTTTTATCAGTGTTTTTAGCCACAGGCAGTTCCTCACAGTGCAGGTCACTGATCTTGCCAAGCCTCGGGCAGGTCATTGTTTAGGGTAGCTGTTTCTGTTGTATTATTGTATAAGGTGCTTTTTTTTCAGTATAATAGAGAGTCCTAAGTATAAAAGAAAACAAGCCACAAATAGAAAATGTCCGGATAAATGAAGTCTATAGCCTCACCAGAAGAAGCTAAGACCCACTGTTTTCTAATTTGAACTGAAACAAGGGAAGTTAGTCCTTTCCAATATAGTTGCCAGTCCTCTCCACTATACAGAGTATGCACAAGACAAACCTTGCAAGGGACAGATCACTTTAACCATCACTGAAATGCAGCCTTCTCTAGTGCAGGAGGCAGCAGGCTTCAAAGGGCGCACAGCAACATTGATACACAACCGAAAGTGAAAAATGCTCTGTCGAGCTGAGACAACTGAGACATTTTAGGTAGACAAGTCAGAAATACCCGCTGGGTGTTTGACCCCACAGCCCACACATTCTGTGGGAATATGCTATTTAAAAATACTACCCCTTTTGATCAGCATGAAAGACTCAGCAGCAGAATTGTGCATGCCTGTGGAATTCACTTAGTTATTTAAAACTACAGTTCTAATTGTTCCCATGCTTCATCATGATTTGATTAGCTGAAAACATGTAGGGAGCTATCAAAATGAGGTACAGTTCATAGCTAAGAAACAAGCATCAATGATAAAATAACTGGGGTCCTGCCGCATTAAACTATTACTTGTGGTTGAGTGTTGTTGGAAGCGATCCAATGGCAAAGGAGTTTTGATCGCAGAAAGGCTTATCAGTTTCTCCGTCTCAAAAGACCTAATTCAGTGGAGTGATAGTAAGCACCATTTGACAGTGTTCTCCTGGACATGTGACAACATGAAGGCACAAAAGGGTTTATCTCACACTGCTCCCACTGTCCCACCCTGTGTACCAATACTACTAACCAGCTACGGTGATTGTCCTTCTTGCAATAAATATTGGAACAAATTCAGTATACCTTGCATATACTTATCATCAAAGCATTTATTTACAATTATTATTGTTATTTTATTTTGCAAGAAGGGTGATGGTTCATTTCTGGCTAACAATGAGGTGGGGACTCAAGAAGCCACGTGCAATATGGCACATCTGGTGACTTTTCTGTGTCACTGTTACAACACAGCTGTATGAATCCAGTAAAATTACTAATATTCAGACAAGCAGTAAAGAGTCCTGTGGCACCTTATAGACTAACAGACATATTGTATTGGAGCATGAGCTTTCGTGGGTGAATACCCACTTCATCAGATGCATCCATGCTGATGCTCCAATATGTCTGTTCGTCTATAAGGTGCCGCAGGACTCTTTACTGCTTTTACAGATCCAGACTAACACTGCTACCCCTCCAATACTTAATATTCATACCTGAGGGAAGAGCTGAAACCATTTTCTCTATGAATACACAGTTGTCTCTGATGTGGTTGAAAAATAAAAATACTATCCGTGCGCCTGTTCTGTACCGTTCTTGACATGCAGTTCAGGGCAGTTCTGTCTGGCGGTGGGTCCCCATCTCCTCCTCCTGAGCATCATATGCAGCCCCACATACAATTTTAAACAATATAGGATTGCGTTTTAAGCCCTTCCCAACCAACTGAGGAATGATCTCCAATGCTGGAATTGTTTTAACAAAATGCATTTAAAATTATTATTCATAAATGCACATTTGATGGCTTCATTTGTTTCACTTCTTTCTTTTATAGTCCTATAAATTGCATGCAGAACATAGAGGCCTTATTTCTCAAATAAATGTTTTGCAGCCGCCATAAATTATCTTTCTTGCATTCATAATGAAAAAAAATTCAACCGTTTGATGTTTTATATCCTCTTCCTTAAAATGTAAAATATGGTAGTTGGAGCCAGATTTTATCTCATTTGAAAATAAAAGGTTAGTTTCTACTAATTTTTTTCAGAATCCTATGTTTAGAATGGTCATGAAATGCTACCCAAGCTGCTAACTGTGGTATTATTATCAACTTTGCATTATCTGAGCTTTTGTATTTGAGTTATAACTGTTTTAATGGTTATCATCATAAAACGAGTTAACATAACCTGAGGCGTTTTCTTTAATGTGAGTTATTTTTCATCTCTTTCCACACACCCCAAGTCCCTGCCTTTAAACATTGCGCTGTTGAACTTTGTGTGTGTTAAACCTACATGGGTCCTGCCCCTGCATTGCTGTCCTGGAAACAAGCCTTGCTAAACTCCCAGCTCACTGGTTTGCAAAGCAAACTTCAGCCTTGTACTATTTACCTTGGCAAGTGCCCGACCAGATTGATGATCTGTAAAGTGGATTTGTTATTTGGCTGTTTTCTTTGGCAGCTCTTAAAAGCAGTTTGCTGATTACAGTCCCAGATGTCATTGCATACATTACTGTTCACTATAAGTTTCTTTTAAAGTTTTAATTTCAACTACAAATACTATTAAGGTTTTTGCACCTCTCTGTCTTTAACTCATGGATATTGAATATTGAGAGCAGACAGCCTTGATTTCCTTATATTCCCCTAATATTATCTTCGTCGGCCTCCTCCAGCATCTCTGTAGTACTAGCAGCCAGGAGGAGAAATACAGGCTTGCCAACAAGTTCTACGCTGTATCTTCCTAAGGCATCAGCCCTTTGAAATCAGTGACCACCTGGCTCGCTTTTCTACTAGCAGGTAACCTCGAAATTTGACTTACTGCCTTTGTAAGTTCTTATGTTTAAACGGCCAAATATATAAAGCCGTGGTGCTGAGAAAATTAGCAGTATCATTAAGTGAAGCCAGCATTATTCAATATTCCTATCTGTTACTACCATAGAAAGAGAGATACCATGTCTTCAAAGCTAACTTTTTGTGTTATATACAGTATCGCTAGACTATTAACTTGTGTACTAAGAATTTTCAAACCTGAGAAGCAGTTTAGTAAATTGACAAGATACAGACCCAGAATTCAGTTTGTTTCTAACTCATAGCTTTGGTTGTGCTGGTCTCAAATACCTCCCTGCCCTCCTATTGGAAATTCTACTTTTTACAAGCCGGTATGTTCTTCCCTTGGGGGTGTCAACATTGCTGAGGTTTTCTCTCCAGTAGTACACTAACAATGTTAGCTGGGCCACTTAGTGTCTCCCTTCTTTGTTCTAGCTTCCCACAAGACGCCAAGCTTTGTATGCAGTAGGATTAAGGGAGAAGGATACCTGGATGTTTTATCTCCCTAGTGCCTCAGTGTAGCTTTCCCTCTTGATGTACAATGAAAGACATAAAAAGCTTTGCTTTCTATTTGTTATTTACCTAACTCTGCAAGCATTACAGGAACTGCTTCTAAAAGAAACAAAATGGAACAAGCCTCCGTGCAGTGCTGAATATGTTCCATGATGTGATTTGGACAAGCGGTTCTTTAGTGCTGGATTTGAACAGTTAAACCTTTGTTGGTGGACTAGAGCAGCTTGTTGGGGGTGGAGATACTTTCAGCTTTGAAATATTGAAGGTGAAGAAACTAATTCACTTTAAGTAAGTTTACTTTCTGAGGGGAAGATGTCATTGTAGTATTTTTGGCTACTGCTCTAAAATTCCTCTAACCCTTTTCTATAATAAGCAAATTGAGCAGATTAAAGACACATTACGCTGCCAAATGGTTTTTCTGAACTGTTCAGAACTACCCAGGGTGACATTTTTTTCTTCCTGTTGAAAAGGTTGTGTGGGCTTTGTGAGCTGCTATATGGCTTTTAGCACTTCCTGTTTTATTGTGTTTGAAGTATCTTTGTGGTGACCTGTTGGGGTAGGATTCTTCCATATGGAAATGTTCCTTCAACTTTTTAATCATTTCTTTCAAAAAAAAAAGAGAGATTTTCAATCCGATTTGCAGATGTCTCTGGTTTTGTTTGCAGAGAGCTACTCCAACTCACTACGGTATTCCAGAAATATTAGTCACAAGGAAATGGTCAGATAAAGTTTCAGAGAGGGCGTCCTCAATTGTGTCTGATACAATTAAAGTGGGTGTTCACCAGAGGTCCGTTCACTTGTATGTATGTTTAAAGTTTTTCATTTCCAGGCAAGGAGGAGAAGTTCCTTTCACTAAGTACATTTAAAGTTTTGGGATGAAATCTTGGCTTCATTTAAGTCAGTGGCTAAACTCCTATTGATTTCACTGAAGTCGGTATTTTTACCATTTGGGCCAAACTCATCTCTGGTGTAGCTTCACTGAAGACCTTAGAATAAGGACCAGTTTTGCCCTTTGTCTTCCTGGAGACATTTTTTTTTGGTATTTACATTTGAAGGACTAATGAGATGTGTGTTTATGTTAAAATCCACAGAACTAAATTCTGCATTCATTTAAATCAGTGTATATCTTCATTACAGTTACCTTGGATTTACAGTGTTATAACTGACAGCAGAATTTAGAACACAATATTCACTTTATAGCTACATCCTGTTTCCTATTAGTTTTGACATCAACATCTGAATTTCAGATTTCTTCTTGTTTGGGTTTAATTACTCAATCGGCATATTCAAGAGACAGCTTGGGACCTCTTTGCAATAGTTTACCCTTGCTTAGGTTGCACGGCCAAAAGTTGGCATCTGCATTAACAGCCCTGAACCAGCACATATATTTTGGTTGGTGGAATACAGAGTGTGTCATTATGCAAACAGCTGGTGTTGTCTATCAGATGTGTCCAAGACTTTCCCCCTGGATCATATCCTCAACATTTTAACCAAAAGAAAACTGTCTTTGACAGTATTTTTGAGCCCACATGTGAATACCACATGTTGAGGTTTCATGTCTACAGTTTCACTCCTAATTAAGTGTGGATATAAGTACTGGGTACCTTGTTGCTCTTAGCAAATCGCCACAAACATCTAGTTTCCACTTCCTTTGTCCTGAATCAGTTATTTATATGAGCGTGGTAGGTGGACTTGGTTGTTTTAAGTCTGTGGGATTATCATATTTCTGTATGCCACGTTTGGTCTAAAGTCCTTGAGAAATTTGCTCTATCAGCTGTTGCTGGAGTGTTATGGGTAAAATTTCCTCCTGTCCCGAGGTCTAGCCCAAGGCCTATGCACAACTAAAGTGGTACTTAAGCCCTGAAAATGGGACGTAAGTGGTATGTAGGCTCTGTGCTGGCTCTCTGCTCTGCACAGAGGTGAATTTCACCATTTGTGAAGCGTGGCATTTCCAGTTTGGTTTAGCCCATTGTAAGGTGCTTTTCTAATACATGTGTGTTAGTGCTTTTAAAAGCAGCTCTGAGTAACTTTCTTTTGGCGATTTGTTAGAGCATCATGACCTTTAGCACAGTGCCCCAGTAGGACACAGGGTGACAGTTCTGCAATTTCTTACTGAAGGCAGAAGAATATAACAGGCCTTGAGGAAGTATGAGAATGAGTTGTGTGACTTTTGTAAGTGAAAAGGCAATGGACCATAATTCATGTCCAAGGAAGTGGCCAGGCCTTAACAGCCTGAGAAACCATCAGTAATCCCTGATCATTCACTCAGATGAGGGAGTTGAAGCAGTTTTAGTGGACTCACATCCTGTTATTCCCCTGCTCTTGCCTGCTTGGAAGAAACACATGGACCTGTGGTTAAAGATGGATATGATGAAGAAACAGTTCACTGGAGGGACAACCCTGAAAGTGGGCCAAAAGTTGAGACTGACCACACTTGACCAGAATTGGACAGTGCATTTGGGTTGCAAGACTTGTGATCCCCCAATTTTGCTAGGAAGATCTCTAGGGAGGTCCTGTGAAGCACCCCCAACTAGAATTGCAACCTTAAAAGGCTGGGTACATGAGGAATAAGTGTGCTCCTCTCTCGACCGACAGCTGACTCGCCTACCTTTCATGGGCCAGTTTCCAGGAGAGAGGTGACAAAGACCAGCCAGCTTATCAGAGGATGATGCCCTCCAGCATGAGATAGTGAGCCAAAAGACATCGCCAGGGTACCCTAGACTGCAGTGCCTGAATGATTCTGAAGATCCACAGACTGAGCAAGCCAAAGAGCAGATCCTGTTATCTTACCTAGGTTTCTCTTGTGAACTCTTTTGTAAGGTAATTGTGGGAATGCTTGCAATTAAATAATTTAATTTTCCTAATCATGCGGGAGGGAGGCAAGTGCTGGGAAGGGACTTACCCACTGAAATTCTAAGTAAATCTCACCCCAGATCGCAAGGTATCACTCGGGGTCTGTAAATGTGCTAGCATAAACCATGCTGCCTGAAAGGGAAATCATGAGCTGCTAATCCCCCGGCACTGAAGATAGAGGGGTTAGCTGACAAGGAGGAAACTGAATAAGTCATCCAATTAGTGATGCTCTAAAGCAAGAGCTGGGAAGGGAGCTACTTCTCCCTTTAAGAGTCCAGGGGTAATGTGTGTAGAAGGATTGATTCTGTATCCTATTGGTTTCATGATTTGGTTATTGGTGGTGTTGATGCAGTGTTTTGATCAATTGTTGATTTCAGTCTATTTTCTTAAGTTATTGATTCAGGTTTATGCTGCTGTTAATTACTTGGTCAATTCATCTAATTCCCATTATAACCGCCATTTCATTATAGCATTGTTTTAGGGGAGTAAATTAGTTAGCTTTTATTTTTGCTTGTCTAGGTTTTCAATAAAAATGCATATATTGTACCTGCATTGGTTTTCACTCATCAGCTGGCTATATAGTCCAAACTACCCACACAGGTGTATGAGGGCCATTGACAAGCTTCTGAATTAAATCTCAGTATTACCACAGTATTTGTCTTTACTCTTATAAGTATTAGGACCGTTTTTCTACATCTGCTCAAGCCTTTGATACTTCAGCTCATATAAAAAACTAAGGACTTCCATGCATGGTGATTTGACAGTGGGCTCGTTTGAAAGATAGTTGGTGTTTTAGTTGATTCAGGGGGCCTGGAACAATTTGTATAGTGGAGGTGCTGAGAGCCATTGAACAAAACTGTAAACCCTGTATATAATGGAAACCACTTCAAGTCAGGGGCGGCTCTAGGCATTTTGCCGCCCCAAGCACGGCAGGCAGGCAGGCAGCCTTCAGCGGCTTGCCTGCAGAGGGTCCGCTGATCCCGCAGCTGCGGCGGACCTCCCGGGTTGCCTGCAGAGGGTCCGCTGGTCCCATGTCTTCAGCAGACCTCCAAGCCATGGGACCAGCGGACCCTCCGCAGGCAAGCCGCCGAAGGCAGCCTGCCTGCCGCCCTCACGGCGACCAGCAGAGCGCCCCCAGTGGCTTGCCGCCCCAAGCACGCGCTTGGCGTGCTGGGGCTTGGAGCCGCCACTGCCCCCCGCACCCTTAGTTCCAGCACCTGTGAGTTAATGGGCACAAAATAGATATTGTATGGATGGAGACACTGAGGCACAGAGGATATGTCTACACTGCCAAAAAAAAAACTCTGTGGCAATGAGTCTCAAAGCCCAGGTCTGCAGATTCAGGCTTGTGGGGCTCATGCTGTGGCACTAAAAATAGCAGTGTAGACATTCATGCTTGGGCTGGAGCTCGGGCTCTGAGACCCACCCCCCTTTGCCAGGTTTCAGAGTCCGAGTGGGAATGTCTACACTGCTATTTTTAATGCAGTAGCACAAGTCTGCAAGCTGAAATCCGTAGGCCTGAGCTCTAAGACTCGCTGCCATGGGTTTGGGTTTTTTTGTTTTTTTTCAGTGTAGACATGCCCGGAAGAGTGACCTACCTGAGCTGTCACAGTGAGTCAGTGGGAGTGAGAAATAGAATGTGAGTTATTTTTACTACATTGAATAATATTCAGAGGTAGCTTATGCGCAATAATTTTATCTTGAATGGTAATGGAATCATTTCAGAGTTGTTTGGATTGTGCTCAAGAGTGGTAGCCAGATATAACTTCTTCAGATATTTTTGTTGAATAATACTTTCCTTGATTCAGATGACAAATGTAAATATTTAGATATGAGTTTAGATTCCCACCCAACCTAAAGAATTGAGAATGAATAATTATTACTAGTGGACTTGTAGGTGTGTAACAAAACAGGACTCTTCCCTGCCTCTTGGTTTGTGCTTCAGGATTCCCTGGGGAACGAGGTGTTTCTATCTCAGTGACGATTCTCTGGTTTAAATATTTCAAAGAAACAAATTTGCAGCTCTCATCACTTGTCTTTTATGGCTTCCTTGTAAACAGAAAATGGATATTTTAAACAGCTTATGCCAAAACTGTGCCCAAACTAGAGCATCTCTCAATAACTTAGCCAGTGTTCTAGTGGCAGAAGCACAATAGCCAATTCTCTGTGAGGACATCTAAGGTGCCAAGATGTTAATTCTTTAACCTGGGATAATATGTTATTTTTCTGCTCAACTGAGCTTGAGATTTAATAGGTCTTAGACATTTTCCTTTTTAACCTCACATTTTGAACGCAATTTAATTAATTCTTACATAATTACAGGGATGATAAGCAGCTTCCTTACAAAGGGTAATACTTGTGCCTTTCCAGTGTGCTTGCAGATCCTTTCCTAAGATGAGGTATGATACAGAGCTCTGTAACAGCCCCACACAGGCTGAAAATGTACTAAGGAAAGCACTTACAATTGATATAGATGTATCTTTCACAAATTCAGGACCTGTCCTTAAATCTTCTTCACACGCACCACTTCCTATGCGTTCCCTCTTGGTATCTTTTTTCCCACCTTTAGGAGGCTGCTGCAACATAAGCATATAAGTATTCCCAGTTCTTTTCAGAGCAAGAAGATCTGATCTATAGTATCAAATCCTCACAGTAACTTTGGAAGTGAATTAAACTAAACCAAATTATGGTCACTTTAATTCTGAATAACAGCATTAACACATGGATTTAATGCGGTTTAACTATTCCATCTCAAATTCACACCATTAGTTAATTCAGCTTATTTTTCCTGGGTGCCCCTGTCTAGACAAGCCTTATGAATATTCATGACCTTATTGTCATCCTGGGGTATCAAATGTTGTACTGTTTGGGCTAAGAGGACTTACTTCTTCTATCTTTCTCTGATAGTATAAAATGTCTATTTGCGGAATAGCAGTCTGTCTGTATTCACCGACTTAGAGGTTGTTCTCTGCGCCTTTACATAAGCATCATACAGAACACTTGTTTCACTCAGGTGCTGTTCTCCATCTTATCAATATATTTACAGCTGCTTTCTGTGCCTCATCAAATGTCCCACTTCCTCCTTTTTGCCTTTCTTTAAGTGAGTCTCTGGCTGAGGAGACTAGTTTACTTGGAATTGGGAAATACTTTACTTCACTTCTAATATATTTTTTTATACTTTTGTGGTTCACTACTGAAATGATTGGTTTATGTTTAAACAGGCTATCTCTCTGTTCCAGAAAACTGATATATTTGTTCCAAGTATCCCGGCACAGAATATCTTTCCATATTGATCTTTCAGCAGAACACTGAAACATTTGGCAAGTGTGTTGCATTCTTTGATGCTATCCAGGTTTTGAAGAGATTCCCCTTGGATAGCTTCCACTTATTAGCTTGCCTACTATAGGAAATATTTTTCCTTATTTTTGCAGAATTCTTATAGCCGTGACATAATAATTGATATTTAGCTCTCTGACCTTCGTTGCCAAGTATCCAACATTCACTTGATCAGGGCTACAGACTAAGTTTCATTAGAAACAAGATTTTTCCTTCCCATACCTTGTTCCAAGTGTGCTTATAGAGATCTTTGTGTTGGGCCACGGTGCTAATTATGGTAAGACCATTGTTTGATCAGTGGTTTCTTCAACAGCCCAACAGATCATCACTCTTCTATCAGGAGCAAGACAATCCAAAGCTCTGGCAGGATCCAGTCTCACCTAAGAGAAATGCATGTCCTGCTTCAGAATTTTGGAATGTTCTGAACAACTGAGAAGGTCTATACTCTGTTGTACCTGAGATATATTTTCTTGCCTAGACAGATTTCTTTTCTGCACTAACTCTCCCAGGAACTTCTGATTAAGGCCTGCGTTGTAAGTTCAATGCAATTTAATTCTACTGTAAAACTGTCAGCAATGATTTTTTGAAAAGACAGATTTTGGTGAATATACTCTTTACTAAATTCCAGCTCAACCAAACATGCTTGGCATCGCTCAACCATAATCTAATTCTTCTCATCCAGGATAATAAATTCCATGTTCCAATTCTCACATGTTGAATGTAGGTTTTCATTACTATGATCTTTCTCATAATGCACTGAAGATTTCCCTTAGCTTTTTTGGCATGGAAGCTGGTATCTCCTCATTTGACTCCTGAGCATTACTAGCAGCTTTACTCTCTTAAAATGTCTGCAAGATCTAACTTCAGCAGCATATCTATTGTCAACAATATTAGAAGAACTGCAGCTATGATAATCCATTTTGTCCTGGAAAGTAGCATGACTATAATCCTTATGCCTTTTACAATGATTCAGTTAGTCATCTTCCTAGCTAAACTGTTAATCCATGGTTGCATCTTAGGTTTCATTGCATCGCTGCTCACGGGAGAACACCTCATTGGCATCAACACATAAATCATGGATTTAATTAGAAAAGAAAAACATATAGTAATTATAACAACCCACATCTTGTGGTTTCAATTTATGTAAGACTAATAGATGTTTGAAATTATACATGAATAATGCACAACAACTTTAAAAGATCATAAGACATTTCTCCTCTTTGAAATATTCATTACTACAAATAACATACCCATCTTCTCTCCTTGTTTGATTTCTTGAGAAGTTTATTTTTCTAAATGATATGGACATGTTCATTCCAATAACATGTATGTTTAAAGATACATGGTATAAACTTTGGCTGGTATAAATTGGCATACGCTAATTTACATGAGGTGAGGATCTGGCATACAGTAGTAGGGTTTTTCTGTGGATTGTAGCCTAGGGTAAAGACAGGTAAGATATAAATATAAGGTAAGGCAGTAATAAAAGAAGCCTACAGGCCTCAAAGCCTGTAAAACAGTAGCTTTGCAAAACTGAGTGTAAAGGCTAAGAAGCCTTAGCATAAGGAGTTAACCACAAGCAGGGCCGGCGCTTCCATTAGGCGACCCTAGGCAGTCGCCTAGGGCGTCAGGATTCGGGGTGCAGCGTTTTGTGCACTCCCCATGGGACACACGGGAGATTCCGGTTTCGCTCCCGTCGCGCTGCCGAAGAAGCTCCTTCTGCCGACATGCCGCGGAAAACAGCAGCAGGCAATTGAGCAACTCAATGACTGCTGCTGTCGCCAGCAGCATTTTGGCAGAGGGTCCTTCTTCGGCAGTGCGATGGGAGTGGAACCAGAAGCTCTCGCACGCACAAAATGCCGCCCCCCGAATTCTGCCTAGGGCACCAGAAACCCTGGCGCCGCTCCTGACCACAAGTAGCTTTAGATCATAACCTATTGCCAGGACTGGCTCTAGGCACCAGCAAACCAAGCACATGCTTGGGGCGGCACAATTTCAGGGGTGGCATTTTTTTTTCTTTTGCTTCAGCAGTTGCGCTAGCCTAGCTTTGGGTATTTTAGGGTGATAACATCAGCAGATGTGCAGCCATGAATGCCATGGTTTTGATATATATTCTAAAAAGCTTGAGGCAAATGATGCAATAACCTATGAGAAAAGAGCATCCCAACATTATTAAAATGAGGAAGATTAGACATGGACAGAAAACGATGGAGATCCTTATGAATATTTCATGATGGCCATAGAACCCAGTAACAGGGCTAACCACAGCCTATGTTGTTGAACTCTTTTCAGTATGCCAGCAATAGGGCCTCTCTTGGATCCCCTGTCTCCCTGCTTATAGATCTTCACAAGAGATGGTGTGAGTATGCACATCTTGACCATCTTGTATTATTTCTACCTACTTTGTGGGTTGGAGTGTTTGTGATTTTGCTAACTGTGCTAATAAAGATGTTACAAATTCAAGGGGCCTTTCCTAAATGTGAGTCTCTCTCCCTCTCCCCTGCACATCAGGGTTCTCATTCTGATAACTAATGATTGTGGGTCTGATACTGAGGCAGAACACTACCAAACCATAGAACATTACATTGGAAATTCTAATCAGTAGATCAGGCAACAAGATCTAGGGTCAGATCCACAGCTAGCGTGAATCAGCATTGTTCTTTTCGAGCTCAATATACATGAGCTGAAGAGCTGACCATTTAACTTTTTCTCTGGGATTTTTGTTTGTTTGTTTTGTTTTGTTTTTTTGCTTAAAACTGTGAACTAACGTTCATCTACCTTTTTATAAAAATATTTTGCACACTGTCCTTCTTTTCCCTATGTAATCTGATAAGAGAAGACGGCAGAAATACACACATGGTGATGTTAAAACAATGAATTACAATTGGAATATGTACCTGTAAAAATAAAGAACTATGCATACACTTTATTAGTAATCTTTTGTATTTCCCTTCCCTCTTAGTCGCTGAATAGCACTTGCCAGATAGAAAATGGTATAATTATTTAAGTGGGCAACATAATCCCTGTATATTTTTTTAATTCACATTCGTTCACTGAAGCTTTATATTTAACCATAAAGAAAGGACCCTTTTTTGGTAATCCCAGGTTGCATTTGGAGTCATCCTCCCAAATTACCCAGTGCAAACATGAGGCATGTAAAAGAATAAATCTCCTGCCCTTTGAGTAGAGTCTTTTCTAAGGATGAGAGTGAGTTAAATGACTGAAAGCCTTAGGCAAGGACATGCCAGCTGCAATAATTTTTTCAATCAATCATCTCACCTTGCAATGCCACTCTGCCTTATACAGCCACCAGATGTCTGATGAATAACATAAGTGACAAGGGCAAAACCTCTTGAATATATTCAGAGGAAAACTTCAGACAGTGAGGACTGGTCTGTTGGCTCAAGACCAGCTGGGTCTTGCTTATGCTCTCTATACCATACATGGTTGGAATGAAATACTCTGTTAGACATGATTTGGTAGGAAATAGACGCTTCATCCTGCAGGTTGCTGAGCGCTTTGGTTCCAATCCAGCAACCACTTAAGCACACATTTAACTTTAAGCATATGTGTGCTGCCATTGAAGTCAATGAGGCTACTCATAGACGTAAAAAAAAGCATATGCTTAAATTCTTTGCTGAGTTGGGGCCAAAGTGCTCAGCATGTATCAGGATCAAGCCTAGATTAGGGGCTAAGTACACAGCTGGTGTAACTCCACACTTACCTCCAGTGCCTTCAGGATCTGGACAAAGGAGCTGGACAGTTTACCTTTCCTGATCCCCAAAACTATATATACACTGTCCAAGTGAAGTCTTGGAATTGCAGGTACATTGAATTTCTAGGGAGAACAGTTACTGCACATAGATAGTCTACGTTCAAGCTAAGGATTTCATTATTGGCAATATTGTCTAGTGATTGGAGGGCAAGAGTGGGAATCAGAAAATCTTGATTCCAATCTTGACTCCCCCAGTGACTTGCTCTGTGATCTTGGGCAAGTCACTTTAACTACTTTGTGGGCCAGATCCTCAGCTGATGTAAATGGTCAAGTACCATTTACTTCAGTGCCGATTGTCTATTTCTACTAACTGAGGATCTGGCCCCGTGTCTGTTTCCTATCTGTAAAACTGGGGTAATAATACCTATCCAAGTCGCTGATGTGTTGAAGCTTAATAGGCCAGTTTCCAGTACTCTAACTGCTTGAGAATTAGTAGGTTCATTCTGAGGGTACAAACATGTCTTCACAGTCTGAAATAGTATCTTCTGCCTTTAACTCCCGTTGCACTGCTTGTTGACATGTTACCATTTTTCTAGTTTAGTATCAGAATCTGTCTCTTAATATTTGTGAAGCACTTTATTTGGAAGCTGTTGCTAAAAGAGGCTGGGCAAAGGTTATTAGATACTTTCCTACCAACATTACATTTTAACTCAATAAGGTTTTCTACAGAAGGTGCCAAAAAAAAGGCCATTATCTCTCCATGCTTCCCTGGGAATAATAATTGTACAACATATGCTGATAGAAACTGTAGAATTAACATGAAAATCTTTGCTATAAAAGGCTAAAAATACGCTAGTTTCTGTTAAGCAAATGAAAACACCCACAGTGCCCCAAACTCGAGTGATGGTTATATGGCATGTTGAATGAAATTTATTCCAGGAAATTGCTGCATGGATTAGATATAATAACAGTAGTATAGACAGTGCAAAGAGAGAAGAGACCACTCTTGTGACTGCTGTCATAATGAGAAAGACAAGGGGAGTGAGGTAATGTGTTTTACTGGACCAGCTCCTGTTGATGAGGGAGGCAAGCTTTCAAGCTACAAGGAGCTCTTCAGGTCTGGGAAAGGTACTAAGAGTGTCACAGCTAAATACAAGACTGAACATAAGTGGTTAGCACATGTTCTGAGGGACCATTCAAGGTAAAATGGCCCGTTAACACCCCTATAGTCCTAGAACTAAAAAAAAAAAAGGGGGGGGCTATTGGGTTACAGATTGTTATAATAATCCATAAATACAGTGACTTTATTAAGACCATAATTTTTAGTATGCTGCAGAGTTATGAATTTAAGGTCCCAGGCTCATCTTTTGAAAGTGCTGTGCAGGTTTCCTTTGAGGATGAGGAACTGATAGCTCAGATGTAGAGTGATCACATTGTGAAATGTGTTCACCCGTAAGTGACAGAGTGTTTTTTCTTTTATTCGCTTCCAGTACAAGTTCATTTGAGAGTATAGTGACTGTCTCTCTTCACCCACCTAGTTGTTATTGGGGCATGTAGTGCACTGGATGAGGTACACCACATGTGATAGGCCTGTGTAGGACCCATGGATCTTGACAGGTGTGTTGTGGGGAGTGTGTGTCTTTATCGCAGTGAAGATACATCTGCAGGTTTTGCATCTGTTGTTTTGGCGGGGTTTGGTCCACTTTGTGTTGCTGTGTCCTGGTCTGTGGGGAGCTTGCTTCTGGTGATGATCGTGGAGAGGTTGGGGGATTGTTTGAAGGCCGGAAGAGGGGTTTCAGGAAAGATTTCTTTCAGGATGCTGTTATAATTAGCATTTTTAAATAGCAATTGCTTTCTGAGGTTCAAGCCCTAAAGTTGTGTTATGTGCTGAGGCAGCAGGGGAATTAGAACTCATCCTTAGTTACACATCACCTCTTGCCCCATTTTCAGATGCATGCTAATTGCATAGTATTTGCAAGTTAGATTTATTTATCCTATGTACAAGCACTTATTAGACAGTAGCTTGGCACTGCAGTATATGTTATCTCATAGTGAAGACCAATAAATTATAAGTTAAGGACCCTGAGTGGGATTAGTGATTCACCTTAAGAAAATATTTTGCTTTCTATTTATATGTCAGCTGGGTTTTTAAATGTTTCATCTAGAAAAGGTGATATCATGCACTAGAGCAGATGATACTCAGACCACAGGAGCCAAATTGGCATTTATAATTAGGTTGATTAATAATTAAATCACACACTGTCTTAATATCTTACAGGAGACACATTATAGAGCCACTTGCGGCTCCCGAGCTTCAGTCTGATTATCACTGCACTAGAGACTTTTATATTCCCGTAGTGCAAAAAATATTTGTTTCATTGTGTTCTTATTGCTGCTGGTATAAACCAACCATCACAACTCTCCTGGGTACTTGCCTGCTTGTATAGTTCCTTCTTCTGTTGTATTTGTAACAAATTCTAATAGGCAGACTTTCTCCTACCTGGTAGGAAACTGCTTCATTTTCTCTTCTTGTTTGTGAACATCTTTTCCTATGGACGCTATATAAAAAAACAGCCTGTTTTTCCAGGGATAACTTTTTCCAACAAAATTCCAAAACTTCAATTGATAAATTCATTCCTCTCTATAATGTAATTGAAACATGAGAAGGATGCTAACTACTGTTTTATCTCAGCACCGTGTGCCAGATTCATCCCTGGTGTAACTCTGTTGAGGTCAATCACTATCTGGGACACTTTCTTATTTATATTACTGGAGTGCTTAGGAGCCCTCATAATGGACCAGGACCCCGCTGTGCTCGGTGCTGTACAAACACAGAACAAAATGACAGTGCCTCATCTGGCTCTCATTCAACAAAGCACATAAGCACACTGATTTATTTCATTGGCCAGCACTTGCACAGTCACAGTCTTTGTTGTAGAATTGCAAAGTATTCTTGGGTCCCTTGCTAGGGAATTAAAAATTAAATAAATGTTTTATTAACATTTCACTCCACAGCACAGAAATGCTGAAGGTTCAGCACCACTCTCCTTTACAAACCAAATGGCACTGGAAAGTACTTTTAGTAGCCAAGTTGTAACTTGCAGTCTCCACCCAGAAGAAACTGATTTTGCTACATTGCTTATAGTGGGGATCAGGGTGAAGAAATATACAAGTTGTGAGGTGGGGAGGAGGGGAATCTAGTCTAATGGCAAAGATAGGGCAGTGATCTCCCAGCTAGATACTAATCGCTGTAAACCATGTTCCAGAATCTTGAACTCAAATTTGCCAAACTCAATACAGTATGTACGTTACATGCTATATTTCTATTATACAAGAATGAGTATCCTGTTACAGTTTGAATGATATATTAATATATAACACTGTTCCAGTGTTTTTTCAACATTTCTAAAATTCAAATGAAGCACAATCAAAATAAATCCCTTGGCTCAGACAGTTCTCACTAATTCTCAAGCAATATGACAAATCCATGCTTCTGTCTCCAAGTGTAATATAAGATCTCAGTTAGCCAAAAAACCTGATGAATTGTCAGATTTTTCCTTACCTGTGGGTAAATACGATCCCTTTCTAATCCATTGTGTTTCCTTTGTACATACATATGTGGACTTGCACACACTAGAGGGTTGATAGTGAGCAGATAAATCCTGCTCTTTTCTTAACTGAAGTAAGACAATATGTTCAATTACCTGCAATAGAGTTGACATTTTTTATCCTGTGCAGAGATGTCAGTAAAATAATATATGCCTCCCAGCCCTTTTTGAATAAATTAATAAATTAATAATAAAGTAATTGGCATATATGTCCAATAGAAAATAGCATATTGTCTCATAGTGGTAACAGACTTATCCTCATCGTTGGGGCCCTACCAAATTCACAGACCATTTTGGTCAATTTCATGGTCATAGGATTTTAAAAATAGTAAATTTCATTATTTCAATTATTTAAATCTGAAATTTCACGATGTTGTAATTGTAGGGATCCTGACCCAAAAAGGAGTTGTGGGGGTGGGGGGTTGTGAGGTTATTGTAGGGGGAGTTGCAGTACTGCTACCCTTACTCCTGTGCTGCTGCTGGCGGCGGTGCTGCCTTCAGAGCTGGGCAGCTGGAGAGCAGTGGCGGCTGAGTGCGATCCCATCTCTGACGGCAGAGCTGCCGCCAGCAGCAGCGCAGAAAGATGGCATGGTATGGTACTGCCACCCTTACTTCTGCGCTGCTGCTGGCAGAGCGGGGTCCTCAGCCAGCAGCAGCCATTCTCGGTCCACCCTTCTCTGAAGGCAGCAGCTCATGGAATGGCATTGCCACCCTTACTTCTGTGCTGCTGCTGGCAGGGCGCTGCCTTCAGAGCTGGACGTCTGCTCGCCGGTCGCCAGCTCTGAAGGCAGCACAGAAGTAAGGGTGGCAATAGCGTGACACCCCTAAAATAAGCTTGCGACCCCACCCCCCGCAACTTCTCTTTGGGTCAGGACCCCCAATTTGAGAAACGCTGGTCTCCCCCATTAAATCTGTAGAGTATAGGGTAAAAGCACACAGAAGACCAGATTTCATGGTCCGTGATGCATTTTTCGTGTCCGTGAATTTCACAGGGCCCTACTCATCGCTAAACAGCAGAATCCTAATTCTGCACACACTTTATGCAAGTTGTTCCATTGAAGTCAATGGCACTATTTGCTAAGTGTGTTTTAGATACGGGCTTCACAGAATTATAAGAGTGAATTCTATTCACATTAGGCATAAGGCAAAATAAAAACTGATCTAAACTTTTTGGTTGAGATTTTCACAGGAGTGAATTGTGTGTAAATACCCTAATCAGTTTTGAAAATCCCAACCTTTGTCCTTAATTTAGTTTTAACTTAATTTAGCTTTTGTGTAGTGGTAAAATTTTGGGAAACTTTATTTTTAAATTATCTTTGCCCCTAAATTTTCTAATTTTAACCAACGCTAGCAAGGAAGTATTTCTAACCCTGAAAAAACTAAAAAGTGCTGGCAATCTTGCAAGAAGTCTCCTGCTTGTGAAATTTCCAGACCAAAGAGATTCAGAGACTCTCCGATAAGTGTCAGAGGAAGCATCAGAACTTTTGTACACCAACCCAAACTGAAACTTGACAATCAGCAATGCACAATTATTGCTTTAAAACATCCAGTCAGACATCAGAATTAAATGTAATGGGACAATGATCTGTAATGTTGTTTCTTGTGTAGGTGCTCACCTTTGTTACATTCTCTGACTATTCTGTTCTTATGAGAACGGAGACCACTGAAAAGTTTGAGAATCTTGTTCTTTCAAGTGGAGGTATTTAGCTGCAACATGTATCTACACTCTTTTTTGGTTTAAGGAGTAAGAGTTATTCCTGGTAATAGATTTTATTATAGAGATATATTAGATTTTTTAAAATAACAATAGTAATCTCCAAGTAAAGAATAATTATTATAACTCTTTGCCTTTTCTTTATTAAGGCATATCAGATGCTACAGTGGTTTATATACTTTTTCATTTCTTAATGGTAGTGTACACTTTATTATGTGGTAGTGGCTTTGAAGTTACATGAACAGTAACTGTTTTCTAACTGTGACATTGAATTGTGATCTTGTAGCACAAAATCTAAAGGTATATGCAGGTTAGGAGGAGTCGAGGACCCACTTTAAAAAAAAAAAAAAGAAGCCCAAGCAACATTCTGGGCCAGATCCTAGGCTGATGTAAATTGGTGTAGTTCCATTTATTTCTATGGAACTATGGTGATTTACACTCACTGAGGCTCTGGCCCCCGCCCTCTTCCACACTCGCATATCTTCAGCTGTTTTCAGTTACGTAGATCGCTGCCTTTAATCGAAAATAAGTAAAGGATTGAAATCCACCTGATAAGGGGAAAAAATAGGCTTTTGTGTATTAGCACAGCCTTATTTATAGAACATGCTGAATAAGTGTGTCTTTTTCCCCTCTCGTGGCTGGTGCATACAGAGAGTAAGGGCTTGTGTACACACAGTAGCAGTGCACACAAGACGTGTGTGATTTCAAAAGCACACCGACTTGTGCACTAATGGACTCGTGTGCGCCAAGTTCATGCAGATTCATGCGCTTTGGTTCGCATTAGAAATCATCCACCTCTAGTGCAGGGGCCGGCAACCTTTCAGAAGTGGGGTGCCGAGATTTCATTTATTCACTCTAATTTAAGGTTTCGCGTGCCGGTAATACATGTTAATGTTTTAGAAGGTCTCTTTCTATAAGTCTATAATATATAACTAAACTATTGTTATACGTAAATAAGGTTTTTAAAATGCTTAAGAAGCTTCATTTAAAATTAAATTAAAATGCAGAGTCCCCCAGAGTGGTGGCCAGGACCTGGGCAGCGTGAGTGCCACTGATAATCAGCTCGTGTGCTGCCTTCGGCACCCATGCCATAGGTTGCCTACCCCTGCTCTAGTGCATGCTGCTGCTCCATGTACACACAAACATAAGAGCCTACTGCTGCTACTAGCTAGTGGAATTACTCTTTTAGGCGAAGTGTCAGAGGCCTGTACTTTTTGTTCTGAAGATCCGAAGTTCATTCTCCACTAACAACGCATGGTCGGGATTGTTGCATTTATATGTTTTATTTGACATTGTTAAACTGCCTAGTTTCCTTCATTTCCCTGTCCTCACGCCAAATTTCCAGCCTGGGTAAGGAAAGAGTTTGGACACCTCATGGAGGAATCACCTAGGTTGTTGGAAGAGCAGTTTAGCTGACACCTTTTATTAGACTGTATTAGCTGTGTGGTTTTGCTCAGCTTTCACCGAGCTAGGACCTGGTATCCTGTGCAACAACACGTGGGTCCCTCATTTGGTAGCTAGGTGATATTACCACAAATCTGGTGTGAAACTGCTATTTCGATGGCATGTAGCAGAGCTGCAGAGAGCGTTCGAGGCAAAGGCGGCTTTTAATAAATACGCTTAATCGTTTATATTTTGACCTTAACCCAGACTCATACTCAGACACAAAAAGCTGCAAGATGAAAACGTACTTTGTCAAGGCTTCTTTCGCTGATAGTGTGGTAAAGCAGGGCAGCCTTGCTCTGAGGAAATGCAGATCCTTTAGAAAGGAGAGTAAAAGGTCAAAACTAATCCAAAAGGACAAGCAGTGTATGTCTGTGTGTATATTGGGTTTCACATATGAAATCCAGTCATGATAAATCTGATGGCTTTAGAAACATCTACTATGATTAATGAAAACATAGTTCTCATACACCATGGGTTTCATACTTCAAAGTTCTCCTGGATTTAGAACCTTAAAGTTTTGCTTATTCACATAACATGCAGGAAACTATTTTTAAATGAATAGGGAGCGGGTGGGGAGGGAGTTAAAAAATTGCAAGCGTTTCAACATCCCTGCTGCAGATAGGCTGAGTAGTGAGGAGCAAAATTAACAAACAGCAGACATTTTGTTATGCATTTTACAACAACGTTTACATTCTTTCCTCTGTATTTGTTTTCCCTTGAAAAGTTTCATGTATTTATAAAAGTATCTGACTGCTGCAGCTCTGGGAATTGGAGTTTCACTCACATTTGAAAACTGGAACAATCTCCAGGATAGCTGGTTATTTCACAGGCTAACGTTCCAAATCATCTGCAATGCTCATCTCGCACCAGATCCTTAGCCCCTTTCTGAGAGCTTGAGTTAGTGGGCTTTGTGTAAGGATTAGCTGACGGAGGAAGGTGAGACAGGACCTGAGTATCCGCAGACTTTACAACATAGCCCCTGCTGTGGACTGAGGTCTTTAATATCCATAGCCCCTGGACTCTCCCTCGAAGGAGTGTTTTGGGCAATGGGAGGTGCATGATATCCAAAGTGCAGTGTGAACAAATCCATATGAACTGCCCCTGCTTAACCTGTTCCCTCCCCCCATCCATGGAACCACTCTGTTTAGGCCTCTCTGTGCCACCAAGAGGGGGACAGATTTTACACCAACGCTCTCTCATAACTGTTCTTATCTTGTTTCTAACAAAATAAAAAGCATTCTCATCGGTGACAACATAGTCCGCTGGAAAGGAACCTAGGCGCCTGGTCAGTCAATGCAGGCAGGATACAGTAATGGTGTCCTGTTTACAGCAATACTGTGAACAGTTTTGGAGAAAGAAAGTACCGTATGGGGAAGGGAAAGAGGATGGGTAAATGGACTTACCTTCATATGTAGCCGTTCGTGCAACCATTTCCAGAGCTGATCATTAACACGTGAGTCTTGAGTTGTTAAAAACATACAGAGGGTGAATTGTTTCTGAAGTTTGTCAGACACAGTTTGAAGTGCACATACCATATATGAATTGGAAAGGAAGATGTGACCCGTACTCCAAATAGAGTCCACATAGCATGCAGCTGAGCATGGATACACATATAAAAGTCAAATATATGGCCAGTTAGGGAAGGCTCCATTTCCTCTGTAGTTAACAGTGGAATTTGGACAGGTCCCTGTTCAAGTAAGAACTAAATGCTGATGCTTTGTGGCATGGAAGTGAATTGGCAAACGCAGTAGGAAAGTTCAGCCGTTGCTATTCAAATGTTATAATTTGCCTCTTTACATTGGGCAGGAAATTTCCATTCCCCTCCACCCCCCGCCCCAGTGGGTTTCTCTCCCATAGCTCAATTTTCCAGACACTTACATTGTGGTCACAATATTTCCGGTCCAGAATGGGTCGGTGCTGCCTTCAAAGCCCATCCATGCTTCTGAATCAGCTAGAGAAGACAGCAGTGCAGTGATGCGAAGCACTTCCTCTCCCTCAGGGATTGTCTCGATAACACTTCTAGACTTTACCATCTCCAGTGGAGTCAAGCTCATGTCTCTTTCCTGGGAGGGAAGCATCTTTTCTTGATTAAAATTGGCAGGTCATTTCCTTTCCTATTTACTCTGTTATTTTTGTTCATGTGGGTGTTGCAATATGCAAGGTGAGGCTCAGAACTGTCAAATCATTTAATAGAACCTTTACTATATTTTTGGATAACATATTATTTTTGATTTACTGTTCCTCAGAAGACAGGAAATGGAGCTACTTGATTTCATATTTTAACCAAAGCCATCCTAGAAGTTTAATAAAAAAAAATTTCCCCCGGCTTTTGCGTTAAAGGACCAAGGTGAAAGATATAGCTTAGCAATTTTGACTTAAAAAAATAACATACTAGAACCATTAAAATATGTTTAAACATTTTTTTAAGCACCAGGTTTTGGTTTTTTTCAGAGAGGAAAGTGAGCTGGCCCGGTTTTCTGGGTCTTTGGTTGGTGTTGCTAACTGTGAAAATAAAAGCAGCAAAGAATCCTGTGGCACCTTATAGACTAACAGACGTTTTGGAGCATGAGCTTTCGTGGGTGAATACCCACTTCCTCAGATGCATCTGAGGAAGTGGGTATTCACCCACGAAAGCTCATGCTCCAAAACGTCTGTTAGTCTATAAGGTGCCACAGGATTCTTTGCTGCTTTTACAGATCCAGACTAACACGGCTACCCCTCTGATACTGTGAAAATAAAGACGGTTTCCAAGGACTTGGGATATTTTCCCACTGTGGAACTTAATTTAGTTTTTCTTTTCTGTTAAAGGCCTGAAACAATTGTAATGTTAACGAAAAGCCATGCAATATAAGCAAGCTGATTTAGTATAAATAATAAGAGAAATCTAGGCTATTAATAAAGTAGGAAAATTGTTAAGCAAAAGACAGAGGGTCTAGTTCTGATTTCACTTTCACTAATGTAAATAAGGAGTAACTCCAGTATAAGACCAGGATCAGTGGAGTTACACAAAGGTAAGACTAGTGTGAGAAGAGAATTACGCCTGCAGAAGAAAATTGTCTTCATAGATACTATCCATTAGAATCAGGAGGAGTTGCATGTGCATAGCTGAGCACAGAGTTGCTCCATAATGCTTTTGGATATTGTAAAGATAAACATACTAGAATTGCAAAGCAAAGCATTCTTATCAGAGGTGGACCCACGCTGAAATGTTTGCGGATCTTGATATTCAAGTGGAGATATTCAGCTGCAACATTTATCTGCATTCTTTTTTGATTCCACAGAGAAAGTCACTCTGGCAGCTGCTAATAGATTTTATGATAAAGATGTATTAGCTTTTTTAAGATAATAGTAATTTCCAATTAAATTATAATGATTGTAACTGTTTGCTTAATAAAGCATGTCAGCTACTACAGAAGTATGGAAGGGGTCAAGCATGATCCCGTCTTTAGTACATAAGGAGAGAGGTGAATTTGCTGTCTGCCCATAGGGTAAAATTCTGACTCTATTGAAGTGAATGGGAGTTTTGCCATTTACTTCATTGAGACCAGGATTTCACCCATAAACTTTTGTGACTAAAATGGTGCCTGTTTTGCTTCTCCCTTGGGCTGTTCCTAAATTAATTTCTCCATCTCGATGCAAACGTGTTCACCAACAGAGAAAATACGTTACTAGATTAACACAGCAGAAGAGATTGATTTCACACATCAGGGTCTTATTTTTGTGGTTGTCAGTAAGGTTTCAGCAGTTTGTCAGTAAATACACCCTTCAGAGTCTGTTCTCTGTCAAATGTTTTGTAATCCATTAATTGGCACCATGCTTTCCCTAACCTTATCGGTATTGCCATTAACTTCTGGCTATATTTCTTGGATTTTGAGAGCCGAATAATGTTTTAAGTCTTATTTTGAAGACACAACCTTGCCCAGTGATGAGAAATTTGATGAGCTAGCTATTCAAATACTGGAACTTCTGGTCTGAGTCTTGAAAAAGGGACATTGAGCAAACAGTGAAAGGAAAAAGTAAAACCATTTCATAAATAGCAAGGACATGATTAGCTGTTACCCATTTAGATTGAATAGCGTGGGCTTTCTTGACCCACTAATAATGGTGTACAAAAGGCAAAGAACATTAAAACTCTTTGGAAACCAGCCCGTCAGTGATTTCAGACACGTCACAAAACTGTTGTCCAAAGTGTAAAAATATCCTGCTGTTAATTCTGCAACTGGAGAATTATTTCCCTTTGATAAGACTATTGTCTACTGATCCAATGGCAAGGCATATTTGAAGATACGTGGTAACTAATCTTGGTCTTCCTGAGGAAATTCAGGGTAGGCTTTTGACTGTGAAGGTAAGCAGAACTGGTGATTTTGGCTTCACAGTACCAAATAACCCTAGCTGGTTTGAGGTTAGGTTCCATTTGAGCTGAATCGCCAAAGATCAGGGAGGGTGTGAATTGTATAAATGATAGCAGTTATGGCCCATCTTTACTCCTTCCTCCGTTACAGCATGTAGATAATACGGTGATTGCACTGTGTGAATATGATAAATGGAGGGGTAAAGATAGCTGGATTGATTTTTTTTTAATAGATTGTGATTTTCTGAGACTCTCAAACACCCCATAGTCCTGTTAGCTCTTTGCAGAGTATTTGTGTGTTGCTCTGGTGTAGAGCCAGTTTAACAAATCAGTGTTACATAATAAAGTAAGACGACATTTGTGGAGCCCAGTACACCAGGCAGAGATTATCTGCCAGCATAGAGCCCCTTTGCACCCCCACTCCGTGCTATTAAAAAACTGAGTGATAATCGAGTTTGGGCCTACAGTTGTGGGTGAATCGTAGCTAGATGCCCTGACATGAAATTTATTACCAGATACGTACACAGAATGTGGAAAAGGAGTGAAAAGGGAGGAAAAGATAACACTAGAGCTTCACAAGCCTTTCAGTTTATTTTACAAGAAAGCGTTGGATGCAGTTAATCCCTGTAACCTGCATTTACATTAACACTTGCACCTCACACGTTGCTGCTAAGAACTTTTGGCAGCTCTCGGGCCCTGATTGTAGAGGTAATGCTACACTTGTCTCCTTTGCTCTCACTCAAGTATCTTGGGAACTAGAGAGGGGCACTCGGTGAAGTTTCTACTTGTGCACGTATGCATTCGTCTTGGCAGAGCTTCAAAAAACATTTGCTTTATTATTCATATGTCTGACCATAGGGGCAGGAATGGTATCGCGTCTTGCTTTCAGAATAAGAGCAGACACTAATAAAGAATAGATCTCTCATTATCGTTCTCTAGCTCTGTAGGGAAAGCCTGGGGAGGTTTCTGAAAGTCCTCCCTCTACCATATTATATTTGCATTCGGTAATAAAAGTCCCATAATGATTATCCAGGTATTTACATGGCCCTAGCAAAAGTTATTGAAGTCAGTGGGGGATTGGCAGAGTAGAAGCTGAAATAGGGCCTCCAGATTTGGCCCCATAAAGTATAAGAACATGCTGAAAAGAGAAGTTTAAAAAAAAAGAGCCAAATCTTGCTATTTCGTATTCAGTTAGGGAAGCTGGCAACATGGATGCGATGCATAAATCTGAATACAGGGGAACTTCCCCCACCTCGCTGCTTTTTCTGCAAAGGGCCTTTATAGGCCTGCCTTAAAAAACAAACTCAATGGCTGGAGAAACCATATTAATGCAAAGGCCCATTAAAAGGCTGGAATATTTGGTCATCCTTCCTACAAGTTCAACCTGGGCTTCATCCAACGTTCAAGTGCATGTGTCGCACAAGAGCCACGTTCCCATTCTGTAGAGATCCATTGCAGTGTTGATGGTTTTCTAATGCCAGGAATCTACTCTGCAGCCAGGCAAAGAGATAAATCAAAGCTGTATGCGCTGATGAAATTCAGGAGCCAGAAGTCACCATTGCAGCCCATATAAATCCCTGAATGCCATCCCCTGTGCTTTTGGCCATGCTATTAGAGTTCAAAATTATCTGCCCCTCTTTGCTGATGTATGGATTAACTGGCTCCCCAAGTGTTTACTAACGGTTATCACCCAGTACTTTGGACGTTATCAGAGGAAGGGACGCCTGCCGCGGGGCTTGGTCTCTCACCCTTTCTATTACCACCTGTCATTGGCAGAGAGTGTGCTGTGAAGCTGTACAGTCACAGTGTACAAGTGTAGATAGTTTCTGACGGCTGATCAAAGGGGAGAACCAAAGGCCTGATAACAAGGATGTGTTTCATGTACTTTTAACTTTGAGAAACATTGGCATTTGCATTTTTCCCCTTCATAGGCTGGCAGAAACCAGGCACAATAAATGCAGCATATTCAGTTTCCTAATAGTTGAGTAAATGGTATGTGCTTGAAGCAACGAAGCAGAGCTGTAATCTTGTTCCAAGTGGGAATGATTTAAAGTAAGCCTTCACAGAAGACTTGCTGTATAATAAAGTAGAATCATTTTAATTTGTACTTTGAAGTGATCTTGGATTCAGAATCTAATCTTTGCATTCAGCAGAACATCATGTACTATTTTGAATTAGGAAACAACTGCAAGTTAAGGAATTAGTCTAAGTATCTTTTCTGGAGACTGTATCATTGCACTCTGTCACAACAGCCAGCGTCTCCGCTGTTGCATCACTGATGAAAGAGGTGCTGTTTAGGTCTATTTGGCCTAAAGTGTCATTTTTGTAGAAACGCGCTCACACAGGAACTTAGATCAATAGAGGTGTTTTTTTGTTCCGCTGGAACCATTTCTTAACAATAGAATTAACGTTACACTCCACCCTCCAAAGCAGCGTTCAGAGCCCAAACGGCCCAATATTGTGCTGGTGCATGAGAACAGGAAAATGAAATTGACTAGAAATGTTGATTGTTAGCAAAAAGGAAACAACTAGTTCATTTTCATTGTCCAAGATAAGAAGAATGCAAAAAGTTCAACAAATACCTAGTAAAAGACAAATCAGATTTTTTTTTAATTTCATTTTTAATTGTCTAAGATGTTATTAGTGACATAAACACAGATCTTTTAAAAAATAAATACTCTCACTTACACTGGCTTTACACCCGTGTAATTATGTTAACTTCATTGGAGTTACTCCAGGGATACACTAGTGTGAGAACAGAATCAGGCCTATGATTTTTACCCTGACAGTTTTGCTTTCAAATGTTCAAAAAAGGCTACTGGTTTAGGCTGTAGCCACCCATTTCTGCTACACATCGTATAGTTTAATGTCACTACTTTAATTAATGTGCCAACATCTGTCTTTCAGATACATTGTGAATTTAGATTCCAAACAGTTCTTCCTTTTCTGTGAATTATTGCTATGTTAACATATTATGGGTATGGATGTAGATTAGCTGTGGTGTCTACACTAGTCAACAAGCATTTCCCATTTGTTTGTTTAAAGGTGCCTTTGATCGGAGCGTGACCCTGCTGGAAGTCTGTGGAAGTTGGCCTGAGAGCTTTGGTCTCCGTCACATGTCTTCCATTGAGCACACCGAAGAGGGCCTTCGGGAACGGCTGGCTGATGCAATGTCCGAGTCACCCAGCAGGGACATAGTGGGATCAGGAACAGGTACAAAGAAGAAGTGTGATCAGAGACCACATACATCTCACCCAATGGTGATTTTTTTTTAACTCGTTAAAATTTTGCTTCCCTTTTTCTCAACAAACCACACACATAACACCTCTGAGATTACATGGCTTTTGCAAGAGTCTTCCCCAACCATGGGAGTGGTCTTCAATAGGAAGAAAATATTGGCAGATCACATAAGTACAGAATCTTGCAATCCTCAAAATGCTTTAAGACAAATGTTTACATTTTAGGCTTTTTTTTTCTATATTGCTCTGGTGACATGGGCCCAAAGAGTTGAACCCCCCTAGCATCAGATGCTTTCTGCAAACTGCTGCTCATGCAGACAATGATCAAAACAACATTCAAATTAGATTCTGTCTGTGTAATTATCTGTTCTCTTTAAAGCCACGATATAGTGCTGGTTCTGTAATCCAAATTAATCCATCTTCATCACTGTCCATTATATTGATAAATTATACAATGTATTTACATAAATGGAATGGCACTTCAGAGATTACACTGCTCACAGCGGCCCTAGAGACAGGAATCACTCAGAAAGGCTAGCGCTCAGAGTAATTGTGGGTTTTACTTCTCTTGTTAATTCTGAATTGTTTTAAAAATACCCTCTAGTAAAAGGACATATCTGTCTATGATCTGTGCACTATTCGTGTTGTGACCAGCAGCTAATATCAGCGGTAGCTTCTAATATCAGATGCCCACTCATTTGTCACCATGTCCTTATTTTGGTGAGATGCCTGGGAAGGAAAAAAGAACAAGCTATAACAGTAACATATGAACATGCCAACATATTGGCATTATGTAAGGCCTTTTAGATTAGAGACGATCTTTTCTCTTTCTGCTGTGTCCTCCAGGTATTCCTGAGGGTTCCCCATTCCACTAACCTCCCATTAGTCCCCTGTTGTAATCGGTCCAGCTGTACAGGACTGAATAAGACTCCCATCAGTGCTGGCCCTTAATTTGCAGTGGAGTCGCTGTTGAGCAACACAAGATACTCCACCTTTGTCATAGGGCTGCCAGTCCCTTCTGTCTCAAGGAAGAAGAGTCTGGGAATGGAAAACCTGGGGCTTGCACGTGTCACGTCAAATAAATATAATTGGCCTTCTTGGTCCAGAAGCAACTTTTACATCCCACACTGTAATCTTTGACCTGTTTGGAACCTCTCGGACTTTATCCATCGTCGCTGGATGAAGATGGAATTAAGTGATGAGTTAAGATTGGCAGTTGACAGGAAGTGGTCATCTAAGCACCTGACCTGGGTTACAGTTCCAGCTCTTGTACTTATTCCTGTGGCTGTCTTGGGCAAGTTACGTAACATCCCTTTGGCTCAATTCCCTCCTCTGTAAGATCAGGATAACGATACCTCACAGGATTGCTGTGGAGCTTAATCCTCTAATATTTTCAAAGTGCCGCAAAAATGGAAAACACTCTCCAAGTGCTTTATTTATTTTGGTACATATTGATACCAGCTATAATGCACTTTGGAGGGGCCATCTACACCCCCAAACTGTGCATTTTACAGCCTTCTCAAAGGGTAGTGGATGTTGTAGGATGATTCTTGCTGGGACAGCTAAAGCAATCTGGAGATGCTGGGTTAAGGTGATTAGTGACACTGCAGTTCGTGGGAGCTAGCTCTTATCCTTCAGCTAGACCTTACACCGGCCTTAAATACCCTTACAAATATTGGGTCAGGTGCTTCTGCATGGTTGCTTTGCACCACACCACTCGTGTAATGTGGCCCTAAAGTTGCTTTAAGTAGCCCAAGGATGATTCATCTCCGTTTAAGAAGGAGCCTCTAGTGATGTTCAGCTAACATAGGGACTCTTACCCTAATCAATCTTCCTGCTGCCAGCAGAGTAGGGAAAAGGAGGAATGGCCAGAGAAAATGGGGCACCCTGGCACTATACTAATCCCCACCTATGTTTTCACTGCCCTGTGGCTGCCACAGCCTTGTAACATCTAGAATATTCCTCAAGCTGCAGCCAGACCAAGGAAGTCGAGGTGAGCTTCAAGCCTGTTTTGCACACACCTCCTTGTCATGCACACTTTCCAGCTCAGTCACACGACAGGATCTGGCCTATTAGCTTTAGCAGGAGCTGCAAGAACTCTGGATCCAGTACCTGGAAAGAGTAAAAAAAAAAAAAAAAAAGTCTTCTAATATTAGGCAACTTCCATTCTAGAAAGAGGATTGCGTTGTTGTTATGGGTAGTTCCCCCAAAGAAGTTGGAATTTCCCCTTCAGAAGCTGATGCCCATTCTTCAAATATTTGTAAGTGCACCCCAGAGACTAGTGGCTGCAGATTATAAATCAAAAAATAAGAAAGAAACCTAGTACTGTATTTTCCTTTCAGTTTCACAAGTGCAACCCCACTAATTGCAATGGGCATTAGTTTCATTGGGAGTTAAACTGACATAACGAAGATGAAATTTAGGCCACAGTATTTAGCATGTAGGAGGTTTATAAGGGTGAAAACAAAGGTGAACAATTTTCAGAGGGAAGCCATTACATTAAAAGTCTTCCAAAAAGACCGTTCTCCTCATTCCCCCCATGCATATACATCTTTCCTATGGATAATCTTTGTATAGTGTAAGATATATCATATATACCATGCAAAAGCATGAACTGTAAGTATCCTAGTGTAGTAGCAGGTAACACTGGCATTACCTCAACTCACCTGGGAGTTACATGCATATTAGCCCTAACCATGTTGTTGTTTGTTGTTATGCATAGAGCTCTGTCTAGTCAGTACCACGTTTTCTTCTCAGGAACTGGGATTCGAGGCTCAAATCCTGGCAAATGTTGGTTTCATACAGGAGATAAAACTGATTCCTTAGGCTCTGAACTCCTATGTGCACCTAGCCCCCACATTCCCACCCCATATCAGCCCTTGAACTCCGCTTTCCCCTCTCATGAGATCCACATTATCGGATGGCCTTGTAAAGTGTGCTGCCCTACTGTGTTGAGATGTGGAAGAGCCTCTTGCCCAGGGAATCAGCCCGCACCAATAACATGGGGTAGTTTTTCTCAGACAGACTGGCAACCAGCCATTTGCCAAACAGCTGTGTATCACGTTAAAGTGCTAGCAGCTATATACTGGTTAGGAAATAGAAAAAGATAAATTGATGCTATATCACCCCAGATCAAAAAGAGAAGTGTCCTTGTTGGCTCCTAGGAAGTAGGATTATTTTAACCCCCCCAAAAAGCTAGCCACATCTTGACAGTCTTTTGCTGAATTAGCCATTTGTCTCTTTTATAAAAACACACAAACTTTTAGCATGGCCCTTGCTTCTTAGAATTCCTGTCGGCCCTGTCAGTCGGACGAAATGATAGCAAAGACATCTGCGCTGAGGAACACCATAAATTTACTTCCCTCTCCCATTAGTTTCTGTATTGCTACTGACTCCAAATACAGTATTTATAGTGCTGTGTTGGACCCAAAATTATATAATTTATAATCCCCATCTCTAATTATCCTACAAGTGACTTATTTTGACTTAAAGTGATGGCTGGCTTTAATCCTTGGTTATGCTTCTTGAAGACTTTGCAGACACAATGTTTAAAAACATTTCAAAGACATTTACTAAACCGCAAAATTGTATGTGAACTGTGGCGTAAAAGAATAAAAACTACTAGCACTGAATTGAAACATATGCTCTATGCGTAGTTCTCAGTGTCTAGATGGACAGATGAATAAATGAACAATGGAATGGACAGGGAGACATTATCAAGTGCTCAATTGGCTCTGACGTGCTCTTAATGGCAAGAGATAAATAGATTCTTTTAATGCCTTAACAGTTAGGGCATAGTTGGCATGTAGATTTGTATAGTAAGCAGGATTGATACCTATAATAGTACACTTGAAACACGTGCTCATAATCCAAAGGTCCATTTTTTGCAGTAGATATTAACTAATTCTTTGTTTTTTACCTGCTCTATTACTTGGAAATGCTACTGTAGCAAAGTATTATTGTCTCAAGTCTGACATATAAATTCCACCCTGGGTAATTCCCCTCCCACGCCAAAAATGTACTATAATCAGTAAGTGCATTAATTGATGCAGGCTTCCCAAATGTACATTTGTTAAGCTTCCAGGTCTTGTTGATCATTTCTAGGCTGAAAACAGGAATTTAGTCCACAATATGGGATGAGACTTGCTGTGTGGTTAAAAATCAGTGTTCTGAAGTGTAACTAGGGAAGAGTATTTCTGCTGTGCAGTATCACACTTCTGTGTGGTGTTAGAGGTAAAGATGCTAAGTACCATAGGGGACAAATTCAGCCCCCCTCCTCTGTGACTGTAGTGGGACTCAGAAGCAAAGAACCCAGAGTAGTTTAATTCTGTGGAGGGCAAGATCTGGACGACGCCACATGACAAATGTGCCCCATGCATTCAGTGGAACCCAGCTCTATAGGGGCTCTGTCCACTTCCCTGAGCAGCTGAGTTAAGGGATGTGAGGAGCATGGTGAGGCCAGTGGATCTGCCAGGATGCCACTGGCCATTCAATCTCATAGAGCAATGGGAACTACTGCAACCTCAGGGCAGCAGTAGTGGCCATGATTGGCTCTGCTGCAGCTTTGCAGCAAAGGGGGAGGTGGGGAATTGCAACTCCACTCCCCGGGTGGGCTTGGAGAGAGGTTTAACCCACAGGCTGGTTGTCTCTGCCCTATTGACTTGAGCGTGCCTTTGCAGCATAACAATAATTCTCAACAATTTTGCAGGCTTACTATTATTTCTATAAAGCGCATAGATAATGCAGCGATAGATACTTTCAACAGATTTAATTCATTATGAAGTCTAGAAGGGAGAAAGAATATGTCACCAATCACCTGTAAACCCCCCCATACACACACACGCACGCACGCACGCACGCACACACACAAAAAAAACATGAGAGTATTTTATGCTGTTTGGGATATTTTCTTCACATAGGGTAAGGGAATCTGCTTCAGTCTGCTGTGGGGAGGGGTAGTTCAGTGGTTTGAGCATTGGCCTGCTAAACGCAACAGTTGTGACTTCAATCCTTGAGGGGGCCATTTAGGGAATTGGGGTAAAAAAAAAAATCTGTTTGGGGATTGGTCCTGCTTTGAGCAGGGGGTTTGACTAGATGACCTTCTAGCCCTGATATTCTATGATTCTACATTGATAGACTTGATGCTGGTACAACCAGTGCCCCCATCAAATGCAGTACTGTGAGCATAACATCACTGAAGTTAATGGGACTTCGTAAGTGTAGAATTATCTCCTCAGACAATTTCTAAGCTCATTTTGGAGTGCTCTTCTGCTAAATCTTCCCTGTTACTGTTTGTATCTCAGCCTCAGTGTTATATTGCTGGCTCACATCTACTTTATTTGCAAATAATACCAAAACACACATTAATCTTGAGATCCTTCCATTGCTATATATTTGTAAGATTTTTCTTCTTACTGATCATAAAATATAGAGCCTTGCATTAGTTCAGTTTGCATCCTAAATCATACAGCAAAATAATAATCTATTTCTCTAAATTAATGTGGATCATGTGTCAGGAACAGGGAGGGGTTCAAGCTAAAATCATGTATTCAGACACTGCAGAAAAATCACCAATTTGTGCAGCTTGGGACCAACTCTAGCTATGAATTTTGCCCCCAGCAAACTTGTATCATTGCCATTATCATGGTCAAAAAAAAAAAACCCCAAGATTTGTATAGAGCAGTAAGAACAGAATTTAAAGGGAAATATTTTAAGCCAATTCTAATATGACTACAGCTGAGTTTCCATGAAAGGCCAAGATAAATTTTTTATTAGAAACCCCTGCAAAAACGCAAAATCTGTTAACTAGCAACTTTGGAAGTTTAGGAACAGAAAAGGTCAAAAAGTCAAAGTTCCTCTGAGCCAATGGCTCAGCAGGCTGATGTGGTTGAGGGAGAGAAGTTTCATAGCCAATGGTACACAAGAGAATGATGTGGCCAGCATCAAGTCTGCCCACCTCTTACTGCCTTGACAGGATGGATCAGGTGCCCATTTTGCAGTTGGGTGAACTGAAGGTGACCTTTCAGTGTGAGACCGAGCAAAGTTCTTCTGAACTTCAGGACTGGTATGAGAAAACTTTAGGAAAGTGCAGAATCTGAACTCACATCTAGAATCAAATGTTGCATCTGGTTACCATACTGTTACCCTGGGCTGAATCAAAATCCCAAACCTGAACACCTTCGAGCTTTGGGAGGGGAAGTTTTTGAAAACCTTATCTGAATGTTGTGGTTTGCGCCTATCTCTGAAGTTCACAAAAAGAAATAAAGGGCACAATCAGGGCCAGCTCCAGGCACCAGCTTATCAAGGTATTCGGCGGCAATTCAGAGGAAGGTCCCTCACTCCCACTCGGAGCGAAGGACCTCCCACTGAATTGCTGCAGATCGCGATCACAGCTTTTTTTTTTTTTGGCTGCTTGGGGCAGCAAAACCCCTGGAGCCGGCCCTGGGAACAATGCATATATGTATTGACTTCAAAAAGATGTTCATCTGCCTAAAATTGAGGAGTAAACGAATCTCATTCCCATTGATTGTTGAATTCTGCCAGTGCTGAACAACTTCTGTGTAGAACAAATGGGTAAGGTCACAAGCTCTGTGTGTGGAGACTCAAAGATGAGTAGACACCTGTCTTTGGATGTTTAGCCCAGGAATGGAGTTAGACACACACAGTGATTGTCAGAGCCTGAATTGTAAGTAGTTAAAAGAGACAATGTCCCTTCCTTCCTCTTCTTTCCTTTCCTTCTTCCTTTATTTTAACTAAGGGAATTTTGTTCCTTCTCTTCTCTGTCAATCTTTTCTCAGTTCCAAACTTGAACTGGGTGGTGGACAGAAATTTAACATAATTGATTTGCCATCTGAAGGGCATTTTAGGCAATCAGACATCTGTACAGATTCAATGCAAAGGCAGCTTGGGCAGCAAACACACAGACACGTAAAATGGCATTTCTATTAAAAGGGGGTTTTGAACATTTGAGGCATTCATCCCAGGCTCTGAGATCAAATTCTCCCCTTGGATAACTCCAAGAGCTCTAAACAATTTCTACGTCACAAGATTCATCTGAATAAAGTCTCAATATTTTTTCAATATATAGGAGTCTTTCAGAGAGATATTTTTCAAAGCACAGCGTAGGAGAAGCACACATTTACCGTCGTTATTACATTAACAGATTCTCATTCAATTATCTCTCACACGCTATATGGCAGTGTAAGTTCTTCCAAGTACATTATGAGCGCTGTTCAGAGATATAAATGTGTATCTCCCATCAGTCGTGACAGCCATCACACACCAATTTTCACCAGCTGAGGAACTGGTGTATCTTCCAACAAATCAATGGAGCTACGCTGATTTGCACCGGCTGAAGATTTGGCACTGTATGCCACATTTCCTGCATGCTACACTGGAAATGTATCCAGACGTGGGGTGTTCAGTGTCATCTGATAGCTTTTAAATTCCACCCTGTAATGGGTTCGATTTAATTTTCTGAAATTTCTTCAGTATAATTGTAATCATTACCCTCCCTGTAGTTTTCTTCTTTGTAGTGTCTGTATATTCTTATCTCCATTCTAGCACACCCTGTGTCTGCTTTCAAGAGCTTTGTCTCTTCATGTGCCTATATGTATGACTATCTTAGCTGGTAAATGATATACATCCTGCTAAATACAGTAGATACCCTAAAATTGGGTTCCCATTCTCTTCATCCCTGGACAACTTCAAGTTGCATACAAGCGTGCATTTTATGTGACTGTCCATAAACTTTCCATCAACAGACAACTCTTACACGCAGTAGGGCCAACAAATGCATTTTTAACTTAATAACTATTACCAAATCTTTGGAATGTTAGCTATTAGCCACTTTAAACCTGGACTGTGGAGGAACAGCAAGGTTCTCCAGCCACATGCTGCCAAATCAGCCATTTCCCCTTTAAAGCTTCTCTTAGCTGCACAGAGCTTGAAAAGGAGTGACTGTATCTTTCCCTGAAGTTTCTTTTGGGTCATACGTTATTTAGGGCCGTTTTGAATGGAGACGATGATGCCGATACTAAAAATATTTTCAGTGTGAATTTAGGTTCATTGCCATTTGTAGAAGAAGCTGCAAGTCTCATGATGTTTCTAAAAGGGTGTGCGTACGAAGAGAAAACTCTGACTTTCTACCATTTGATAAGCTGGTCAATTGCATTTATTTATAATCAAATGTTGTTTTGGGAAAATCCTTTTTATTTTTTATTATTATTTAAAAACAAATTAAAGACATATTTTATTTTTGATACAGACACAGCCGTTGAAGTAGCAGTAAAAAACATCTCCAAAGAGAGGCACATGGTTTTGAAATGTTTTGGTATGTAACATAACTGCATTGTTATCAGGTCTTAACTTTTGCACAGAGACTATTTCTTGTTGTTTTAAAAGCAAAACCTCTGTCAGCTTTGAAAAGGTTTTTGGAAGTGTCCAGTGTTCACATAAGATGGTAAAAAAAAATTAAATATTTTAATTCATTTAACAAGCAACGTTGTTTTATCTCTCTTCTTAACCAAACAAGAGTTTCTTTGATTTTTTTTTTAAGTCAAATTTAGGATTCTGCTGTTCAGAGCAGGGAGGTCACAAGGCCCTAATGCATTTAGCATTGACTGCCCTCTCTTGTAGTGCGTCTATTAGTCAGTAATTTGATTTGTACCTATTCATTTGCAGTCCCTGCAGGAGCTCTGAGCTGGCCCCAAGTATAATTGGTGCTGTCTCTATTTTTACATCATTAGATTAGCCCCGACTCCTGGCCACTTGTTGTCTGCGCTTGTCTGTCCATTTATACAACCTAATGTAACACAAAATTCATTACTGATCACATTACTTTCAACTCTAAAGCCAGCCTTGTGATAAACATTTTGTTAACCCTTTCTTGCCAGTGTGCCGGTTTAGAGGATAAATGCACTTTCTGTAGGCAGGAAAATCAATATCATAATAAAACAAAGTGGAATCACATTTCTGGATTTGTCATTCCTCTTGGAGAAAGAAATGGAAAAAATGTAGGAGGTGATTAAATGATTACCGTATCAATGCATCACCTGCTAGCATATGAGCCCAGCGGCATCCTTCCTGTCATAATATGAAGAAGTGGCATGCTATAGGGCCAGCACTTAATTTGCAACTTTATTTCTTACTCATTGTTCTCCGAGTGTTTTAGGTCTTCTGTGCAGACTATAATCAAGTTATGACATTATTGGAACTGGACATTTTCCTTCCATTGCTTTCTCTCAGAGCAGTTAGCAGGAAAACAATTGACTTTCTCCTTAGAGATTTGTTGTTGTTGTTCAAATGATTAAGTAGATTAATTCTCTTACCGCAGTACATTGGTGAAATTCTGAACAACCCTTCTTTTTAGTGTAGCTTCGTTCATGTCTGTTGTCCTACACACTCTTATCCTTTTAAAGCAATAGCCTTTTGAATCACTGGGGCTTTTGCCATTGATTTCAGTGAGAATGGGAGCAGGCCATTGGAGGGATTCGTTTGGGCCTGATCCTTCAAGGAGCTGAACATCCTTTTGGCTTCTATGCTTGGGGGCACTCAGTGTCTTGCAGTGTCAATCTCTCAAGATGGCATTTGCTACTTAATGAAATATATGTTGGTGCCCACAAAATCTATAGATTTTAACAAGTTTCTAAAGTCATTTTCTGATTGCATTGCGTCGTTTGGAGCACTGTCTAATTGGCTTTTTTACATGTTTATTCCTTTATTAAATCTTCCTTTTAAAAGACAAAGACAAAGCTCTAGAGAGTCTACTATAGGGAACAATCCTGCACTGGCCAGGGGGGTAGAAAACTGGGTAGCCTAGTAGGACTCCCCCATCTCTACCTCCTATAATTCTGTGGTTCTTTTTGGTGGTGCTTGCAGCTATTTGCATGTAGGTTGCAGCTTGGGGTCTGAATATTTCTCGGTAGGGATCAATGGCTCCCACCGTCCAGCATTTGAGACAGATTAATGTTTTATAGGTGCTTTGTGAGCCAAATCCTGCTCTGACTGATGATATAGCAGAGCAAGGTTAAAGGCATGTGCACAGATCCGGCAACCAGGGCTGTGTTTCATGAGATGGGTACATGTGTACTTTGCAGGTTTCAACACCCTGTGCATCCACCATCTGCTGGCTAGCGCTCGCTGCTGATAGCATCACGGCCCAGTGCACCGGGTGTCGGAAGACCTGGGTTCCAATTTCAGCTGTGCTACAGACTTGTTTTGTGACATTGGGCAAATAGCTGTACCTCAGTGTCCCCATCTGCAGAATGGGGATAATAATACCCACTTAGTAAAGTCCTTTGAGAGCAATGGATGAAATGTGCTACATAAGTGCTAGAGGACGGATTTACCACTCTAGTTTTATACCAGTGTAAATACACCAAACTCATTACATCAGCATAAAACTGGAGTCCAGCAGTGAAGAATAAGGCTGAAAGTATTCATTGGTATTAACAATAGCCAGCTTGGGAAGGCACAGGCAGTGTGCTATCTTAGCACAGGCCTGTGCTTTATGGAGGGATCCTGCTCTCTTGCTTGAGCAGTGTAAAGAGGATCCCAGAGTCCTCTCACCTACCTCCTTAGACACCAGCTCAAGGTATTTGAGCCTTAAAGGGCAAATCCCCTACACAGATGCATGAAGTCCCCAGAGTAGCAGGACTGAATGTGATTCTGCTGCATAGGCGGCAGGTCACAAAGAGGCCACACCAGGAGACTGTACAGCCCCACCCCACATGCTGCAGAGCACTGCTGCAGACTTGAGGGAAGGGTGATATTAGCAAGTGAGTCCAGCTCACACAGATCCCCTGGCCAAAGCCCTTGCATAGTGAATCTGTAGCAGGCCACCATTGTTGTTATAGTCTGGCTGGTAGGGGAGGAAGGATGGTCCAGCAGTTAGGGTGGTACCTGCACCTCAGTTCCCTGCTGCACCTTGGGCAAGTCATTTAGTCCTTCTAGGTGTGTCTACCTTGCAATTAAACCCCTGTGGCTGGCCCATGTCAGCTGACTCCGGATCATGGGTCTCGGGCTGAGGGGCCGTTAAATTGCTGGACCCCGAGCTCTGGAACCCTCCTTCTCCGTCATGGGGTCTCAGAGCCCGCCTTCAGCCCAAGCCCCAAAGTCAACATAACAGTTAAACAGCCCCTTAGCCTGAGTCCCACAAGCCTGAGTCAACTGACATGGGCCAGTTGCAGTTTTTAATTGCAGTGTAGACATAACTTCTGTGCCTCAACTCCCCATCTGTAAACTGGGTATAACAACCCTGCTCTTCTTCACAGGGTGTTATGGGGATAAATATGTTAAAGATTGTGAAACATGAATGGGGGAAAGGGCCTATAAATAAGTATTTTAGATAGATGGATGGATGCTGAAGTAGTGGTTGTAGAATGTAGGGGGAGAGGCTGGCCAGATTCCAGGTTGGTGAGGGGAGAGGATTATATCTATCTATCTATCTAATCATCTCAGTGTTTTATACTGTTGCCTATCACCATAGTATCTGAGCACCTTCCATTAATGTAGATTCCCAGCACACATTTTATTCATGCTTAGAAAATCGGTCCCTTTGCTTAACTTGAAACAATGTGCTAGCAGTAGCTAAATCCCCATTCTGGCCTCTGTGTTGCATCTCCGCCAGCCTCTGGTCATTAATGTACTGTTCTCTGTATCGTGAAAAGGAAAAGACCCAAAGTTATTGAAAAGCCCTCATAAAGTATGCATTGTGCTCATTAGGGGAGACAGGAGAGAAGGAAATAGAATGGAAACCATTTAAGCAATGAATTGTTAAGCAGGAGAACTTTTAAATGAACACTTCTTATTAGAAAGATACAATAAAGTATGAGTCACATTAGACAACAAAATACACATTAACATGGCGAAATCCTTGTCAATAAATGGAAGGTCAAAGACCAAAACTGTTTAAATGCACCAGTATGGGCCAAGCTCTTGGCCCTGTGGCTTTTGTTTCACGCAGCCACGGAGACCTGTATGCCACTGCTGCGTCCGGTCTTTTGCAGACCTGCAGCCACCGGGAGTGCTGTGGAAACAGCTCAGCTCCTGAGATAACGGTAAGTACTGCACATTTAGGGACAGCATTGATGGGCAGCTCTGAAGTGCCATCTGAGCCTCCTAAACCAAAGGAAGGCAGCATCCATCTGTGGCGTGGCGAGAAATAACAGGACATTCCATAGAAGACCCCACTTTCCATTCATAGGTGCACAGACCCTTTTCTGCTACAGTTTCATAGAGTTTGCTGCCTGACTTTTAATTAGGACACTGGTCATTTCCCTAATATGTTTCTCGAGAAGGATCTCAGATAAATAATAACCTGAACTTTCTGGAAATCTGGACTTGCTATCCAAGCTTGGCATTTAACCATAGTGTCTAAGGAACCTCACTGTCTTGGGGCCACAGCCCCACTCTGATGACCCAGATGGTTTCACCCCTCCTCTGGCACACTGTCTCAGCAGGCATAGCTAGCAGTGATATTGTCATTGTAGTGCTTAGAGGGGAACTAATCGGGAGGAGAGTGGGACGTGGCAAGGGAAGTAAGGAAGGGTCAACCACCAAATGAGGACAGAGACAACGGGAAGAAAAGAAGAAAGTGATTTATCTTAACAGAAGGCCTTATTGTAGATCAGCTGATTCAGCCCTTGCCTGTCACTTCAGCAACTTCCTAATGCTTGGAATGGTCTTTTTCTAAAGGCAACACTTCTGTCTGTAACCAGCAGGAGGTGATGTCTCTAAGTCAGACCCTGGGAGGTGCTAAGCACCTTTAGCTCCCCTGGAAGTCAAAGAGTGTTGCAGTCATGGTATGAAAATATTATCCTTCCCTCCATTCCTACCCTCTGCCATGTATAATAAATAAAACAATAGACTTTTATTCATTAACATTTATGGGAAAATGTTAATATTAAACTGTAAGTGAAAAGCCAAATCTTATTGAATTCTTCTGCTGTGTTATTGAGAGTCTAATTACATTTTGCTTTTAAATAAAAACCAGATGACTTTCAGGACACTCAGGCGAGCATTCTGTAAGTGAGAATTTATCTTGTGATCTAGGTAAACAATGTCTCATCATTTAACAGTTATTATAAATAATGAGGTTTTAAGCACTTTGCTGGGAGTTCATATTGGCTCCACATGGGTTGCACAAAGAAAGAGAGAATTCAGTGACATATTGCAGGCATCCGGTCAGAAGAGATTATATCCTGAGCTTTCTTCTCATGCTGTAGCATTTTTCATCCTACTCTGTTTATAGTTGCTAAATGTTCTATGCTACTATCCTTGGACAAAAATAATGCAGATATAATTTTGCAGGCACTGTTCTTTGCAGCTGGAAAAATCTGCCAAGCCAAAGTGACACTCAGCAAAAATGGAATTTGGTTAGGTCTCTAGCATAATTCCATACAGGTGCTTTAGAGGGAGTCATCAAAAGAAATACTCTTTTTAAAAGTTGATTAGGTGAGAGATTTTCAACTTTTTTGCCCAGGGTTAAAGAGGCACTAGGTAAAATAGGTCTATTTTATAAAATAAGCTTGGCCATTTTTGCTGGCATCTCCTTAAATTACACCAAATTCCATGATGATGCAAGGAATAGATTAGAGAAAAATTAAAACCTTTAACAAAATTTAAAATCTAAATGGCTTCCCCCCCCTTTCTGCTCTTTATTTCCTTTTTACACTTCATCTTAAACAATGAAAATAGACAGGTCTGTTTTTCTTTTGTTGCGAGCCAACTCTTAATGCTTCACTTTACGTTTCTCATACAACGCAGGATTTTGATTCATTAACATTCAGTTACCAGTGGTACTTTTTCCTCATAAATTGCAAAATCTTCCACTTTACCGTGTCATTTTCATACTGTGTTCCCCAACAGAGAAGGAATTGGTTTTCCCCTGCTGATAGAACTAGGTAGGCAGGGCCGGCTCCAGGCCCCAGCGCGCCAAGCGCGTGCTTGGGGCTGCATGCCACGGGGGGCGCTCTGCCGGTTGCCAGGAGGGCGGCAGGTGGCTCTGGTGAACCTCCCACAGGCGTGCCTGCGGAGGGTTTGCTGGTCCCGCAGCTCCAGTGGAGCATCCGCAGGCACGCCTGCAGGAGGTCCACTGAAGCCACGGGAACGGCAGAGCGCTCCCCGCAGCGTGCCGCCGTGCTTGGGGCGGCGAAATGGCTAGAGCCGGCCTTGTATGTAGGACAGTGGAGGATCATTTTAAAACAATACCTCACAGCTGTTAGATAATGAGAGTAGGGGTGAAATCATGTCCCTTTGAAGTCAATGGGAGTTTTGCCATTTACCTCAGTGGGGCCAAGATTTTATCCTATGGGCCTGATCCAAAGCCCTTTGAATTTAATGAAGACTCCCATTGACTTCAATTGGCTTTGTATGAGGCCTAGGTTTGTATCCATGCTTCTCTACCAATATTAATCCTAATTGGTGCCTTTTTGTCAGTGCTGCTTTACAGGCTGACCAGCAAGGAGAGTAATACTACAGCAGTTTCATTTCTGGAAAACTTAGAGAAGACCCTCTCCGCAAGTGCATTCATAGTTCAGCGTGTGGGATTTCCCAAAACCTCTTAATCAAAAGCATATGATTTCCAGCAAACTTAGTAGCCATGTGAATCTAACACAGCATCTAGAATTAGCTAGACTGGTTATTTTAGAACACCTACGAAAATTCCATTACTGCCATTGGCACAGGCCGCATTTGGAAAAATGTGCCTGTTAGAAAGGTCTCTTTCCACCAAGGAAGTTGTTTGTACTGTTTTGCCTCCAAAAGCATGTGAGCCCTTCTCCCAGGAGCACTCCCATAGTAAGTGGCTTGTTGGCCTTTCCATTGTTCGATAAGCGTTTTCAAGATCTGCTCAACAGCTGAACTTTGACTGTTGTATTGAAGACTATACTGTGGTCTTTAGAGGGCCGCTGGGGTGGGACACTGCACCTACAGGTGTTCCTGTTGTTGCGTTTTTTCTGGGAAAACTCTGGGCAGGAAGAATGTACCCAAGGGGCCACTAAGGGAGAGGACACAGAATTAGCAACTGTTCCCACCCACTGCAAGGATGTGTGCTCCCTCAGCTCGGCCCACATGCTCCAGCATGACATGTGACGGGGGGGTGAAAAAACTTCAGTGGAGCTATAAAAGCAGAGTACATTGCAGGACTCTAGTCCAGAGGAGACTAAGATGTGGGTGACTGTTTCAAGAGAGAGATAATGGCAACCTGCTAGCCAGCTTGAGATAATGCAAAGCCTCTGCGCCCTCCTGCCTACCTCAGAATCCAGATGTTGCCTTCTCCCATGTGCTGAATAGGAAATCCCCCAGAGTCTCTCCCTGAAATGCTCCTTATTCCCCCAGTGCTGTCCCAATTCAGACAACAAAACACATCCCACAGCTTCCTCTTTCCATTGCCAGAACACCCGGTGCATGCTTTAGTCTGGTCTGGGAGATCTTCCCAGAGAGTTCCCTGTTCACATAGAGAAATTCCCTGGTCTTACATGAACTCTTCTAGATGTCATCCAAGAGTTATTTTCAGCTACATGCTTGTTCAGTCTGCAGTACATTCACACATTTGGCAATGTTTTAAAATGTGGAACTTAAAAAAAAGCCTAAAATGTTAAAATCAATATTTTAATGATTCATAAAATAAGATTATTCTAATTAAAATGGATCCTTATTTTAAGCAGTTGACAGCTGCTCTCTGCTTTCATGAGAACAAATATGAATATGCTGCGCAGATGCATCTAAGTTAACTGAGGGCCAAATTATGCCTTCAGATATAGCTTCCGTCAGAGCTCCTTTGCACATGTATTTCCAAGGTCAGAGTTTGGTACTATATGGATAAGACATTCTGCAACCAATAATAAAAAGATAGGGCCTGGTTTTGGTTTTAAAAGAGTCTTGAGCCATCTTTTAGTTTGTGCCTAAAAATAACTGAATCCACAGGTTGGGTTGTTTGTTTTGGCAGGCACAATCAAACAGTTAAACTAATTAAATAGTTTATTGTGGGTGCAATTATTTGTGGGCCTGCAAAAATTAAAAGTCATTTCAGCTGCTTAAAGCAATGCCATCAACTTTAATCTGTAAAAACTGACTAATTTGAAAAATGTTGAGATCCTGGTGGAGCGGACAGCCCAGGTGTTCACCCCTCTTCTGCCATTTCCTTTCCCTCTCCCCCGCAACCCCAATGACTCATCTTCACTTTCTAGCAATGGTGAAACTTGTATGGACAAAGTATGTTCATACACTCCACCTTTCCAGCCCTCTCTGCCTCTGGGCCCCTATTTAGAACCAATCTCAAACATAGTCCCTTTTGAGATGTTTGTGAAGTATTTGGATACACATTTGGGGTTTTCTGAACCTCCAGTTCCTGGGTGGAACTGGGACTAGGATGGTGGACATACAATAGAAAAAAAAGCCTCCTCTCTTGATTTCTATCTGAATGTTTTAGATTCAAGAGGCTCAGGTAGTTTAAATAAGCATCTAGGACCAGATCCTCAGCTGGTGTGAATTGTGACTCCACTAACTTCAAGAATTATTCTGAGTTTCACCAGATTGTCATCTGGCCTCCAAACTTTTGTCTGTTTCTCCAAACCAAAGCCACACTCTGAATCATTTGAGCTTTCTCCATCAGGGCATCCTTCTCTCTCAGGAGAAGAGCACTGAGTCCTTCTGTAGCTCTCCTTACAGAAGGGTCACTATGTCATAGGTGTTCTGTTGTTGGAATCTATACCAGGATGATTTTGCTCTGCAGTACTCCAAAATGAAGTGCAGAGATGAGGAACTCAACAATACTGTTTTTGGCAGAGGTACACACTTTAACATACCCCCCCCCCACACACACACACAGACAACAAAACTGTAACAGCACAAAATGTGTCCATTTCCTGAGTTATACAGTACCTTCTTTTTCTAAATTTGGATAGTTAGGGGATCCAATCAGATGGAGGTGGGGGCAAAGCAAGTTTTAGACATGAAAGAAATTGCAATGGTTTTGAGGTTTAGGCGTGTCTGAAATCTCTCATTCAGTGTATCAGTGAAATGATGCCCAGACTGTGAGGTAATCACCATATTTATTATGTTGACATTGTGGAAGCTTTTCCATGATCAGATTGTTTCCTAGGACTGTTGAGTTGGGGATGGAAAAGCAGGCAGTGCTCATCTTCTCACTCGTTGATTGTCTTGAGCTGCTGTGATCAGATGAAAATAAGATGTGCTGTTGTATTGGTGGGGGACGTGGGCCCAGACCCACAAGGGGCTGAGTGCTTTCAGCTTCTGTGATTTTAGCGGGAATTGAGGGTGTCCTGCGCTTTTCAGGATCAGGATCATACTGAATAGACATGCTTTGAGCCTCAAGCAGTAGGGGTAAGCCTGTATATTTCCTCCAGGACTTTTGGGCAGAACCAGGCAACCTGTGGAGCTCTGTTTCCAGCAAAGTGGCAGAACAAAGTTTCACAGCATGGAGTTGTTAAGAGTTGTGAACATACAGAATAACATTTGAATTTGAATTTCCCTGGGAGAGGGGTCTCTAATGAGCAGTTAGAGGCACTCCCACAACCCTAGAACAAGAGACCAGAATCAAGGGTTTTAATATAGTGTTTTCTCTGTAAATGCTTTTTGGTTTCAAATACACAGATAGGCTGCTTGTGTAACTGAAGATAAAAGATAATTCTGCTTAATTACATGAAAAACATATATGCACACTGGCTTGCAGCAGGAAAACAGATATTAAATATGAGAAGGTACATTGTAGATCTCAAGATTTGAAAGCAGATGAAACCAGTTGGGATACTGAAGAGTAAACTTTTAGTAGCAGCATATTGTGACTTTGAAGTTCGGGATTGTTTTTTTCCCTCCTCTTAAATCAAAACAATTACATCTGCTTCTTCATTTACAAGGGAGAGAACACACACTTTTGGAAATCTTGCATGAACAGTTAGTACATTTCACACTGTGTGCTTCGGCTAAGGAATCTGTTTTCTATAACTTTTAGATTGTTCTTTAGCTTTTGAAACTTCACATACTAGCTAAAATGAGCAACTTGTCTTTTGAAAGTGCCATTTAAGTAGCAAAATGTCCTAAACCTCTTTATAAAAATATACAGCTGTATGAAACTTGAGATTCGTTTTTAAAGCACTGCAGTCATCGTGAAAGTGCCTATCATGAAGAATATTGTCTCTCTAAATGCTTAGTCCTTTATCTGGTGCACTTTTAACCTTCCATAAAATGTTCAGAGTTGAGCCTGGCTGTATGCCAAACATTTGGGTATCTTACTGTTTATGTACCTAGTTGTTGGGGGTGTTTGGGGTTTTTCTTTTTAAAGAAAACCCAACTAAGCTCCATTTATTTTTGCAGACAGAATGCTTTAAAGGTGCACACATGAAAATGTTTTATTCTTGTCTCCACCATCTCATCTTGCTTGAAGTCAGTCCAGACATTTATGTAAATTCAGACGTCCTCTTAATTTTTGTACGTGTTATTCATTTGGCATTTTAGCATTGAAATAATGCACTACAAAGTAACTGTGCAATCTCAGTTGACTTTTGATGTTCAAAAGACTCTGTCTTCAGCCCTTGGGGTACGTGTTATCTTCTATATCCCCTCCTCCAAGTCATTGGACCCTACCGCCTTTTTTTTCCTGACACGCCAGCTTTCATCTCCCGTGCGTTACATTATAGAGAATTCTAGTGGATTCAGCCTTAGAGTTGTTGTAAGATAATTTGTCACTAATATTTTGTATAGGCCACTGATTTCCAATTTCAAAGACAGTGTTTGCATGTCTTTTCTATTCTGAAAATGTAATGTAGCCCCTTCTCTTGGGTCTCAGTATCTTTCCCATTGGAATGGTGTGAAACAAATTCAATACAGCGATATCTCTGCATTTCCTCTTTTCAAAGTTGTCTAAGGTCCGTTTACTCAAACAGCTGGTAAAAAAAAAATTGCTACAATTTTTAGTTCTTCTGGGAATTTAAAATTTCCCACTGGAGCGTCTTTAAATCAGAAATTAACAATCAGACTATGGTTCTGCTGCTCCCAAAGCACAGCCCCTACCACTTGAACTCAAGGAGAATCATCATTTAGCTCTGATCAGGCCTCTGACACACATCTAAGCAATTCTTATTCTGTCCAATAGAGGGCAATGGTGCACCTATATGTTACCCATTTCATTGCCACGAGTTAAAATTTTAACACCTGAGAAGGACACCAAGTTTAACTATTTTCAAACTTTATAATCTGATGCGAAACATCCTTCCATTTGCGTAATTGCTGATAAATTTATGACAAAATCTCTTTTTATTACTGGATCTGAATAAAGGGTATGCCCCCAACTGGCTGTGTAGCAGTTATACAAACACAGAAATGAGACAAGCCTTCTAATTTCCAGATAGAGGAGACATACATGCCACTAAAAACAGCAGTGTAGGGGTGGCGACATGAGTGGCTGGAGGAGCTAGCAGCCTACGTATGTACCTAGTGTCTTGGACAGGATCCTACTTGGGGCAGCAACACTTCTATTTTTAGCACACTAGCTCAGTCAGAGCTAGTGCCGGTATGTTTCATTGAGATGGAAATTGCACCTCCAGCTTGAGGTGTAGACATCCCCTTCAAGTATAGATCTCTGTAAATGAGAGCAGACTCTGGTCTTTGGAGCTTCATGAAAGTTCTCGTGTGTGAAGATATCCGGTTCAGTTCAGTAACTGTAGCAACGTTACAATAAAAATGCTTTATTAATCCTTGTGTTGGGAAGAATCATGTAGTTCATAAACATCTGCAAAAGCAGATCCTCAAGACTTCCGCTGTGTTAGTATAAGTTGCCTTTTACCCTTCATTGTACATGGGACCCTTTTGGACATGAATCCAGATGGCAGAATCCGCATAATGACTATTTATTATTTGTAATAAACAGTGCTTAGGATTCAGATAGTGGAGACCGATTGTGGCAGACACTGTACAAACACGCATTAAAACAGTCCCTGCCCCAAAGATTTTACAATCTCATAGACTCATAGACTTTAAGGTCAGAAGGGACCATTATGATCATCTTGTCTGACCTCCTGCACAATGCAGGCCACAGAATCTCACCCACCCACTTCAATAACAAACCCCTAACCTATGTCTGAGTTCTTGAAGTCCTCAAATCATGGTTTGAAGACCATCTAGGTTAATAACAAGAAGATATAGAGCATCCCTACTGTCTAATACTTGGATATTCTAAGCAAGAGGACATATACAGTGCTCTGATTCTGAATAGCATAGCTCCAGGGAGGGCTATTTGCTTTTCTTCAAAACAAAAGAAAGTTGCTTTGATTGTTAAATGAGTTCTAATTTTTCCCTCTGAACGGTTCTTCCAAAAGTTGCTCGTGTCCCCAGTGAAGTGTCTTCTAACCTGGCCTTTTTAAAGAGCGACATCTCATTTCTCTTTTCCTATGGTAAAACCAGATACCGGGTTTGCATCCTAGTTTCACAAAAAGGCGGAGTAAATTCCAGTGCTTCTAAGCACTTTCCATTTAAATTTGGATTGGAAAGGACCCTGTGCAATAATCGCGGTGAATGACAGAAATGGAACTCAGAGCTTCAAACATGAGTTGCTAATATGCCATGCCACTTTCTCAGTTCCTAGCTGTTGATGGAGTAATTTCCAGTGAATCTTCAGATGTCTGATAGACTTTCCAACGTGCACTAATTCTTACACTTCCCTCCCTTCCCCCACATCTCAGACCCTTGCCGGAGACCTTGTTCCTTTAAAAATGCTGTCTCTATAACTCAAAAATACTCAGCACAGAAAAAGAAAAAGGGAACTTGACATTAGTTGAGCTTGAAAGGTTTGGTGCTGTGAAAAGTGACTGACGTGTGAAAAGAGGCTACAATTAGTTCTTTCCCCAAGCACTCTTCCATTCAGTCCAGGGTCACTCCTTCAGCAAGCTGAGGGCTTGAGTGTAATGTGTTGTGACAGTTTGAGATGATGAAGAATAATTCTTGTATTCAGAGTTGCGGCTGCTTCCCCACTACCCTGACACATCAGGCTGGCTGTCATTGTATCATTTATCCAGGCTGCATCTCTGCCATGCTGTACAGGAATTTGTGCAATTCTCAGTAGGTAGAGAAAAGGGTCAGCTCTTCCAGAAATGATTTTTGAGGATATTTTGAAACTGGGCTTAACACCCTGTTGTAGGGGAAGGCAAACAGAGAGAAAGGAAAACCCATTAGGAGAATAATGTACTAGAGATGAGATTTTTGAGTAGACATAAAGGAGATACCATGGCTTCAAGTGGACCACTACAGAGAGAGCACGAATAAGAAAGGCAGCATAATTTATAAGTGTTCCGGGCAAAAGAGGGCCATATAGATTTTCTTCAGGCATTGAATTAATGTGCCATATAAAATGGCTTCACATTTAGGCTTGGCAGGACTTTCTACCTTTCTAGATTTGCTGTAGTCCTTTGACAGTTCCTGAAGCTTTTTCGAATTGAATGTACAGCAACCTGGCCTGGACTGGTGCCTGATGTAGCTTATTCTGCTCCGACACATTCCTGAGGATCACAAGCTTTGAGATAGGGCCATGTCCTGTCCATTTCCCCCTTCATCCCCCCGTTTGTCACAAAGCTTAATAAAAGCAGGGGACTATTTTTGCTGTACGATGGGACTGCAAGGTAGGATCAGGCTTGGTATTTGAAAACCGAAGGTAAATATTAACAGAAATAAGTGTTTCCTACCAGTTTCTCACAATTAGCTCAATAATGCAACAGACTACAGCATGCACTGTGTGCACTGAAGGAAATGTATCACTGATGCAGTTTTCAGCCTTTGGCAGGGATGAAAACAGGATGGCATGGGGAGGGAGTTAATGGAACACACACAGCCCTGCATTTGAGTTCCTATTGCTCTGTTAATTGCAGTAGTACCTGAAATGTGATCCACACTTTCCAAGCCCAGAGGAAGACATGCCTACTGTCTAACCCTGGCTCACTCCCTGCAGCTGTCACTCAGTGGTCATCCTCTCACTACAATTCCACAGCTCTTAGTACAGGTGCCCAGTTTACCCCAGCTCTCTGATTCAGCGCAGCCCCGGATTGACAACAGGAGTGAAAGGACGATTGATGAAAAAAGCTGGGGCCTAGGGAAGGCCAGAAGAAAATCAGGAGTGTTATAGTTAGGTGCCTCTCTGGGGCACCCATCACTGTGCTGTTCTCTCTGTATACATGGTGACTGCCTGCACCCCCTGGCAGGGTTGGGCCTGAATCTAGTGGCCTGTTTATAAATGAGAGTGGGGAGGTCATTTGGTTTACATGTGGGACAGAGGCCAAGATTTTCAAAAGTGACTCGTGCCCAATGTGAAACGCCTTAAAGAGGCCTGATTTCCAGGAAGTGCTGGGCCCCCACCCTTTGGAAATCAGGCCCCCTTACGGTGTCTTCCTAAACCATTTGTCACTTTTGAAAAGAGTGGCCAGAGTGAAAGCAGAGAGAAGCCTCTTCTATGAAAACAGATGACCAGGCTTTGTACCATATACCCTGAGGATGGAGGAATATCCTCTCAGCATAGATACACAATACGGTGAGAGGCGGAGGGATGTATTCATCTGTGTGTAGTGCTTTGAGTGTATGAGCACCAGCCCTCTTTCCCTAGGAACTGTTATAAACAACCACTGATAAAATGAATATCGTCTCGGTGGGCATACAGACTTTACACATCATCCCACTGCGTTAGTGAGTCGTTGCCAAATCTGGTAAAATAGCTGCTATTTCAGTGTGCCTGGTGTTTTGAACTTCATCTGCAAGGCTTAGAATGGCTGCAGTGGTATTGGTGTAAGGAGTGGTGTCTGTTTTCTGAGCATGAGGAGATGTGATAGCGTTCGTCTCTGAAATTTACAGTGAAATAAGTTTTGCAAACTAGTCACCTCCCTGCTGTAGCCACTAGAAACACTGCTTCCTGCAGCATTTCCACTCACGCCTTTTCAGTCCTGTCGACTTTTTTTCAGGAGAAACGAATTCTCTCACTCCTTCTGCACTGGGAGATATTGGTCCTTGTTCTGGTCTGTTCTACACTAACATGCCTCCATTGATTTAAGAGGAGCTTAATCCCGATTTGCACTAGCAATAGATGAGAATCAGTCCCACAGCCTCCCAGGGCCACAGAGCCACAGCGACACAAATCTGCACATTCGCTGGTAGAAGATCATGGCTGACAGTTTTGTCTTTCTTTCCTTATTTTTTTGAGCCCTATGGAGCCTGTTTCCTTTGAAATCTGGTAGATGTGCAGCACTGGAGATTAGTTTTTTGTTGTTGTTTCTCTCCTCAACACAGTTCAACTCACATGTGCCCTGAAGCCCTCTATTATTCTGTGCTTCCCATTTGCTCTGCTGGTGGCTGTTACAGTGAGCATCAAAAGGGAGGAGAGCTCCCCTGCTTTGAGCTCCCCTGAACTGGCTCCCTCCTCATCTTTTCAGCAGATGTTTCTGCCTATTTTTTTTTCTAGGCCAATCAGAACTTTGAGTCATTTCCTCTAGGGATGCAGGCAGGTTTTCGTATTTATGTTTCCAGTGTTAGAGTTTATTTATATTTGTGTTTATTTTTCACGGGCTTTTTAATTCCTCAGGGAGCCATTTAGGGGGCCAAAGTAGTGCAAGTGCTGGTCTTCTCACAGTATTTCATTTCCTTGATAATGGAAATGCTATGAGAAGAGCAGGTCTTGTGTTATTTTGACCCCATAAATAACTCCCAGAGGCCCCCTTTTTCCTTCTCCTCTCCATTTTGCAGACCCTGATGACTCAACCCCGATTTTCTTGCCTCAGCAGAAGCAAATTGAAGTTATCGCAAATAGCCAGCAAATCTATAAGATGGAATGTGTTTTATGTGAGACACGATTTGTTGGCTAGTGTACAGGCCACTTAAAGTGTATCATAAGAAGTTGTTTTACAGCTACATTTAAGGAAGTTAATACATCTTGGCAGTATATACCTATGGAAATGTAGATGAAATAACCTGCAGACAACCTAGGGCCAAGTCCATTCCTGTCTTAACTCACCACGGAAGCCAACAGAATTACACCAGGAACAGATCTGTCTCCCAGTATTTGAGCACTGCTAAACTTGTGACCTCACACAGCCAACATAAGCAAGGATGTGCCAAGCTGAGGCTGCCATTCTGCCTTTCGCTCACTTCCTTCTGCAGCTGGACTTTGGGTTTCATTTTGAGTGAACTTGGCCCTCTGTTTATCCACAGGACAGGTACAGCACAGGCAGCGGCTGTGCGAGCTTCCTTACAGCCAGGCCAATGACCTGGGGGAGTCACCTCTGGGGTTGAGAAGGTACTAGAACAATATGTTACACTTCCATAGTGCTGTGCAGTAAAGGATCTCGGAGTGCTTTCCAAAGTTGGGTTAGTAGAATTATCCCTTTTTACAGACGAGGAAGCAGACATGGCAAGATTAAGGGCTTGTCTACACTTAAAACACTGCAGCTGTGCAATAGCACCTCTGTAGCACTTCAGCGAAGACACGACCTACACTGATCAGTGAAGCTCTCCCGTTGGCAAACGTGCTCCACCTCCCTGAGAGGCAGTAGCTAGGTTGACCCATTGACCTAGAGTTGTGTGCACCGAGGGTTAGGTCAGCCTAGGAGTGTGGATGTTTCACACGCCTAAGCGAGGTAGATATACCAACCTAACTTCCTAGTGTAGACTAGGCCTCAGACTTGCCCAGGGTCACAGAGGAAGGCAGTAGCTGAGTAAGGAATAGAACAGAGGTCTCCTGACTCCCAGTCCACTAATAGTCCTCTTTCTTCAGCATTTAGGGTTGCACCCATTCAATCCTTCAGCTGCCTGCTGAAATTGCCAGTGAGACCAGCATGTGAAAATGGTTGTTTTTATGTGAGCATCCGTAGTATGATTGCCAGATACACTTCACATATGATCGTAAAGACCGTTGTGATCTGCCAACCTGGGCTGGATTTGAATTCGCAACCTAGCAAAAAGGCTCATTATCCCCTGAGCCATCCATGCCCCCAACATGATGTCACTTTTGAGGTCTATGCATATTTTAGAGGTGTGCTGTCCCTCCCTCTTCCCCACTGTATAAACAGAATAGTTAAGAACAGAACTTTTAGGAGGGAGATTTTCAAAGGTACAAAAAATCTAGTCCCCATTTGTGCCTTTGGAAATCTCCCCCAATTTCACCGGCTTTGCTTGGTTTATGTCACAACCTTAACATTACTTAAAGGAGCTTTTTGTTTTAATTCCTTTATATTCTTTTTAAACAGTAGATTTTAAAAAGATGGAAAAGGGAAGAAGTAGGAAGTAAAACCTCCATCATTTAACATTTTTCCCTGTTTTAATCATGATCGTATTGTATTTTTTGAGTGTTAAACAATATTGGACTGGGAACCTTTTATTTTCTTTAAAATACATAGCATTTAAAAATCTATTGGTCCTTTGATAAATTAAGTCCTATGCTAATGCCTCATTTCAAGAGTTTCGATTGGCAGAGATTTTTTTTCCCCTCTGAACTGTACATACATGAAAGAAAGACATGGTTTAAAATGAAAATGCTGAAATGTATTTAAATAGGCACCTCCTAAGGATTGTTTGACAGTCGTTCGAAGGAGGATTTTTGTGTGCTCATGATGGTTCATAGTATTCTCCTTGGAAGCGTAGGTGGTTGTCTTACCAAATTTTGATTTTGTCTCTAGCACACATGCACGTTGCTTTGTTACTGCAGGGTTCTTAATATTTGCTGCTGGAATTGATTTGCCTTTAAGGAAAACAATATTGAAAAAACTGCTGTAAGGAAGATAGACATATTGAAAGGCTTTCGCACAGACTGCAATGAGATATGAGAGAAAGATGGCCAGAGGTTGAGTGAAAGCTTGCTCTCATTCAGATCAATGGCAAAACTCCCATTGACTTCAGTGTAACCAGGATTTCACCCTCGGACATTTTCCTTTTAACCATCAAGGGTACTGTTACTGTAAAGGGTAAACAGTACAAGACAAATACAATGATTTGTTTATTAACTAGAACGCAGCCTTTCTGTGAGCCTGCATCTCTTGACGTACACGAGCCCCAGAAGACCATGGAAGCTGGTTCTGTCAAGTCTTTTCAGAAGATAGACTGGCCATTTGGCCCTTCCCCTCCCTACAGCTGGGTAGTGTGAAACAGCGTAGTTACGGAATATTAGCACTTTTTACTCCACTACTCCCTATCCTGAGCCTGTCCTCTGTTTTCTACCCCAAAAGCTGGAGGACAGTCTTCAAGACAGTGGGCCATTGTGTTGTCCCTGGCAGAACTTCAAAATGGAGCTTATGTTGACTTTGAACCACACATCCTTTTGCCTAGGGAGGTTCTGGTATCTCCATCGTTGGAGGTTCTTAAGAACACCTGTCAGGAATGGTCTAGTTATTACATAGTCCTGCCTTGTGTGCGGGGGACTGAACTAGGTGATCTCCCGAGGTCCCTTCCAGTCCTACACGTCTATGATTCTCCCCCCCTTTAAAATGCTTCCTTATCTGATTGACATTCAGGGATGTAATGACCATGCTGACTTTGTCCATTGATGTAATAGCCGTGAGCCTGATGGCCATATTTACAATGAGGTTGGTCTCTGGTGACCAGAAAATGCCTACGCCCACATAGTATAGCTGCTCTGAGGGGTGGAATAGGGAGCAGCCTCCCCAGGTGCATGCAGGGGTAGAGAGCCTGGGTTCCTCTTAGTGGTGCTTTATTATATAGCACTTGCGATTTGAGTAATGGTACCTTACATACCAAAGTATGTTGCACCTCCGCCTTGCTGTGTAACTGGCTCCAGACAGAGCAGAATGTCCGTAGGCTCTAGGCCTCGTTGTTTCCTGTGTTTTGGATGGATCCCTGAAAGGAATCCATCTATGAAACTAAAAAGACCTCCCCCTCTGCAGAGGGAAAGGGCCAGAAGCAAGCAAGGGGATCAGCTAAATCTAGGAGACAACAAATGAAAATACAGGAAGGTAACATAGGTCATAGGTTTAAAATCAAGGCTTCCAAAGGGGACACAGAGCAAAGAACCCCAGACAGTGCCCACTGCTCCTCAGAGGAGTCCAGGGAGCCACTCAGAGGAACTCTGCCAGGAGACACACACAGGCTTCAGGGTGAGAACTTCCACCCAAGGCCGGTTGGTTTTCTGATGTGCTCCTACATGCAGCCAGAATTTGGGCCTTTGTTTCTACTTTAACCTTTAACCAAGTCATACTTTGTTCATTCTCATTTTTAACCTGATTTGTGTATTGTTGCATTACAGCAGCATGTAGAGGCCTGAACTGAGAGTGGGGCCCCACTGTGATGGGCAGTGTACAAACACTTAGCAAGCCTGGCTCTGCCCCAAAGAGGTTATATCTAAATAGACAAGACAAAGGGTGGGATGGGGAACGGAGGCAGAGAGAGGTGAAGCAGCTTGCCCAAGGATCACACACGGAGCTCGGTGTCGCCTGACTCCCAGTCCAGTACCCCATCCCTAAACCTCAACTCCTCTCCAATTTTCTTATGCTTTTCTCAGTGCTGTTTTACTCTCCTTGGCACTAGCCCCCACGGTGTCCCTAGCGGTGATGAGAAGTATTGCAAACAGCCTCCCACAAAGAGTGCTCTTCTTCAATGACTGTATATTGGTTTGTAATGGAAAGGGTTTTTTCCATTTCATAGCAGCAGTAAACTACGTACAGATGAGTGGCCTAATCTGCAGAGGTGATGAGCACTGAGAAGAACAGGAGCTACCATTGCTTAGCACCCCTGAAAAGCCTTAAGACTTTGATTCTCAGGAAAGAAATCTCACTTTAAGATACTAAGTAAATCTCTGAGGAATGGCAAATATAAAGGCACTGTTACTAAAAGAGGCTGGAGTTCTGTAACACCTCTGCCAGAGTCTCATGCACTCTTCCCCCCACCTATAAGCTAGCATTTTGCTGTTCAGCATTTGGGCTTTGGGAATCCACAGTACTGAGGAAAAATAAGGGCTGCTTCTTCCTCCTTTTTTTTAATGGTCCTGAAAATGCAGCACTTGCCTGAAAATCAATTATGGTTTTTAAAAAAACGAGAGAGAGAGAGAGAGGAAAGTAACCTCGTTAGGGGTTCAACAGTCCTAATGATGTTTGATTGGAGCCTACCCGGGTTCTGTCTTCTTGGTGATGGCTGCACAGTGAGTGAAAGCTCTGACCTGAGACATTTAACCAAAGCCAGCTGTGTGCAAGGGGAGATAAAAGCACAAAATCAGCCAGGATCAGTGCAGTATTCATGTGGAATATGAAGACATTTATACATTGTACATTCCTTAACAAAACGCTGGCAAGAAAACCATGATTAGGGCATTGTCACTGCTTCTTACAGGTTGACAGGCTTCCTACAGATCTGTTTCTTCGTGTAACCTATGCCAATTATCTCCCTTGCAAACTACTTCCATGATCAGGTACTAAATTTGCCACATCTTACTAGATGAGGTGTGAATTCAAATGGATCTATGATCCCATCTATGCACATGTACCTCGTATTAATGCTAAGAGGAACTGCTAGAAAGGTACTTGGGTGGGATGGTTTTTGTCTTAGTGATGAAGCTTGTCACTGGGGCAGTGCATTTTACTTATATGCTTGTCCTTATCTCTGAGTCTCAGCACAGCAGAGGGACTGTTATTGTGTTTATAATTGAGGTAGAATCCCATTGTGAGACTGAACTCCGTGAATGCAGCAATACAGTAAAATTTGGCAGTGAACAACATTTAGAATCATTCACCCAAATCCTGCAGTCCTTGACTCACTTCCTAGCCAGTCCTTGTTCATGAAAAACTCCCATTGAAGTAAATAGGGAAAACTCTGTCTGTCTGTCAGTCTGTGTGCTCCATGTGTTTATCCTATACCCATCACCATAGTACCACAAGTGCCTTTCAACATTATACCAGTCCGGTCAACGGCCTACAGATAGACTGAGGGGTTTTTCCCTCTCCCCCCCTTTCCCATAGCAAAATTATTAGGGGCTTCACATCATAGGTCTTACCCCTTTTTATCCCTCCAGCTTGAGTAGAAACAGAGTGCAGAGCGTGGGCGTTGGCCCTCACTTTGCAACTCACCAGAATATTTGTTGTAATCTGTCACTGAGTGGCTGGGAGAGGATGCTTGTGCTGTCCGTGGGGTCCTGCCTAATATCACCGCTGCGTGCCGTCGCTGAGTGCTGCAGAGTGTGAGACTTCCCAGGCAGCGTTTGGATTCAAGTGGCTCACGCAGAGTCAGAGTTAGAAATGATGTTCTGCCCACACAAAAATATGAGTGTTTCAAGAGTTAAGACCAGCCCGGGAAGGAATGATACCTGTGTGATTGCAAGAGTAGTAACCTTAGATCCCTGGGCCTGTTTACAGGCTCCTCCAGCCCTATGCAGTCAGTACAGTTTCATCACCTTTTAGTGATGTAAATGGATGCTAACCATGATCATTTCTGCTTTCTTCTTTTGCTTTGAGATAGTAGTCCCAGCAGACAATCACCCAGGGAAGTTTGTCGTTTCTGTTTGCCTCAGAAACCACAAAGATGCTTTCCACTGTATGTACAGCACAAAGAAGTTGTGGAAAATCCTTTTTGAAATAGGCTGTTGAATTGCATTGGTTGCGTGCAGTTGTTGCAGGTCACAGTTAGCGAGTATCACAACTGAACTCTTTTCTAGTCCAGTCATATCACCAGCTCTGCCTGTTAAGTGAAATTATGCCATTGTTTGTCAATAGGACTTCTATAATTCTGCTTAGTTCAATCTTGCAGATCTCCAATTTGGGATCTTAATATATTGCAAATCAATGTACTCGTCCCAAAGGAAGTGATTACACACCACATCTGAAATTGAAATACAAGGTTTAGATGTCTTATTCAAACTCCATTTTTATTCAGACTGAAATATAAGCCTAGGAAAGAAGTAGATGTGATGCCTCGGGAGTGTTTCATCGAATCACCCAGTAAAAGGTGGATGACGAGTGAATGCAATGTTAGAACAGCGATACAATAAACAGATTTGTCAGTAAATTGGCCTTCTAATGGCAAACGTCCTTCTTTTATCTGAAACATTAACCAGGGCCTGTTTTCTCGTTCCATTTCAGAGCTTCAGCGAGAAGGAAGCATAGAGACTCTCAGTAACAGTTCTGGTTCCACCAGCGGAAGCATTCCACGCAATTTTGATGGTTACAGATCACCTCTCCCGACAAACGAAAACCAGCCTCTAAGTCTTTTCCCTACAGGATTCCCTTAAATTAGCGAAACATACGAGGAGAGATTCAGACTGGCTAGCCAAATGTCGCTCCATCTAAACAGTTTTGATGTGTATTTCACCCACCCGTTAGCTGCACTGCTGGATGGTTCTCGTTACACTAATAAATATTGACGACTCTTCTGCTTAAAGTCTTCTTAAAATATATTGACAATTTATTGAGTTTGTTTTCCTGTGCAATATTGATAAGAAGAGACTCTTTCTTCAATCCTTACAGCTTGGTGGCTTCTTTTCAGTGTGTTCAGGAAGAGACTGTTTAGAGGAGAAATACTTTTAAAACCATTTTTTGGTTGAGCCCATGATATTACAACCATTACTTGCTTTTTTGTGTTTAAAAAAAAGGCATCTGCATAACTTGAGTGGTGAATTAGCCATCCAGCCAGTGAATTCTAGCTGTTTGCAAAATTGAGGAGCATTGAAGAACGAACTGATGGGAGTGAAAACTTGAGGACTGTCTACGAGACAGATGGCAAATAGGACTGATACGTTATTACTTCGTTTATGTATCTCTTGTCCTCCTTTGGTTCCCTGCTGATATTAATAGATGCCAGGAGTATTACAAATGAAGAAGTTTCTTTTTTGTTCTTGAGAAGAATTATCTTTATTGCTCCAGTTTTATTCTAGTCATGTATTTTAGAAATGTTCTTAATTGACTAACAAAGTCATAAATATCTCCTGTTCAGTTATAAAAATTGTTCACTGGAACGCTACTAGCTGTCCAAATGTGCATGTGTCATTGAATAAATCTCAGTTTAATCAAATCTGCTTTTAGTGTCAGTGTTCCTGTTGTGTCAGTAAAGGGATTCTCAAACTGGGGGTCATGACCCCTCGGGTCACGAGGTTATTACATAGGGGGTCGCGAGCTGCCAGCCTCCACCCCAAACCCAGCTTCACCTCCAACATTTATAATAGTGTTAAATATAAAAAAAAAAGTGTTTTTAATTTAAAAGGGGGGTCACATTCAGAGGCTTCTTGTGTGAAAGGAGTCACCAGTACAAAAGTTTGAAAACCGCTGTGTTAGTAGGATGTGTATATGCTCCATATATATTCCTGTATCAAATAGTATGTGCTTATTTCCCAACATTAAGACCTTCCAGGCCTTAATTAAATCCACCCAAGAGCACCAAACTAGGTCTGTTGCATCCTTAACTGTCAGCCATTTATGCCAGACCAAACTTTTGGCTTAAATTAGGCACCTTGGATCAAAAGAAATGAATGACAGCACTTCAGAAAATCATGCCAACTATTTAAATGCCAAAATATGGGTTTAGGTGCCTAACTTTAGAGTCCCGAGTAAGAACATTTTGGCTACAGTTCTTTGCAAGTTCATTTTTCTGTTCTTTTTTGTTATAAAGTAGTTATTTTTTAAAAATAATCGCAGTGAACACGTGTTCTAACCTGATAATCTGTTATTCATGGAGATAACGTCCAACGCCGGCTACTTGTACCTCTTTTACACTTCAGTAAAATCCGAGACACAGAGCCCAGGAAATTCCATGATGAGACCTTTGTGGAGTCTCCAATGAATTTGAAGGGGTCGCAGGATGAATGATCCTGCCAGTCTTCACAGACTGTAGTGACAAGAAGCTTCCACAAGAGACAAGAGATGGTTGCAAGGAGCCTCTGTTCTCTCCTCTGCTGACTTCTGCTGCCTTCAATGTAGGAGCTATGACTTTTATACCAGTTGGGGATCCGGCCCATTGACTTCAATGGAGCTAAGCTGATTTACATTAGCTGCAAGGGCCTGACCCTCTGGTTTTGGACTATTGACTGCGCGGCCATCCATTAACATCTGTTGCATTAGATGAAGTGTTAAGTATAAAATGAAAGAAGCTGCAAACCCATATAATATACAGATATTAGTAGGAAACAATTCTAGTGACTGCTCATGTCCAGTAGCCACATAAACCTCAGTATTTCAGCTAATTTTATTTTTTTTAAAGAAACAGAAACCCAGAAGGGACTAACAGCTTATGAAATTTCCTTCTGACTTCTTCTTTTTAATATAATCCATTTTGAGTCATGGAAATGAAAGGAAACTATCTAAACCCACAAAGCTTTTTGCACTCTTATGGCTTAGAAAGAACCACATTGACTGATGTGAAATTGACCGTCTTCTTCCTTTGCCCCAGTCCCCAAATGCCAAAAATCAAATTCACGCTCAGGCTCAATTTTTTTTTTCCCTGACTGCCAAACCTCTGATTCTCAGAAGATTTTTCTTCTGTCTGTCTTAAAATCCACTAAACAATGGGAGTTTGCGGGAAAATTTCAGGTGTTGATCCAGTCTTTAATCAGTCCTTTTTCAGGCAAAAACTCTCTTTTGAAATCAATAGGCATTTGCCTGCGTTTTTGGGGAGGACGTCCTTGCAGATCTAGCTAGAGTTGTGCTGACAAGGCTCTGCTGTAATGCTGCATTTCTTTTATGGCTGTAAAATAATGGATTGAACTAAGCAAAGTAGGCTAGGCCTGGCATTGTGAACAAATGGAACCACAAGGTCAAGTCAGTCCACACCAGTTAGGATTTTTAACATAGTTCAAGCCAAAGTCAGTTCCAGCCGTTCAAACAAAATCTAGATTGTGTTGTCACCGTGATTCTTGTTAACTTTCAGTCTTTCCAATGAACGGCCATAAGGGACAAGGTTCTTTTAAGGAAGGCAACTGCTATGCTTCGTATTCGCAGAGCCTCATACAGCTTGGTTGCTAGCTCTGTCTGAACACGCAAAGTAGGCGAGTGCATAATACAGCCTGGTGTCACTGGAGATGTGTTTGTTGTTGGCAGGCATTAAATCCCTTTTTATAAGTGCTGCAATACAGCCCTGTGGAAATCCCCAGGCTGTAAGAAGCGCCGTTGAATCAGGATGTTTTGTTTAAAGGGCAGGGGGATTACAGATTGGGGCAGTGTCCGTTTCGTTTATTGAAAAGATTGCAATGACTGTCCTATGGGCACTAGCCCCTTCCCCGGTCTGGGAAGAAGGGCTAGATCTCCAAAATTACCAGCATGCATCGCAGCTGAGCTGGGTGTTTCCTCTAGTAATTTAGGATTAAATTGATACATTCATATAGATGACCTAACAGAGTAGCTGCCAAGATCAGCTCTCCAGGTATATTCCATAGAAAGCTGAGTACTTTGTAAGGGGAACTCCTTAGGCCCTGACTCAACCAGGTACTTCAGCATATGCCTAATTTTAAGCACGAGTAGTTCCCATTGAGGTCACGGTCTTAAGTACCTTGCTTAATGAGGGTTATAAAGAATATCCTCTTTGAACAAGGGGCCAAGTGTTTTGCTGGAACAACACCTTCCCTCCCCTCTCCTCCCTCATTTGCCCTTGGAGGGGTATTCGGGTTCTAGCCAAGAAGGAAGCATGTTGCTAGAAGTCCATATTGCATCCTATCTACCTGGCTCTTCCATTCTCATTTGCACTGGTGTAGCCACATTGAATTTGAGCATGAGACATTGTAAATGAGAACAGAATTCAGCCCTCAGGGTCGTCCTTTCTGTGAAGAGGCTACTGACAACCCTATATGGCTGTGTCTACACTACCATGGCCCAGGGCTGCAGCTACACCGCAGTAGTGTAGATGTTTCCTACATCGATGGAAGGGTGTGTTTTTTCCCATCAATCTAGTTCATCCACCTCTCTGAGAGGCAGTAGCTAAGTGGATGGAAGAATTCTCGTATCGACCTAGCTGCAACTATATGGGGGGTTAGGTCAACCTCAGTGTGAAATTGCTCACAGTCCTTTATGAGCCCCTAGCTAGGTCCATCTCATCTTTAAATGTAGATCAGGCCCAAGAGTTTTCTGGATCAGGCTCTTAGACTGTAAGCGCTTAAGGACAGAGACTCTTACTGGCTGGCACATTTTGATCCATTGGACAACTGAGCCTGTAAGTTGAAATCCTGGCCCCATCAATGTCAATGGGACCTTTGCCATTAACTTCAGTGGAGTCAGAATTTCACTTTTAGGGCCTGATCAGGAAAGTGGAACGACTCCCATCGACTTCAATGGGTTTTGGATCAGAGCCTTACAGTGCAGTATAACTTATCTAAGGCATATTTCAGAAGGGCTGTATTGTCAGACAATGCAGTTTGTAACATGCAGAAATGCCATGCCACGATATCAAATGCTGTCTCAAAAGGAGTCCCAAAGACCTGCTGGACTTGCAGGTTTTTTAAACTGCTTCCAGTAGTTCCTAGTGGCCCTCCTGCTGAGTTCAAAAGGCAAAATGTCTCATTTAAAGCAGGACTGACTGTATATCATCCTTAGTATAAAGTGAAGCCCTTCTATTAAAGTTGGGGTTGGATTTCATGAATTAACATGAAATATTGCTTTCTTATTCTACCCTGGTTTCTGTAATAAACACAATCATGTATTATACATAAATCATATCGGGGGATCATTTCACTGCAGACATAGTGGAAAGAAAAAGATCTTCCAAATGTGGCAGTTTGAAGTTCATATTCACATTGTTTTAGAGTTAATGAGAGAGCGAGGCCTGGACATAGCCAGCAGAGCGAGTGCTGCAAACTGTAGAATTTCAAAACGCAGCCAATAGTTACCGCAAATAGTTTCTTAGAATAGACAATAGTTTGGGCTAGATTCGCCAGTTTGCTTTGGCTGTTTTACACTGCTCTGGCACAGCGAAGCAGGCATAAACCCAGCTTAACTGGGTGGTTAAACCATATTTACGGCTGTTTGTGTTGCTGGAATGGCACAATGCTTCCCAAGCAAACCAGGAACTCTGGCCCTTAATATTCAACTCTGAGAACTGGTGATCTCCAAATACATTGCTCCCAGCACAATTAATGAAGCTGAACTAAACACGAAGATCGCTGGTATTGGAGCTTCAGGTAGCTCAGACAATAAAATGAACTGACCATGTACCAAAGATCTCAAAAATGCGCACACCACAAGTTGTGACTAGCCCATGAAAGTCATCCTGAAGATGGATCTTTGCTTTTAGGGGAAAAAAAGCTATGAAAAAAATGAATACACACCCCACGCCCATATGCACCCTGATAAATGTGTGTGTTGATAATCATTTCATTAGGCTGTGATTTGTGTTTTGAGGAGTATCAAAACTATTCATGTGACTATTTCACTGGATTTCTTATATCCCTGCTTTGGAAAGGGGAGAATCTGTGGCTTGTTATCATGAGGGTTTGCACCATTTCCTGTTGTCTTTCCCTTATGCTCCTGAGCTATTGTAAAAATGTTCGGTATCTTCCTCCAGGTTGTAATCACGTCACCTTAATATTTCGCAGCTGCTAAGGGTAACTTTAAACCGAACCATTCGAACACTTAACGATTATCAAGCAAAATGTGATTTTGAGACCACAGCTGGTTTTGAGTGTTAAATGAACAACAAAAACAACAAAAGTTGCTTTTAACTTTGTCCAAAACTGGAATAAAGTTCTAGAGCTGAAATTGTGTTTGTTTTGTTAGTCCACTACAACGATTCAAATTGTATGTCATAGGAAACAGAACAAAAAAAACAACAAAAATACCCAAAGAAAATTCACAGTTTGTTTACCTGCGCCAAAAAGACTTTTGGTTAAGTCTGTGTGTATCTAGCTGCAGATTCTCACCTTCATTAACCATGCACTAAAATTATGCTTTCCAACCGCAGTTGCTTTTAATCTACATCACTATCACCAACTGTAATTAAAAGCCAACGAGACGACTTAGTCCCTGTTTTCAGTTGTACTTGTCATCTGCCGCTTCCTCGGCGTGTTTTGATCCCATGATTGATAATACTGAGGGGCAGAGACTGTTGGATTGCATTTTTCATGCCACTGTTACACCAGTTACAGGCTAGTACAGTGTTAGACTGTTTTTTCTCTTGCCGCAGTACCAGACTGTAGAAGTGTTGTTAAATCCTGGCCATAATGCATAAGAATAAGGAATTAGGCACTCACGGTGCTATATTCCAATGGCACTGCCAGTTCTTTGGAGAAAGAGGGTACAAGAAATGCCTGCATCACATTGCCAGAAAAAAACTCTTCACCAAGCAAAGTGGCACATGTCTAATGAAGCTGATTGCTGGGGCAAATGAGACAGACAGGGCTCAAGTTTGATTTGACACCTCCTGAGGCTGAGGGCTGGTTTAGTGTGTGTACATTAGCACCCTCTGAATAATCTATACAGTGTGGAAGCTAAGCCTGAACCTTGCAGATTAACTTGTCAATCAGGTCATTGATCTGGAAAGTCTCCAAGCTGCTCCACAGTTAAAATGAAGTAAAAAATGTTGTGTCTGTCTGTCTGTCTGACCTGTATTTGGGGAACAGATTTTATGCAAAGCTTCTTTGTAAATTCATGCTAACCCTTTTAGAAAACTGCACGTGGTCAGTACCTTCACTGTTACTCCTTTAACATTAATTGACGAAAAGGTGAAAGCTGTGGCCGGACCTCCATCGAGATGATTCATCACTTCTCTAAATCAAGTAGCCCAGCCTGTACTTTTCCAAACCTGAGGCTAAGAGTTAAACGTATGCATTTAACTGATGCTAATTCTGTCTCTTCCTGCCCAACAGGTTGGTCTTGTGGAGATGTTCAAGGCGAGCAGGTTACAATAATATCAGAAAATAACATTACCCCAACAAACGCTAAGTGTACATGTTAAAAATGGGACCAAACTGGAAACCTCTGAGCTGGATTGTGACCCTGACGGAGTATGGGAGTGTTTGGGTTGAGGCATTCTACAAATATATGGATGAGCCTCTGAATTCTGCTAGAGATGGGGTTCATCTTGGGGAAATTCAGATCTGGGATATTGATTCGTGTCCATCTCTCATTGAAAGTGATGGCTCTATTAACTTTACACATTTACAGCACCTGTCATCCTAAGATCTCTTGTTATTTTACAAGTATCAATTAATAAAGCTTGAACCATACCCTGATGAGGGAAATAAGTATTATTCCCATTTTACAGATGAGTAAATTGAGGCATAGTAATGTTGTGACTTGCCCAAAGTCACACTGGAAGTCAGTAGCAGAATCAGGGTTAGAACCCAGGAGCCCTCACTTCCAAGCCTATTATATAAGACCTAGACCATTTGATCACTAATTACTGAGAGTGGTAAAGGCACTGGAGGATTGTTTTGTTTTATTGTCTGTCTTGATGGCTTTTGGTAAGACAATGTAGCATGATGCCATTGCAATTTCGGACCTGAGCTTACGTATCAGTCTCTGTTCATCATTGATCGGTTACTTTCACTGATATTTAATGCATCATTAAAAATCCCAGGTTATTTTTCTGCTGAGAGTGTTAGAGGCATCAAACTGCATAAATCACAATGACTGTGTTTGTGACAAAACCAACCAACCAAAAATCCCCTGGATTTAATGTTATGTTAATTCCTGGGTGCTCCTCTCTGTAGGTTCCTTGAAAAATAATTTTCACTTTGATGATGTTCCCTGTAGAAAAAGTAGGGCCAGTAAATAACCCTGATAAATTGAAATTTGTGGTTTGTTCTGGTATCTGTATGAGAAGGAGGGAGAGATTTAAACACGGACCTGCAGAAAGTAGAAATGAATTCTTTTCTTTTCTTTTTATGTTATAAAACATATTGTCAGACATGGCAAAGTTACTACACAGCAGATTATTACTGTTTCTTATTTAGTTAATATTTATCTTGCTGGATCCAAAGCTCATTGAAATCAATGGGAATCCTTCTATTGACTTCAATGGGCTTTGGATCAAGGCTTAGGGGCGGCGGATCTATCTGGATTCAGTCATACACTCCACAGCTCAAGAGACTCAAGTCCTCTGGCCACAGAACAAGTGCAACACAACAAGAACTGATGCAAGTTTCCTGATCCCTGATTCCTTAACAATGTATCTCAGCCCTGTCCTGGAGAGACCACCTTTAGGGAGTTTAGTCTGGAAGACACATTTAATCCTTAGCGCTTCTGCTGAGAATGCGAACACAGGTGCCAGCTAAAACCATTTGTAATAGTTGATTTTGTGATGTGAACACATGGCCATCAAGAAATACACTGAAGCCCCATACCAAGGTTGGACTGGAGTTAAGTTTTCCAGGGCATTTGCTAATTAATAATCATGTAACACATGAGGATAACAGTCCATCCTAAGCAAAGTCAAATCCATATTGCACCAAGACACTAAAACCTCTCTGCAGATTGGAGGGAGAGAGAGAGGAGGGATGCGGACAGCACAGGGAGAACTTCTGATCTAATCCGCTAAGAGCTAAGGCAAGTGTAGGACCAGCTCCTCCAAGTCAATGGAGCATGGTCCACCAGCTGAGGATCTGGCTCAGTGTATTTAATCACCAGTGGGCTTTCCAGCACAAGCAATGCAGATAACTGTCTAGGCGCTCATGCAGACTTGTAACTCATTGGTCAGACCAGTCTTGTCCTCCTCCTGGACGAGAGGGTGAAATTATCGCACTGGGATGAAAAGTGGTAACTCTCCTGGCAATGGGGCTGGATGGGAAGGGAAGTCATGACCTGAATTCTTCTCTTCCATCCCACTTCTGGCAGCTGAAGGCCTCACTTTTGCTGGAAGCCGTGCGCAGTATAAGGCCTGCCCTGCAATGTGCCATGGCAAAACTTGGGCCGAGGGTGCAAAGCATCTCCGAAGTCACTGGAAGCTGTGAATGCTCAGCACTGCGTAGGAGGCACTCGGCACCTTGCAGAATCCAGGTTTTTATGTGAAAAAAAGGCTTCCGTAGTCAGACAATATAGCAGATACAAGTCCTAAGGCCACCTCTAATCTTGAGCTAGAGCTACATGCCATCAGGGTATGGCAAGGCACCGGGGAACAAATCTAATCTCGGCCTAAGCAGCTAAAACACCCATTGAAGTTAATGGGAATTGTGCCCCTTTGACCAGGACCATATTTGGCCCATCAGGAAGACAGTTGTTCATACCGAAAAATACCATGCTGTCTTGTAATGGATCAGCTGTTTAACAGGCAGCCAATGTAAAGCTTTCATCACAGGGGATACATACTGTGAAAATTTTGTCTGAGTGATAAACCTTGCTCCATGGAGAGCCTTCTGGAGCCTGGGTTATCTGAGTCCTGCAAGCACAGAATAGCTTAGAAGTGACAGCCCATGCCCTTGTAATCAGTGAAGTAACAGCAATCACAGCCAAGCAATAGGCCTCAAATAGTAAAGGGTGGAGTTATATTAGCCACGGAAAGAAAGCTTGGGAAATGGATAAGGCCACTGAACAATGTCCGCAAATAACCATTTGTTCTCATCAAAGGAAACAAACATAACTATCTCCACAGCGTTTATCTTCCAAAGGTTCTGACCCACCAATCAGTCTGGATACCTGGGCTGTTATTGCTACTAACAGAGCCGTGCGCATGACCAGGGGGTTTTGGGGTCAGTGGTCAAATCAAAAACATAATCATTTTTAATTTTTTCAGGTTGAGCTGAAATTAAAAAATTTAAACAAAATGAAAAAGTTGATAAAATTTAGTTTTGGGTTGAACAAATCATTTCGTTTCGATTTTGAAGGTCTGATAATGTTTTTAATCAGTTTTTAAATCAAATTGAGAGCAATTTCAACATAATACATCTTTCTGAAATGAAAAGTTGCAACATTGCATTTTGGAAATGCCCACATGACCCAGTACCAAATTTTTATTTTTATTTTTTCAAGTGAAACACTTTGCCAAAATCAACCTAAGTTCATAAATGGATTCAGTTAACCCAACTCTGTAATTACCTTTTTTGCCAAAAAAAAATTACATGAAAAAATGTTGCCTAGCTCCAGCTCCAGTTCCAGTTTTGTTTTGTGCGAAAGATCAGCGAATCTGGCTATTGCTTGCGTATGATTATTGTTGCCCATGATATAAACGATGGGTATCAGAATGACAATGCAATATAATTTACTGGTACCTTGTGCTCCCTGCCCCCATGCCCTCATTTGTTTTTCTCACCCACTTGTTACATTTTCTCATAACCTAGATTGTGGGCTCTTGGGGGCAGTCTTCTTCTTATATGTCTGTACAGCACCTGACACAATGGGGTGGATACTTAACTAGGGCCCTTGGCTGCCAGTGCCATGTAATAATAATTAAAAAAGGCCCACATAAATCAGCGAGGAGATTTTGAATTTTCTGAGGCACTTCATGATAATGAAGTTGTTTTTAATGTGCTTAAGTACAAATACTAAGACTGGCCACAGGCCAGTTATATGGTTAAAATTAATTGAAATTAGTTGAAATTAATTTCTAATTAATACATTCAGGGCTGGCTCCAGTTTTTTTGCCGCCCGAAGCAGCGGGAAAAAACAAAACAAAAAAACGATTGAGCTCCCTCCGAAGTGCCACTGAAGAAGAAGAGATGGCGTGAAGGACCTGCCACCGAATTGCTGATGACGACTAATGCAAAGCGCGTGATCAGCTGACGATAACCCTGATGTGCCACCCCACTACTGGATGGAGTGCCGCCACTTTCTATTGGCCGCTCCAAGCACCTGCTTCCTTCGCTGGTGCCTGGAGCTGGCCCTGAATACAATTGAACAAAAAAACCTAAATATCATCACATTAAAACCCAATCTATAAACAGGAGAAGAAAATTTTTCTTTTTAAATTAGCACTCGTAAAACATGAACTGGTAATGGCTAAACCACAATATTTTTTTCTTTGTATAGTATCCAAGTGCTTTCCTTCAGGTAGTTGCTATTGCTGGAAATATAATGAAAACAATTTACCAGCAGCCCACCACCCCCATTGTAGTAGCTGATTCACTGTTTGGCATGCATCTATAACCAATTTTAAAACAGACATAGAATGCTAGAGTGATGAGAGGGCTGAGCATAGGGCTGGATGCCAGGAACTCCCAAGTTCAGATCCTGGCTCCTAGATCTCTGCCCTGGGGCTCGTCACTTAATCTCTTTCCTCCATCTCCTCTTGGGTAACCTGTGAAAAATGCTGGCTTGTGTCTCCTTCCTTATTGTGTCATAAGATAACCAGAATACCATGTGCAAATGAGACAATAGTATTTTCAGTTTTGATCCAGGCATTGTACAACATCATGAAAATACCTGCTTCTCTTTTCTCTGAAAATTCCACTTAGAAGTTTGACAAGAGAAGGCCTGTGTCCCTGAATTCCCCTTGCAAAGACATTAATAACCCCATGAAAAGATCCTGGATGTATAAAGGCCAATAGTTACATTACATTAATCTCAGTATTTCCCATGATATTTTATATTTGACGGATTAAGCCAATATGCTAAAAAGAAAAAAAAATGTAAGTGAGCGCATTAACTTTCAGACAATCTGGGAAATGACTTTGGCAAGACTTAGCTGCAGCCTGAAGGTTCTGAGCCAGATTCTGAGTGGTGACTGCAGCACCTGCAATGCATAGCAGAAAACAGGTTGCCTTGATCCTGCTTCCTTCCCAAGTTGTGGGTATTCCATGGCGCAGTCATGGAAGAAACTGGATCATGGTGAAACTGAGCCTTTTCTGCTCATTCACTTCCCTCACCTTTCTAAACAAACCTTCTCTGGACTTTGGTTTACATGGAACTCCCTTATGCTGAAAGCCCAACAGCTTAACCAAAGATGGGGGAAAGTCATTTCCCCATATATACAATTGCCTGGAGCATGTAACTGCTCCTTAAATTATTCCTACTCCTAGCATTACAGTGTTCAAGTGAGCTTTGTGTCGGGCTGGGCCAACAGTGCCAACCCCAAATATACACACAGCAGAAGTCACACGCCTTAAAATCATGAGACTGAGATAAAATTCATGCATTTTTTAATAGGTTCTTTTTATTTGCCTGATAGATTGCGAGCCTTTTAGATGCAGTTGGATCATATTTTCAAGCTGTTCTGCACAAATCCGAGAGCTAGCAACTTGCTTTGATTTTTTTTAATGAATGTTTAACCCCATGATTCCAGGAGCTGGAGCTTCAAGACAAAGACGAACCATTGTGACACATGTGTTAAAGCCATGAGTATTGGTGACATCATGCAGGTGAACACATGATGTTGTCACGTTTGCAGCTTGTGTTCCAGAAACTCAGCTGCCTCTGGGCTGGGCTGAGCCCAAAGTGACTGTGCTTCCTGGCTGGGCAAAAGGGCCAACAGATCACCATAGAAACCCTGTAGCAACAGCTGCTCAATGTGTCCCATGCCTGCAGCTGCACCACACCTGCTTCTCATCTAGCCTATCCTCCTCCATTTGCCTGCTCTGTTCCAGCCTAGTCCCTACCTGCCTCTGGTCCTGACCACTGGCTTGCCTCTTGACCACGACTCAGGCTGTCCCGTTTGGTTCTGTCCTGACATCTGGCTCCAACCATTGGCTTGACTGGCTCTGCCTGCTGAGTCTACTCTGACCACTAGGCCAGACTCCTGCTCTGACCGCTAGGTTACACTGTCTACACCTTAGTGTGTGCGAGTGGCGATTTAGGGGAGGTTAACCAACATGAGCCAGAATTTATTACATTATCCCTCCATTTATGTCCAGGAAGGACCACTAGCATAATCGAATCGGACCTGAGTAATTCAGGCCATAAAATTCCACCCAGGAACATGTGGCTGAACAAGAATAAAGCTTTTAGAAAGATATCCACCGTAGCTAACAAAGAAGCTAGTGTGAAACAATTCTTCCAGCCCAGAGAAGATGGGATGTACATTGCTTCCAAGATGCGTCAAAGAGGAAAATAAACCCTATTGTCCTTATTGCCTCGTGGGATAGAAATGTTTTTGACCCCAGAGCTGGGCAGATTATTTCTTGCTGTGTTGCACGGCTGCTGAGGCCGAATGGCTCTGCACGCGTTCACCCTGTGAGGAACCCCAAGGAAAGCAGAGGAACTTCTGAGAGAATCTCAACAGGAAAGTCATGTTACTCTGGTCTTTTCTCAGCACTTTAATGAAGCATTCCCCTTCATCTCAAGCGGCATCGGGGATCCTTGCAGTATCAGGTCCTGTGTAAGACAAGACAGTGCTCAGACAAATGGAGGAGGGATTTCCTGAAGAGGTAGTGTCCTAAGGTGAGATTTGAAGGCTACGAGACAGATAGTGGTAACTAGAGAGGCCAACTGAACCAAGGGCAGGGTTTGTTTTCAACACAGAGGAAGAGAATACTAGAAAGGCCAATTATTATTGGTTATAAAACTAGGGCTATTACTATGTGCAATGTTTAGAGGTTTCCTTTAACCCCAGTGAGACCCCATTCCATGTCAGAATCAATTGCAGACACTGTGGCGTTTTATAGTGTGTGGCTGTATTTTCTCTGTGGAGATGAGTTGATCTCTATCTGGTGCTGAGTGTGTGCAGAGAAAGTAGCGAGGAGGGTTATGAACTGATTGGCCCCTCGTGCCATTGTGCTCACTGGCTTTTCTTCCCTTTTGGCTTTTCTTTCCTTGATACAGGTTTTAAAGTACCATGTGCCCAAGCGATTAGTGACCTAGCGGGAAGGCAAGCCCTTGATTTGTGCACAATGTATGATATGGCATTACCTGATTTTGGTGTCCAAAGGAAATGAACCCTGAGTGCCACCTTGCCATGCTGCTCAACCCAGGAGGACCAAACATTCTGAGGTGAGATACATTGAGCAAAGTTCTCCTTAGTGCAGGGGGAATGTTGATGCCAATCTTGTTCTCTGGAAGATCCATGTACAAACAAGGAAGCTGAGAAAAAAAAACAGACAGGAAGAAAACATAGTGAAACACGATGCACCTGGTTCACTCACCCTTAGCTCCCATATCCTGCTTTCCATACTCTCTTGTGACTAACACTTGGGACAGGCAACTAAGTCATGTAGGTGCTTTTGAAAATGCCACTGGTAGAAAACAGCCAGCAGCAGTAATAATGCTAGTAGCAGATGTATAGTGAAAATTTCCCCCCACCTCACCCCACCCCCCGCCAGGCAGAGGGGCAGCAGAAGGCCTATCTGCCATGTAAGTCCAAATTGCTAGCTAACAAAAGACATAAAATGAACTATTCTGTAAATGATACGACACCTCCTCTATATCGTCCCATCTCTCCGAATGGCCTTTAGAATGTAAGCTGCTTTCAGGCAGAGACCCTCTTTATTTCTGTTTGTCCAGCGATACGACACGTGGTGAGCTGCTTGCAAAATCCAGATCAGGGATGGTTCAAATTCCGGTTTCATTTCTTCCAGATAAACAATGTTTGTTAACAGATGAGCGAGCCAATGACTAGTGCACTGGACTGGGAGTCAGGAGACTTGGGTTCTAGTTGCTGACTTGGCCACTGACCAGGTTTCTGATCTTGCTCAAGCCACTTCACGTCTCTGCGTTCCCCTGGCCTCGTCCCTCCTCTGTTCAGCCTGTAAGCTGTTCAGAGCAGGGGCTGTCTCTCAGCTGGCCTTTGGACTGTCCTTGGCACAATGGGCCCCTAATCTCAGTGCGAGTTTGTAGGCATTTAAACCCAAACAACAGCCACTACTGGGAGATGGAAGGGGGCCTTATCCCAGCTCTAGATTAGTGGCATTTTGGATTTGCAAAACCTCAGGATGAAATGCCCAGCCGGGGAAGCGCTGGCATTTGCAAGAAGCGTGTAAAAATGCCACCCCTGGCACCAGTTAAGCACTGCCTTGCTGCCTCTGTTACCCTCACCCCTCTGAGCAGGGAAGAGGGAGTCTGAGCCTAAAGGAGGAAGGAAAAGAAACCTGGAGCTTGGGAGTGGTCGGGCAGGACAGCTGGCAAACCCTGGCTCCCCTTGCAGCCTGAGTGGCTTGTTTAACACACTCCTTGGTATGGGGGTGCATGGAACAGACCCCTGCAGGAGGCCAGGGAGCACTTGCACCCCCTTCTCTAGCTGTGTCTGTAGCAGCAATTAGCCATTTGCATTCTGGAGCCAGAGTTTGTCGGTGAGCTGGGCGATAACTGGATTTGGGATGGGCACATGGAGGGCATTCCTGTAGTCTCAAACCTGGGACTGGGATTGGATTGGCCTCGGACCCTCTGTCCCCTGCACACGCTCTGCAAGCCAGCCCAGCGCATTGCTGGCAGCGGTGTCGCCCTGCGTTCACACTGCAGCGCCGTGATGCGGAGCGGGTCTCTCGCCTTGGCTTTTAGACCCGCCAAGTTTGCACCCCATCTTTGCCTTGGGGGCGCGGCTGGCCCTGAAGTCTGGTTTGTACGAAGGGGGGTTCATTTCCCTGAGCTCAGGTAATTCACACTGAATAATCAATCCCAGGAATTAAGCCCCTTGTTCTGCTCACACGGTTTCTAGGAGCGGGTCAGTATTTCCTCACGTGGATTTGTGGTTTGAAATTCGGATTGTTGTATGGCTTGATCGCGGGTGTTTGATACGCGGCTTTGCTTGGCCACAGGTGCCATATGGGGGACTTCTGCTCCCGGACCGGATGCGTCGGGCAAGCACACCCGTGCGAGGAAATGTTTGTGGGAAGCGAATGCAAAAGGAGCAGGAGTGCAACCCAATCTAAAAATCCGGCAACGGACACAGAGAAAGTTGCCCGGTATTTTCCTGGCACTTTTCAAATTCCCATATTAACCATTATTAAAGCTGGGCCACAAAATCCGATGTGTGCCCGTTTGGGAAATGATTCTGCGCGCCTCTCCTGAGCATTCCCACCACCTAGTTTGCTGACACGATTATTGGTGGAAATCAAATGGAAAGCGAGGTTGTATGCGCTTAGCCGGTCAGGGAGCAGGGTGCTTTCTCTGACCTCTGACAACAAAGCCACGCAACTGGCATGTAAACTGTTCCCGATCAATTCACAGAATGAGGAGATCCGCTGAGGGACTCGCCTAACGAAATCGTTACGGAACTGCTGAGCTTCAGAACTGAACCGAATTCATTGGTTAGCCCCGGGAATCCGAATTTCGGATCCATCCCCGTTACACTCAGGTGCTCGCCTTCCGTCTCTGCTAGAATCAGATTTAAACTCTGAAATCAGCGGAGGCAGACGTGACTCGCTGGCACGTCTCAGCCGAAGGGTACATTTCAACCGGCCGAGAGCCACACCGTCCTCCTGAGCTGCCTTTTTTATTTTGCAACCTCTGCAGCCCTGTCTCGGGCTCCTGAGAAGTCCCTTGCGCAAAGCTGGCCGGATTCCTCTCTGCGAGGTCTGCTAAACCCGGCAGATGTAGGTGGTTTCTCGGTGCTCTGTTGCTGCCTCGAGTAGCCAGCTCTACCTCTCTAGCCCCTCTCCCAGACTAGTCAAACAGACAGACACAAATAGCTCGCTACGAGTTTTCCTGTGGGCTCCGTATTTTCCCTTTCAACTTGTTTCAATCACCTGTGGAGTGTATCCTCCGCTTGAGCACTGTGATTCTGTTGGGTTTACACAGGCTCCTTTCATTCTGCTGGAGAGGGGGAAAAAAGAGGGGCGGGCATACCCCAGAAAAAGGGCAAGACAGTGACTGAACAGCCAGCCAGCAAACTGACCCTGGGAGTCAGTAATCACCCCGGGATCCAGTCTACCTGCTTCTTTCTTCGCTGTGGGAGCAGCCTGCCCGTCTGGAACTGCTTCTCCCCTCCATCTGAATCAGAAAAAGGGGAGAGTTCAAATGTGACAGGTTCATACTGTCCTGATTAGGAGGAGTAGGGAGGGAGGCCGCATTCGCTGGCTCTGCAGATGCCCGGCCGCGGAGTTAGAGACCCGGCACACGGGTATCTGTGTGAGCAGCCTGTGTCCTTTGGGGAGGCAAGACACCGGGCTTTGCACCAGGAACTCTGCTGGGGTTTGGTCTCTGTGTCAGAAGACAGGTGTTTAAAGGGCGGAGTGGGGGGGGGGTCTGTATCTGTTGGCATCAGTTTTCAGGGGGGCTTTTAGAAATGAATAATAAAGGGAATTGATCGCGGGCAGCCGGGCATGCAGCGGCTGCTTCCTGGCCAGCGATCGCATGGGTGTGTTGCAAAAACTGCTGGAATGGTTGTTTTTGTTTCTCGTTTCATTTCGCTCAAAACACGCCCCCCCCTTCCCCAGTCATTCATTAATTTGATCACATCCAAAAGATGCTTTCAGAAACTTCACTGCTTGTTAAGTCTCCTCGCCTGATGCTTCCCATTCATTTCTAGCGAGCTATCGTGTGTGTGTGTGTGTGTGTGTGTGTGTGTGTGTGTGTGTGTGTGTGTGTGTGTGTGTGTGTGTGTGTGTGTGAGAGAGAGAGAGAGAGAGAGAGAGGGGGGGAGAGGGAGAGGGAGAGAGAGAGCGCGTGTGCGGGGGGGGGGAGTCCTTGCTGTTATTGTAACGATCCAGGTCAGACTGTTTTACATTCTCAAATCCTCACTTTTAATCCCGAAAAGGAGGGGAGGGGGAGCGCCCAACAGCGTGATTTTAGCAAATAGCATCGTTTGTTAATCTCTTTTATTTAAATGATGAACTAATAACAAATACAAGCTCTGGCGTTAGTGGTTCTGGCACTAGATTGTAGCTCGATTCCCAAGAACAACTGGGGAGATTGTTCTGTGTCCCCTTTCCCCCGAGGGGGCTTTTTTCCCCACTCAAAACCCAGCGGTTCACAGGAACACCTCTTGGGACAATAATCTGCAGGTTGCTGCTGTAACTTCCCGAAAAGAAAGGACCGCTAGCAATCGGCGGGTTATTAGACCCAGACGAGACACACCGCTGAGAAAATTCTAGGGATCTATGCATCCAGGTCTACCTATATCTCAAGAGCCGTATCTGTTAGGTATAATAGCTTCGTTTATGAATGTTGCTTATCGAGGCATCTCTGTCTGATAACTCTACATACACATATCGGTCTACCTGGCGCCGTCTCTGGGTATGGGTGTAGAGGGTGCACACGCAGACAGACTGGCTAAAGGATGACATGTACCATTTGACTGTTCTTACCTATAAAATAATTTAGATCCAATGGTTCTTTTCTCACTCCTATTTTGTTGGAAGCCGGCGGGCGTTTTCTGTTTATTGTAACCTACACGCACAAGTAAGTTGCATGTTTGGATTTGTGTGTGTGTGTGTGTGATGGATGTGTGTCGCAAACCGGTGCCGTTGCTAAGGAACCGATGTCTAAACATTTATCCAAAACACACCATCAGACTCCCCAAATGACTCCACTTCCCACCCCGACTCCAACAAAATCTTGGTAATCGTTAGCGTCAGCGAAATCATGTTTATGTCAGTGTGTAAGTACATTGAGGGGAGCTGGTGTCAATGGAAGAAGAGAGGGTGAAACTGATTTTTTCAAATGGGCTCCTAATGCTGTTTCTGTGCAGGTCTGGTGTCTCTACAAAATATACATAATACACACAGCGATAGGCGCGTACAAACGACACAGTATACACCTATACTTTAATTAGTTGTGAGCGTAGGGTATATGCGAATAGATACACACGTGTATGATTTAGGGCGAGGTTACTGCCTGAGTTTTGCCCAGATCCCATTAGAATAATGAGGTGAGGGGTAATGCCATTATCCCTTGTCTGATTATGCTGCATAGCCCAGTGTACTGGGCTCTGACATACTTTTTCAAATGGAATTTTTAAACACTGGGTTTGAAGCGATTTTTAAATACCAGCTCCTGTTTCGCACGGGGCTGGTCCCTCAGCCCCGAGCCTTCGGAGCATTTCGAAAAAGCTGCCATTGGAAATCTGTGTCTGACCTTTTAAGGAAACGGAACAGGAGCCAGAGCTGGGTGTGTGGCTAAGGGCCGGGTTTCTGACCGACAGTGGGGAATAGATCGATTTGGCTTTTATGCGTCAGTCTAGTTTATCAAGTGTGAACGAAGCAAGGGTTAATGAAGTCCCAGAGCTGGAGTCCCATGGGAGGGGGGAGACACACACTAAAAAGGGTTAATTTCGTCCCAACTCAGTGAAGACTTTTGTAATTGAAAATCAATCAACCTGCTGGACTGTTGAGAACAAGGTCAGAGCTCAATGATCAAAGCGTTAGAAAATAGTGGCGGTAAAAGGGGGGGAGGGCTGTGTACAGGGTGGAAAATAAATATCTCCCCTGACTGACCATTACATCCAGTCTGTCTACATGGCTAGATCTGGATACACACCGCCTCACACGCGCGCTTCAGGCCAGGAGGAATCCAGAGAATGTGCGTGGCTGATCTGAGTTTTGTACACACCGTGTGACTGGGGGGTGGGGGGTGTCTTTCCTTTGACTCCCACCCTGGCAGCCCTCACCGCCTTATAACACCCTAGCGTAGCCTTGTTACTAAGCAAGTGTTTCCTGGTGACATTTCCCCCTCCAGGAATGGTAGAGAACTTCCCTCCAGAGGGTCAAACGTTGGTGCCCAGATCCGAATGCTGCTGGCTCTGCCTCCCTCTCCTCTTCTGCCCTTTTGCAGGCTCTCGCATCTCTCCTGGCAGGATTTCGAGCCCTAACATACGAGCATGGCAGTAGTCATTGTTACTTAAAGTCTAAACTAAGCCAGACGTGATGTAGAAATCGCCCATCGTGGTGCCCGAAATGCGGGCTGACAATGCCAACAGTCCTGCACCGCACATGTGAGGCTCCGAGGCTTTGTTGTCCCGGGGGATAAGCGCCAAAGGAATAGGTTTACATGCAACTTTTCCTGACAAACAGTCTGGACACTGTGTTTATACGTTGCTCCACCCTGGATAAATAAAGTGCAGTAGAGTTTGTGTCTCTGTCTCCCCGCGTGTTGTTATTTTCCAGAAATCTGGATTACTGGAAATATTTTCTTTAAAGGCGGAGAGAAATCTAAACAGTCTGAAAAACGTGGTGGGAAGTGGTCGTGGAAGTCGGCAAAGGGGCTAGAGACGCCGGATTAAAAACGTGGGGCACTTTAAAGGGATTCCTCGCAGTTCTTTCTGAAAAGATGAAACCGGCCGCTAAGAGAAGATGGACGGGTCAATTTTACATGTGGCCCTAAAATAGATCGCGAGGTAGGTCCGTGTGAAATCTCCGGCTGCTAACTGGGCGCGGATACGATTCTAAAAGCAAATGGATTCGTATCTCTTAAGGTGTGTGTCAAACAGCGGCGATTCTGGATTTCTCTCAGGGCGTAACTGACATCAAATAGAGAGTTAAACTCTAAAGGGAAAATAAAGCCTATAGGTTCATGGCTGTAAGCAAAGGGGGGGGATGTGTACGTGTCAAAAGTACATAGTTTACTATAGTATGTGCATGCTTGAAACCCAGGTTGTTCAGTGCTGGGCTATAGAAAGGACCCTGGAAACTGCTGAGAGCAGGAATCTCTTCCAGTCCACCTGCAAACGCTGGGGCTGGGGGGTGGGCGGTTTCTGGTCAGGAGCAAATAGCCGGTGCTGCTGTTTAAATTTCCGCCTCTTAGGGATGAGGAATCGCCTTTCCAGGATCTTGCCTTGATTGCTGGGGGGTGTCCCTGCCGGTCCAAGGCCCAGAGCCCCTGCCTGAAAGGCGACAGGAGAAGCGGACGGGGCAGGAGACAGGGAGCAGTCGGGAGGCCGGAGTGAAACTGGAATGTTAGGGTGGTAATTGGGTTTCCAACTCCGCCGCCTCCGCAGGGGTGGGAGGGCAGGGAGTTTGCCAGGCCAGACGCTGCAGAGAAGGGAGGCAGCCCAGGGGGAAGGGAGCAGTTCTTGGACACGTAAAGAGAGAAGAATAAGGGTGAGGGTGAACCCGTGTCTGGGATTTTGCAGACTGGCTTTAAAGCATGTGTGTGTGTAGATAGGGATATATTGCAAGGGTGACACTCATGGATACTTGCCACACTCAGTCTTCCCTGGATCTAAATCTGATCCGAGTTACAAGCACTGTTGTCACCTCTTGAGAGATTAAAAAAACCCCAAATCTACAGGCCACTCGGCCCAACTTCTCTGGTCCCCATTCAATTTGCCTTGACAGCATTTTCTGGAGTGGTTTGTCCAACCCTTTTGGCTTCCCTGCTGCGTCTCTGCTCCCCTCCTCCGCCCCGGTTGACTTCCAGAACACTCGGGGCCCATGGGCTATCCCTGGCGGGGTGGGAGGGTAACAACTTGAGCCCGGTAAAATCTTTCTGGAAAATAACAATCCATGGCCAAGCTAAAAGGCGCGTTGTGTAGAGACAATCAGCTTTACAACCAACCCTGGACATTCAGGGGAGTGATCTTTGAGGAAATAGACTTTTCTCCTGCATGGAGTGGATTGCCTGGCCTCTGTCAAATACTGCGAGTGCTTTCCGCGGCTTGCGCGGGTATAAAATAACATATGTTGCAAAGAAGTGACAAATCAAGTGGCAAGCCCATCTGCTAGGCAGAAACCAGGGAGGCTGCTGCATCTCAGGTTATTAATCCGATTGTTGAAAAGCAACCGTACAGTGTTCAGAGGGAGACAGAGACAAAGGCGATGAATAAAATATTAGACATGTTTCATAATGAATAATAAAAGTTCTCGCCAGCCGGAGTAAGCAAGGGGCTGTGTTAATCTCTGCAGCAGGAGGGCGAGGGAAATACTGCTCAGACCTGTCCTGTCTCCAGGCAGGGCAAAACACGGCAGCGCTTCCCTGAGCAGGAGGGGTTTGCACCCAGTCAATGTCCTGCCCCGTGGCAGGGAATGGTGCAACGGGCAGGGGAAGGCGCCGGGACCAGGGTGCTTAATTGCCCGGCCGGAGCTAAAGTAGGCGCATAGCAGCTTTGCTAGCGGGATCCCAGGGGCGCACACCGCATTAATTCTTGAGACTCTCTAGTCTAAGCGGTTGGGCTCTAGGACAGCATGGAATCAAGTGACCCATTTTGTGTCACGCTCCCCGACCGAGGTTGCAGAGAAATGAGGTTTCTAAGCTGGTCGCTCTCTTGGGGCGCACGTGTCTTCACTGCAGCTCAGGGGGCGGCTCTTTCCTCACCTACCACGGGTTCGCGCCTTGGCTTTTTGCGAAGCGAAGCCACAGGGCTAAACCTCTATTGTTACTTCTATGGAATTATCGCCTCAAAATAACATATACATGGCGGGGGGTTGGGCCCTGGGTACTTACCCGGAGGGCATCTTGGGTAATAACAGCCCTTGAACTGAGATGTATCATTAATATAGATTAAATTCTAATCTATCTAGAAGTAGATCTCTCTACCTCTGTAGGTATGCGTGTGTATATATATAAATCTCTCTACCTCTGTGTGTGTATATATCAATCTACCTCTGTACATGTGTGTGTATGATCATTGAGGAAATAGACTTTTCTCTATACACACACAGACACACAAATTATACTCCTAATATATGCCTAATGTTTATATATTAAGCTATATAAATTGAGCCTGTACTCCTAACATTATATATATATATATAGGCTCAATATATATAAATTAGGCATATATTAGGAGTATAATTTGTGTGTGTGTGTGTGTGTGTGTGTGTATAGAGAAAATAAAGAAAAGTCTATTTTCTCAGTGATCATACACACACATGTACAGAGGTAGATTGATATATACACACACACACACATATATATATATATATATATATATATATATATATATATATATATATATATATATATATATATATATATATATATATATATATATATATATATATATATATATATATATATATATATATATATATGTTAGGAGTATAGGCTCAATTTACAGTTCATTCCAAATGTGTTTCCAATGTACCTTTTCACGGACAGTTTGCCAGATGAAATATCTCCTATTATTTTAGGAAGTGGCCCGGTGTCATTAAAATGCCACCGAAAGGAAAGCGCGAGGTGGAGCAGCCGCACAAAGAGACAGACGGCGATTTTTACATTTCTATTTGACGGACCAATCTAACATTATCTGCTGGGCGGACAGTGCCCTCCCCACGCTGGCTCCAGGCCGTTTGTTCTCTAGGGAGGGGGGCTATAGACCCAGCCGGGGGTGGGGGGTGGTAACTCTGCGCACCTGTTGGCCGTTGCCAAATCGTTCCCCTTTTCTTCCCTGGTTCCTTTTGGGGGCCGCCCCTTAGGGTGAATCTCACGTGCTCCTCTTTTCTCACGATCCCGCCGCAGGCTGCAGAGCAGAAAGCAGGAGTCACTCCGGCAGGACGGAAAGTCGCTCTTGCTTGCTCCTGAGCAGCTGCGACTCCCCAGCCAGCCCCCCGGTCAAACAGCCTGTTGTCACTAACAACACTTCACTGCAGCGTCTCCTGTGCTCCTGGGGTGCTAGTGAGGGGGGTGATAGGGGTGGGGGCAGGCGTGTATTTCAAGCCCACTCCCACCTGACTCTTTCTCGCCCCCCACCCCAAGCCACGAGAGGAAGAACTCGGTCTGAGTCTGTCCGGCTCTCACTCATCACAGCTGCCTTAAAAATCACCCCACTCCCTGGCTCTGAGTTTCCTTCCTTGTACTTCCCGCCCCCCCCGCCCCTGCTTTTGGAGGATTGACATGGTCCTTCCCTTAGCGAAGTGTCAGCAGAAGCTCGATTTTCAGCCCAGGCGCTGATGGCACCCAGATTTATCTTAAAATTAGCCATGGCAATCCCTCAGCTGTCTCCACCTTATCTGTTTTCTTCCTGATCCTGCAATCCAGGCAGAAAGGGCAGATCTCTGTATCCTGAGCCAATACGGGAAGGACACCACCATCGAGTCTGTTTTTTTGGTAAGGGATAGGAGATCCCCCTTCCAGTGAAAGTTCAGATCGATTATTGCTGACAGCTCAGGCTAGGATCCCAGGCGGTCTGAAATATTGGCCCCTTATATCACATGTCTCTAGTTGAGGTCGTTACACGTTGGGTTTCTTTGTCCTGGAGAACAGATACAACTTAGATAATGTTTTCACCCCTCTAGCCATGAGGCTAGATTTCTGATTTCTGTCTCCGTGGGGCTCCTGGGATATTTGGCAAAAGCAAAGCTGCCAATTTTCCTTTAAAAACCCTTTTCCTGAAAACTGAATTTTCTCAACAATAATTAAATGGCTGCCTGTGCCTCTCTCTCCTTTAGTGAGGCTGGTGAAATGCACCCCACAGGTTGAAACAAACAAATAGCGTTGATGGGGATAGTGACGGGACCCTACCTCTCTCGCCCCTCTTAGTTTGTTTCAACCTGTGACGTGCATTTGTGTTCTGCTCCGAGCTCACTGTGTCTGGTGAGATTCCCATTCATTCCCTATCGAGCCCGAGCTGAAGCTGGGAGGAGGGAAGAGGAGAGAGGAATTGCTGCTTGTGAGAATTGTTATTTTTCATCAATCACTCGCAATTTGTCTAAGTGCACAGGACAGGACACCAGCAGCCCTGCTGACTGAGGTCACAGAGACAACACAGTCGTGGAGAAGAGCAAATTGCATTCGCTCACGAACTCCCAGATCCAAATGACTGGCTTTGCATGAAGAGGGGAGAGAGCGAAAGGTCCATGTGACATGAGGGAAATATGAAGGACTTTGACAGGTCTTAAACGGCCTGGCGCCAGGGCCTAAGTCTACAAGCTAAAAATAGAAAGGGGGCGAGGAGTGGAGATGGGCAAAGATGAAAGAGGGGCAGAGAGAAAATGGAATGGGAAATTCGGTTGAAAGTTTAGAGGTTTGCTTAAACTTTTTTGGGAGGGGAGCTTTGTCCCGGCTAACTGGGGGCACCAGGGAGGAATCTCCTTAAAAGACTCTGTTGCAAGGCTTACACCCTGGGATTCAGGCAGCGGGTTTTCAAGCAGACACACTGTATGAAAGCTGAACATATTGTTTTATATGGATAGCAGTAATCTATTGTAATGATCGATTCTTTCTCCTCTTTCCCCCTGGCTTCTCCTCTTTGAAATGAACCCACAGCGGCTGGTGATCTAAGCTAAGCCTCCCTTAATGCTGGGAGTCTGTTTCATGTTTCATAAAGTGTCGCGTTTTAGCTCCCCGATCTGCAATCCTGATGTAAAGCCCAAGGCTAAGAGGAAGAGGGGGGAACTACAAACAGAAGACGTGCAAAGAAACCCAGGCCTTGTAAACAACTGTAAGTGGCCCTTTTCCCCTCCTGATCCCCCCATCACCACTGTTTCACCTCGAGGATAGGGGTTATTGTTAAGAAATCGTCTCTATTTATATAAGATAAGTCATCATTAAAAAGAGAGCTAGTCCCAGAAGGTTACAGGAGAAGGAAATGGCAGAGAAATGATTAGATCAAAACGCAGAGGACAAAAAGAAGAATGTTCTTGCTTTGTATTTGTGGAGCAGAGAGAAGCCAAATCTTTCCCCTGGCTTCCGACTGAACTTCGTGCGGTGTGATACTAGACATGTAACCCCCATATAGTGCTCCATTAACCCCATCCCACGTGGGGGTGTCCTATGTACGATAAAGGACTCCTCCATATTCGCTTTCACAATCTCACCTCTCTACATTTAGTAGAAGGCCGTAATTATTATAAAATCAAGTAGGCCAAAAATCTCATACAATCATTATGGGGGAGATTTTTTGTAATTTTTGTAAAGGAGATCTCAAGTGCCTTACAACCCTCCCTCCCCCCGCCCCACATCTCAGTTCCACTGTCTTTGGGATACGCATTTGCATGGCTTCAGTCTTAGTATTCACGCTGATTTTTTACAAATTATTTTCAGAAGAGTATTTCTCTCTCCGTTTACATTTAGCAAGGTCTGCAATTCCTACTGCTCTGTCCTGTGCTGTGCAGGTAGCCCTGCAGTTTGATCCATCACAGAAGGGTAATACGGAATATAAACCCCCCTTTTGTGTGTGGGATTTTAGCAGCTAACAAAGTCATGCAATCGAATTTTTATAGGAATAAAAAAGGAATAAGTAACTCTGGGTCTTAAGAAGCACGGGTGCATTAACAGATTCAATGAATACGGTGATTGTTAATTACGGCTGCCTAGGTGAATAAGGAGAAAGATATTTTTGATCAAACAAGATCTGAATCTCTTTCGGCACCGTGCAGGTATATACATCCACCTCTTTCTTTGCCTTGTTCCTAATCTATAATGATATAACATATCCAAGCACGGCTTGGATATGGTGGTGGTGTTGGAGTGGGCGCAAGAGGAGAGATTAATTATTATTCATTATTATTATTTTATTATGTATCTTGTTCAAACGAATTAGGAGAGCGTAAAGAATCGGAGCAGCCTCCTTTCTGGAAAACTTAGAAGTGTTGTTGCAAATAGATTTTTCTAACACTTCCCCCCCCCAGCTAGAGGTAATTAAAAACACGGAGTAAATTGTTCTGGGTGATACCGGGGGGAAGCTGTGATTTTTTTCTCGATCTGAGGCTGCCTTGTTGCAGGTTTGCATGTGCAGCTTTATCAGCCTGGGCTTCACAAGGCCAGGACACTCGGGTTCCCGTGAAACAGGATCCTGGATTGATTCGAGTTAATGTCCTCAATACACCCAGTGCGAAATATTATTGTCACGCCGAATTTCAGCGAGAGGACTGGCCTTTCGTTTGTGTTTGTAAGCGAAGCAGTTTACAGTCATCACCTCCTCTGAACTGCGGCATGCAACCGCCCCTGACCTCTTTCAGGCAGCAGAGAAGAATATACATTGATGGCTCCCCAAAACAATCCTCTGTAGGATTTTCAGAGATGGAGTAAGGGGATGATTCAGATGATTTATTTATTGCACGGGAGCTGCTTTGTAAAGGGGTCGGCATTAATTCACAACAGCTGCACTTATTATCAGCCAGATTCGAAGTTTGCGTTTTGCGCCTTCAGACAAGATGTGAAAGTCCCTAGGACGTTCAGCACCAGAGCTGCCCGTTGGGCTGTTTGCAAAGCCCCCCGGACTAAAACGCACCGATTTTGCTTTGCGGCAAAAGCCCCGTTTTGTTTGGACTGGAATGCCGCTGCCGTCAGCACATTTCCGCAGAGGCGAAAATCCAAAGTCCAAATTGTGTCTAAATGTCAACACGTCCTGACCCCCCATCCTAACACCTTCCCCTGGTGCTTTAACAATCACCTGCGCTCTGGTGAGCTCCAGTGATCCCCCGCACCCCTCTGAGCGTTCCCTGCTCCCTACTCCAGCTCCTTCCGGGCCTCAGCAGCAGGTCGCAAGATCCAGGGTGTGGGTTTGGATTTTGTAAGGGGTCAGGCTGGGCCAGGCTGGGTTCTTATCCTCCCCCATCAAGCAGCAAGGAAGGGAGCGATAAAACCACCCTGGACAATGGCAAGAGGCGAACCTGCCGCAGGACAATGGCATGTTGTGAAGTGTCCTGGATAACAAGTGCTGGGCTTTGATTCGGTTTCCCTTGTGGCGCCAGTCAGGGGCGGCCCTCGGCAACCCAGCAACATGTAACAACCACTGGGGGGTAAGGGGGGAGCTGATCCTTGCTTGGCTTTAGGTTCCTGCTGCTCCATCTCGCCATCAGCCCCAAGCCTGTGTCCTCACCTGGCTGGCTAAGCGAGAACAGACCAGGATCAACTCCCCAGCAGGCGCAGCAGTGAATTCGCCCCCAGCCCTGAAGGAAGGAACGGGGGTTGCTTGCACAAGCGTACAGGGAAGTGACACGGATTACGGGAGGCAGACAGGGCAGAGTAAGGGCCTAGGTTCGCCGCTGGCCAGAGGTTGCAGCCGGCCCGGGGTCTCTGGATGATGCAGAGCCAGGCATGACCTTGTGGACGGGCGGGTGCCCGGTACCCTGCGTGTGCCTCGCACGCACCGCGCCTTAAGGGCAGCAGGGCCAGCCCTTGCTCCGGAGGGCCAGATCTGTTTCCCGGCGCAGCAGGCGAGTGAGACGGACCCAGGCCTCCCCTCCAGTCTGCAGCGATCCCAGATTGCCGCTGCTGGAGGAAGCTCCCTCTAGCCTGCCTGCGCTTTGCTGCGCGCCGCGGAGGAAAGGCGTAGAAAGCTGGAGCTGGGAACAGCCCCGGGCTCGGCGGAATCTCGCTCCCCCTCCGGGCTCTCCCCGCGCAGGGGCACTCACAGGCTGCCTTGGCGGCCATCTAGGGGTCACACGCTTCTATTCACCAGCCTGAGGCGTGCAGGGGAGGGGAAGGGGAGAGGCATTTCTCTGGAGGAGGAGGGAGGGGACCGGCATTTGCACTGCGCCCATCGGGATTATTGGGGGCTTGGGACAGTTCCTTGGGGTGGGAGGGGGGCGATCTCCCGGCGCCCCCCTCCCCAATCTCCCAGGGAAGCGTCTGGGCCGACGATTAGGCGGCAGGGACAGGAGCCTTGGGAGGATTGCAGGGCGCTGTTTGAAGATTTTTGGGTAAATATGAAGTGACAAGAGACGGGTCTTTATTGTGGAGTCTCAGCCGCCTGGCGCCAAGCCCCTCTTCAGCAAACGCAGCCCCCGGTTAATCAGAACAGATCTCCAAATGGACCTCTTAAAAGGGACACACACACACCCTCCCCACCCCCAAACAATGGCTCCTGCGCCTTTAACCCCTCCGGGTGACACCCTCTAGCAGACTATCTATCAAGGGGGGGGGTGCCCGGCCATAATCCCTTTGCAAACAGACTCAGGATTTTCCTTCAAGATTATCTGCATCTAGGCGCCCAGTAAACAAACTCTCCGGATCAGTCTTCCCGGGGAGGGAAGAGCCAACCTTGAAGCATGCAGACCAGGGGGGGCTTTTTAACGCGGAAAACTGATGAATAACTTGTCAGGGGATTAGTTAAAATCCTGGGTAAAACTCAGCAGTCAGCAGGCTGCGGAATTTTTTAAAGGGACTATCATTGTCTCCCTGCAGCACCCTAAATTCCCTCTGTTATCAAACCCTCTCCTGCTGGAGGCTTTGCCATCTTCCCCCCCCCCCACACACACACACATCGCCAGGAGAAGCAGCGGACGGTGCCTTGATATCGCTCCCACTGAGAAAACGAAACCCCCCTTCCCCCCGCCTGACTGACTCCCCCAGAACAGATGGGTGACTGCCTGGGTCCCCTTCAATGTTTGATCCTCATCAGCCCCATCCCCGGGCACAAAGCAGCGCCCCCCCCCCAGGTGTCACTTCCCCAGAAAACTCAATGAGTTGCAAAACAAACCCCGGTGCCGCGGTCCAGGCTGGTCATCACTCACCCCGGGGCTTTTGGCGTGTGATTCTGGAGCTCCATCCCCTGCTGAACGCCGCCTGCCAGCGACCTAGGCGAGGGATTTAAAACGGCCATGCGCCGCGCGGCAGCCCCCAAATAGTTCAAGCCTCCCGGTGCCTCGCAGTTGCCTGCTCTGACGCCCTTCGCGGTCTGCTAAGTTCAGCAGCATTTCGCAGTTGCATCGATTGGCCTGCACCGCTCGCGGTGGTGGGCCCCACCTAGATTGAGTGTCCAGTATCTGGCGTAGGGCTGGAGTGATAGAGTTTCTCTCTGTCCCCCGCCCGCCCGCCCTCTACTTCTTATAAAATTAGGGGGTTGCAAAGAAGAGTCCGGGCGTTGAACTGCTAGTCAAAAGCCACTTTAAAGCACACAGCCAGCACGCCCTTTGCAAGGCACGTTAAATCAATACAGCTTGATGACTGCATTGTATGGGGGAGGGCAGGGTGGCTTTCAGATTTCTCTATCATTGTACACACATCACGCGCACACATACAACTTGCTAGCACACACAGGCGTATATGCACACGCACTATCTTAGCACAGATGTGTGCGCACACCGCCCTCTCGATGCACACACACAAAAACACGGGAACACGCCCGCTTGTAGATGCCTAAGGCGCATTTACACGTAATATCCCCCCGCGCCACTTCTATGACTTTTTAATCTGTGCAACTCCTGCCCTGCTCCCGCCCAGGCGAAGCTCTGTGTGTGTGTGTGTGTGTATGTGTGTGTGTATGTGTGTGTGTGCGCGCGCGCTCTGCTTTGCACTTCTGATGTGGGCTAGCTCCTGTCTCTCCTGAGGTTTCCACACGACTCTCCGGGCTGCCCCGGTGCTTCTGTCAGCATTTCTCCGCCTGCGAAGCGCTCCCCGCCGGCAGCAAATTCAGCGCTGACCCGGTATGCGGAAAGGAGCTGGGGGGTGGGATTTCGAGCACTTTTCTCTGTCATTGGTTAATATTTTATTCTGTTGACATGTTTTCTTACTGCCGGTGCTTCCGACACCTTCTTTTTTTTCTTCCTTTCCTCCCTCCCTCCCTTCCCTTCCCTCCTCCCCCCCGCTTACCCCAGATCTTGGCCGGAGCTGTCAAAACCACGCCTATGGAGATCCACAATTGGTCTGAAACGCGTAAAATCAGCAATCAAGGGGGCTTGGCTCATTAGCGAGGGGATCAGCGCAGGAAGGACATGTGAGATAGTCACAGTTTTACAGAGATCAGGACAAGATCTAACCATTCCGCTCCGGGTCCTTTCGCCCAGCGCAGCCTGGCCAGCGGTGGATCCGGATCGCGCGCCTTTCTGACTCTCCGGGGGCGCCGTGGTGGCCGTCCCTCCCCCCCCCCCCCGACTCGCTGCGGTGGGGAGCCCTTTGAAAGCCCCGCGTCGTTCCGGGCCACAGCCGCGGTTCGGCTTTGGTTTCTATTTCAGTCCGGCGAAGGACTTTACTGAGCCCAGCGCCCGCTCGCCTCGCTGCAACGACAACAAAAAAAATATAAGGAGCTACCACTATCTCCAGCTGCAAGCGGGGAGTGTCCGCCGCCGGGAGCTGCTCTGACCCGCCTCTGCCTTTTCCTCCTCGCTGGGCCAACACCAGGGCGAGGGATCCCCTCTTCTCTCCTGGCTTTGTGGATGCACCGATGAGAGATCCAGCCTTCACAGGGACTGCAATGGCTTATCACCCGTTCCACGCTCCCAGACCAGCCGATTTCCCCATGTCAGCTTTCCTAGCGGCAGCCCAGCCGTCCTTTTTCCCGGCTCTGGCTCTGCCTCCGGCGGCGCTGGCGAAACCCATCCCCGACCCTACTTTGGCTGGAGCGGCAGAAGCCGGTCTGCACGTCTCGGCCCTGGGGCACCATCACCAGGCAGCCCATCTGCGGTCTCTCAAGAGCCTGGAGCCGGAGGAGGAGGTCGAGGACGACCCCAAAGTGACTCTGGAAGCCAAAGAGCTTTGGGACCAGTTTCACAAGTTGGGGACAGAGATGGTGATCACCAAGTCAGGAAGGTATGAACACCCTCCCCCAATACACACCCCGCTTGGTAGCTGCACAAGGGCCACTACAAGTGGTACAATCCCCCACTCTTCCACCCCCTCCTTGCACCTGTGACTTAGATGCTTTTTAAAAGAAGCCACGTTCAGGATGAGTCGATTTCACTGATTAAGGGGCCCGCAAACCGGATTGGGGATTTTTCTTTCTTAATTTATTTGTATTTATTTACCATTTCCCCCCCTCCCGAGGGTGGGAGGAAGCTGCTGATGGGAAAATCTGATTCAGTGACTGAAGTACAAATAAGAAATAGAGGGCTAGGGGGTGGCTTGGACTTCGTGGATTTTCTCCCCCACTTTCATTTTTTAAAAGAAAGAAGCAAGATTCCAAATCCAGTGTGTATACAGCAATTGAACACCTTGCCCTCAGATTAAGTAGTTTCTACTTGTTTAATTTCGTAACTTGGAAACGATTTGGTATATGTGGTGCTCCAGCACTTTCTTCACTGCATGACTGACCAATATCGAGAGTTGGCTTTTCCCCTCCATATACCTGTATTTAAATATTAACAGCCCCTTTGAAAAATAAACATTAAGAAAATAGGTTTGCAATAGCCCATCTCCCCACCCACACACTCCAGGTATCTCTGCCTTCAATCTTTGCATTAGCTCTCTTTTATTTTACAGATAGGGTATTTATCAATTCAGCGTTGGTATTGTTTTCCCAAATTCTTAGAAACTTGCTCCGTGAAAATATTTAGTTTTGGGTTTTTTTAGGGGAAGGAAATTGCTTTAACATGTATCCAGAATGAATTTTGATCTCTAGTCTCAATTTCCTGAGAAATCCAAGTTGAGATTTCGACCTTTTTTGCTCATTTTCTGTCATGCGAATGAAGCGAAACTTTGAATGTAAAGATTTGAATGGTTAGATTAAAGGGGGGGAGAGAGAGACAAACCTGGTGTGTGCACTTTTTAAAAACATGGCAAAACTCGAAAGAGCCCAGGACGTAGATTTCGGACCTGTACCAGGCTCCCTGAACCAGGATTTAATCTCTACAAGAAGGTCTGATTTTCATAGCAGTTGTGAGACCACAGACCTGTTCCAAATTGCTAGTTCGGTGTGAGTTAATTTTTAAAAATTCACTTCTGCCGTTTTGAAAGCGGAGGCCCAGGATCTAGACTCTACAGTGTAACGACATTTCCAGTTTACTTCGCAGTGGGCACACAATGGATGCAAACCCAGAGAGAGACACAGGGCTGGGGGTACGCAGTGCCCGCAGCCTGCGGGTTATAGGTCTCAGACTCTGCTGCTGCTTCTCTTCTGGTGTTTTGTAACAAAAGCGAGCAAACTCCGTAGTGCTTCGGGTTATTTTTAATACGAATCCATTCTCTTTCTCTTATTGTCTTTTATTCCCTTAGGAGAATGTTCCCCCCGTTTAAAGTGCGTGTGAACGGCCTGGACAAGAAGGCCAAGTACATTTTATTAATGGATATAGTGGCTGCGGATGATTGCCGGTATAAATTCCACAATTCTCGCTGGATGGTAGCCGGGAAAGCGGATCCAGAGATGCCCAAGCGTATGTACATCCACCCGGACAGCCCTGCCACAGGGGAGCAGTGGATGGCGAAACCTGTTGCCTTTCACAAACTCAAGCTCACTAACAATATCTCGGACAAGCACGGATTTGTAAGTATCACCTCGACAGGGGGCTGTGGGGGTCATATTTAGGGCGGGCTGTGACGGTGCAGGGAGCTTTTTGGCATTGCCACGAATGTCTCGCTAGCTGCCCGTTAAGTGTGGCGTGTTTGTGCAGCTGGGAAGCTAGGCATGAGTGAGACAGAAACTGCATCTTAATACATGGGTTGTTTAAGAAAAAACCCCACAAAAACCAGCCGCTGTCTTCACCAAGGAGCAAAGGGAAACAAACGTAGTTCTAGTGGGCACATTTCAAAAGACATCTATCGATCACCGGGGTTTGTTTGAAAAAGCCAACCCGCGTCAAAATTCTGGGAACTTACTCATCAGATATTGTCGTTTACGAGGTTCCTATGTACTCGCTAAAAATGGACCCAGAAGAACCCACCTCTTATCAAAACGGAGGAAAGCAAGGGTGCCTGCGCCATGAATTTAACTGCCCCCCTTAGAAATATGCAACATATTTTTCCCAGCAGACAGCACAATTTGAATGTGCGCTTATCATCTGTAAACAGTAAATCACCAGCTCTTATCACGACATTTTAATTCATAACACACATGGCGGGCCTTAAAATGCATGGGATCCATCACTCTTAATTAAGATTAATCGCCGTGTCGATTATGTGTGTATGTGCGTACACACACCCCCTAACATGTTCTCTGGGGCCTCTGAGTCGGTATGAATTGCGAATTTCAGACACATGTTGTAAATGTGAAAGGATTCTCGTCGTGTTAGGCACATGCTAACTTCACCGCCTCAAATGTCTAAGGTTGGGCGGAGGGTGAATGGAAGTGGTTGAATGTTATAGATGTCATGGGTTTTATCATTTGGAGAGGACTCTGCCATATCCCCATTTCAGTGCCAGGCTGAGTTATGGAAAACCATGTTGTAAAACCCATTAAACAGTGTGGTGCAGGGGGATACAGGCTCTGCGCCATAACAACAAATGGAAATTTTTTTTTAAATCAGCTTTGGAAGGAAGAACTCTGAAGAACATGGCGTTGTGGGTTTAAATGCTTACACCGTTTGCTTCATGTCTGACTCACGCAGGTGACTGCCAATGCACTTTTACAACTCATTTTCCTCCCTTAAAATATGCCCGATCAATTTCCTTCACTGGGCCTGATCCTGCCAGTCCTCACTCACTGTAAACCCTCCTGGATTTAAACGTGAGCTGGAATGGCTAGGAGATTGCCTGCAGTGTCATACAATTACCTGAGTTTATAATGATAATTGCTCTAACACTTGTCACTGCGAGACTGCAGTGCAATTTACTTGGCAGACCAGATTGGGACGGTGTGTATGAGAAAGTGTGTGTGGGGGGGTGGGAGGTTTACAGCTGTAAAAATGATTTGGGATTAAATACAATTGCCGAAATGAGGTCGGGGGAGACTGTGATCTCTGAGAGGTTTTCAATATGAATGACCGTTTTTATCACTGGACTTTTTGGTGGAGCAATAAAGGAAAATAGAGGGTCATTTCATAAACCCCTGTTTGGTTTGGTTTTGGATGCAAAATCGCCCCCCTTTAAATGGAAGGTACGAGGTGTCTGAGGGCAACAGGGTAGCCATGCCCTACAGGTGCAACTGAAGGAGATGCTTGCCCGCATATGGGCAAGGCTGGGTGTCAGCTGCAAAGTTCGGTATCTCGGGGATCTTGGTTAAAACCGGTCTTGGTATGTTTCAGCTGATAAATGGCTGAAGTGACCCACCTGTACTTAGTTTCTCTGGGTGTATGGAAAGCTTCTTTTGTTGTTCCAGGAAGCAGAGTCTCCTTGCAGAGAAGCATCTTTTAAAGTCTATCAAATGTTCCTATTTATTTTTTTATTGATCATCTTCCTCGCCTAGTGGATAAAAAAAATCGAAGTGTCTTAGCCATTTGCAAATATCCACAGCATAGAGCGGATCTGAACCAGGGAGAGAGATGTTTATTCTTCCATTAATGCCCGGTGAAGGGGGGCGCGGAGGGAGGGAATCAGAGCTAACAAACAAGCTGTCTTTAGCCTTTGGACAAGCATTTGGGGCGATAAAGAGAAAGTTCATCGTCCTATGGTTTTGATATGGTAATTAACTGGGATTTGGAGATGGTGGTTTGTCAGTCAATCCATGCCACAGGCAGTCAGCGCCCACTCAAGAGTGGGTGGGGGCTGCACCCAACAGCAATATGGGCAATAGAAGGCATGAAAAATCTCTCAGGTGAGGAGTGAATAAGGATCCAGATCCTTTTTCTAGCTAGGACAAGAACTGGACCGTTTGACAATACAGGGCGTTTTGTTTGGAGAATGCAAAGTGTAAATCAATAGCGAGAGAGTATCAAAAATAGCTTTTTATTATTTAAGGGAAGCTAGTGTGATCTACCATTTTTAACGGTTCCTCTTCATCAATTAAATATTTTTGGTGTGTGTTGTTCTCAAAAGGCTGGCGTGTATTAAATCGGAAAGATCAGGGTTTAGTCTGTGCCATCTGGTCACGGAAGGGATGAATTTTTTTTAAGGAATGCAGATTTACAGCCTGAATGGGAATTTTTGCACCATTTCCTTTATAAATCCTGTCTAGATTACATCAATATAATATTGATCTGACAGGTCACCAGCAGGTGACTATTTTGGGGTTAAAAAATTTTTTTATTGCCTTGTACAGCAAAATGAAGTGACAATTATTTAGCCACTTGGACAATAGTATTTTACAATAATTAAGAATTCACCAGCCAGCAACAAATTTGTTTCGGTAATATCGCATTTAATCCTGAACGCATCAGGTTACTGAGTTATTACATCAAGAACAGGCAAGAAATACTTTAGTTGTGTGATTTGAAATGGGGGGAAAATAATTTAGAATTCGCAACAATTGTATTCTTTTTCAGAGCAATTTAAGCTAATTAAAATGTGTATTTGACTCTTCTTTCAAATTGTGGTTCTGGTTTAGAAATATTTCCAAATGCTCTAAAATTAAAAAAAAAAGAAAGAAGGAATACAGAATTGCTTTGACTACTGGCGACAGTTTCAGACACCTGGCTGGGGAGCAAATGCTTGTTCATCTGTAATATCTTCATCTAAAACATAAAATCCACGTGGATCGTGGCGTGAAACAATCCTTTCGCTATTCCAGTAGCTTACTTGGGAACATATTTTTTTCTGTTGCAGTCAACTGAAGTGAACCCACTTCTGCATTGCGTGAGATAGTTTGATATAGATTGCTAGAAAATATGCAGTGGAGACTGGGCTCTCCCTTCATTCTCAGGATTGTAATAATCTGGGGAGAGAGATTTTGCCTCCTTATCATTGCAGTCATCAGCCTGCAATTTTAAAGAGCATTTACAAAGAAATTGCAACAAGCCTTTTTCTTCCAAGTGTCCTGATCAGCAGAAGCCAGATTGTAAAAAAAATGACTTCTTATAACAGGGGGGAAAAACTCCTTTTGGCATGAATGGGGGAAACCTGCTTAATATTTGATAGCAGGCTCTGGATCTAGAAATTCTGCAGGGGAGATTGGTTTGTATTTGCTGGATTTCAGTCATTCGCTCTTTTCCTAACCCACAGACCATACTGAACTCCATGCACAAGTACCAGCCCAGGTTTCATATAGTGCGAGCCAATGACATACTGAAGCTTCCGTACAGCACATTCCGGACCTATGTGTTCCCTGAAACGGACTTCATAGCAGTCACCGCGTATCAGAACGACAAGGTGAGGGGGTTGTTGTGTCAATTAACCTTTTATTCTGGAGCAGATGCAGGGATCCGATCCTGCGGCCACTGAAATCCCTGACTTCAGGATGGGCTCAGGATCCCCCGAGGAGGAATCCAGGCAATGGGATTTGGACAAGGACTCCAATGCCCTTATAAGTCTCCCGTTCTGCTGCCACCTACTAATATTAGCCTGTTTCGCTCGCGGTTGTTAGTTTTAAAGAGTCCAACTATTTGGAAATCGAGTTTGCGAACTCGGGGGAGATAAAAATCAAAGACGGGAGTGAATTGTGTGTGTGTGTTTGCTGCTTCTGCCTGCGCCAGCCGGATGACACATGCTGCTCGGGCTTCAGACAAATCGGGGGGCAGGGCTTGGGGGAGCAGAAGGGAGAGATTTCAGACAGGTGCCCCCACGTGAGGAGGCAGTACCCCACTTTCCCCCCCCCTCCCGGGAGCCTGGGTTTTTTTTCTTTTCTTTTTTGGTCAGTAGCTTTCAGATACTGAGGAGATGGAAATGATGAAGCATGAAGAGGGTTGGAGGGAGTTACCTCTAAAGGCAGCCTTTGCTGAGGAGCACAGTTCAATGACCAAGAAGACGGGCTAATTCAGTATCTTTCCAGATTAAGCAGGGTTAGCCTTTCACGTGAGAACAGCAAGCAAAGCTTTGGAGATGGGCGGGAAACCTTTGATTCTGGTGGTGCTTTAGCTGGGTTTTGTTCTTTAGACTTGACCGGTTTTTAACACCCCCACCAACCCTTTCCCAAGAGGTTCCCCCCCCCACACCTAAAAGCTGACTGGCACCTCCACTCCTGGCGGCTGATGTTAATTGACAGGCCTGTCTGAGGGTCCTGGTGGGCTTGTTTCCCTCGTAAAGTTTATGGCGAAGAGTCACAATCGATTACAGAACACTTAGGCTGCAGCATCACCGCAAGCTACCGCAACGCAACTCAGCACTTTCTGCAGCCTGGTTCTTTCTGCTGAGCTCCATGCACTAGGGAACCATCCTGCAAAAAAACACACACACACACACACACACACACACACACACACACACACACACACACACACACACACACCCCTCTCTCTCTGCAGGTCTGCAAGATCGGAGGGTGTATCCCCAGCCGCCACTGGCTGCTCATCTCTGCAGAATAAAACCCTGCTCTGGAGCGGTAGTTTTGATCAGTGCAGTTTAAGGGAGATGGATGAGTGGAGCGAGGGCTCTTTAGGGCTGGAAAGGGACTTGCTAGGTATGCACTGCCTCTTCCCTGCTGTCTATATTGGCACAAAATAAAACCTGCTTGGTGGAAAAACTGGGAAGTAGAAGCGGGATTAAGCAATTTGTTTTTACAGAAATAATGTGGAGCAGATCAAACATGCATTTTTAAAGCAACCAGCGAGGGGACATATTTCAAAAGCATGAATTATTGAATGCCCTCATGTCGCCAGCACCAGAAGTTAGTCTCTGGGAGAGATAAGAATAGCTTTTAACCAACACAGCAATGTTTAGTGCCATCTTCCCTCCAGGGGGCCGTGAAAAATAACTTCCTATCATTAAAGCTCTATTAATAATTCAGGCCAAACCTCAGCATCATTTTTAATAACGCACGCCGTGTGTTAAACCGGGGATCCTGTGTGTTTCAAACCCTTTGAAACAGAACCTAAATAGGACACTGACATTCTGCACCGTTGAACTTTGGAGGTTAGCCCAGGTCAAGCGACCAAGCTACAAGGTTGCTCTTTATTTTTATTTCCCATCACTTTTTAATGACTAATATTTGTCTCATCGTTGCTGGTTTAAAGGGCAATTTGACATGTATTTCCACACAGTCCAAAAGTGTGTGTGTGTGTGTGTGTGTGTGTGTGTGTGTGTGTGTGTGTGTGTGTGTGAGAGAGAGAGAGAGAGAGAGAGAGAGAGAGAGAGAGAGAGAGAGAACATTTTAACCCTTTCTGCATAAAACCTTGTCTCTAGGATAATTTATGCAGTTTATTGTTGTTGTTGTTTTCAGATCACCCAACTTAAAATCGATAATAACCCGTTTGCAAAAGGATTCAGAGATACTGGCAATGGAAGGAGAGAAAAGAGGTAAAATTGTTATCGGAGCTAGAATATTTTAGTCTAGTGGGTAACGTGGATATTTATTTCTTCCTTCCCTTTGTTTTTGAAATCCAAAAGTTTCTTGAGAGATTTCAGTGGGGATTTAGTTTAGCCCAAAGTAATATTTACAACGGGTGCCGTGAAGCGATTCCACCTTCCCCTATCCCCGATAACAAGGTGGAACCATGAGTGCATCTGCTGAGATGCACCACAGAGATAATGCTCAGTAATGACTTTTTCTTTTTGAAGGAAACAGCTTACTCTCCCCTCCCTGCGGATGTATGAGGAGCAGTGCAAACCTGACCGAGATGGGGGCGAATCCGATGCTTCCTCGTGTGATCCTGCCCCAGTGCGCGATACACTTCACTCCCCATTGGGTACAGCCCCTAGTCCCCTGAGACTCAACCGCAGCAGCAGAGGTAAACAGACAGTTCACTCCAGAACTCAGCATGTTAAAAGAGGAAAGCAGTGATTTTTCTCTCTTGCCTTCTCTGAACAAAAATGGCCAGACTCGAATTTGATTTACATCCTAAAGCCTTCCTAGGAATGGCTTCGAATTTACAGAGGTGTAACTGAGGCCCCAAGGTTGTTAAGTCAAATCAAAAGAGGTATTTGTAAGTCAAATCTGGAATGGAAGATGAGGAAGAAAAGAATAGATTCAAAAATTGTAATTTAAGTAACTTTCCTGATGTGACAGATTTCAGGTATGTCTTGGGTCCTCATTCCAATGATATAGGTGCTGCTTTTAAATACAGATTAAAAACAGGTGTGGAGTGAATTCCATCCCACTTTGGACTGATTGCAAATTCAGGGTTCAGACCACTGGGAAGAAATTGCACAACCCAAAAGAGAAAAGGGTAGAGAGGTTGATCAGTACAACACAACCAAATGTTACAACTGAAGAAATGTAGCTAGGGGGGTGGGGGGAATGCAAACCTTATTTACAGATTCTAACATTTTCCTGTTGTAAATTTTTGTAAACAACAGGCTGCAATAAATGTAATTATGATGTTACATAAGCCTTACTGGCTTCCAGAACTTCTTTCTGGAGGGTTACTCCCGTTGCAAAAGGTAAATTAACCCCCCCCCCCCACAACAAACCCTAATTTTTAAGAGGAGAGAACACCGGGATTGAACTTGGAGGCTTACATCTAGTAAATGAAAATAAAACTCAGCAGCTCTCTCACTGTAGTTTTCAGTTACCATGTGTGGCACTGACACACTGTCAGCGGATTTGCTGCTTTTTAAAAAAATCCCTTTCCTCTATTTTATGTCTGCATCTTTGGCTTGCAAAAATTAATGAAATTGCAAAAATATTATTTACCTAATACCAGGGTTTATGACACACCTGGCCCTCTTAAGAGCTTTTCAGCTAAATCCATTAAACCGGCAATGAATATATACCTCAAACCAAGGAATTTAACTTAAGCTGCCTCAAACTTTTTGCTCTCTGAAGCACAACTAGTCCGATATTATTTAAATCCGGATGTGTGCAGTTACCTGCCAAAATGGGATCTTTGCTACCTCAGGCTACAGAGATGCTTGTATGCATGATCTATTCTGTGGGGAAATAAGGTTCAATTCACTATTTTTCCTCTACACATTTAGGTGTATTTCGATCAGTGCTTTTTCAGAACAGATCCTGCCATACTTATTTCATGGTGACTGGTGATTTAATCTGAACAGCCCCCTCCCGTTCTAATCGGTCCGTAAAGTGCATTTACACCCAATCTAGCTCCACCATAAATGAATCCATTCTTTTCTAATACTGCACATACCCCTTCCTTTCTCGAGGGCTTTTGCTTTCTTTTAACCCGCAGAGCACGTCGTGAGCTAGGCAGACCAGTGTGAGGATGAAGCTAATTGATAGGAAACTGTCATATATTTTGGTACCCTTAGCAAATAGGTTCTTCTTGTTTGGCAAAGCGGTGCTAATCCCCTGTGCCTCACAATTACCAGTTCATAAAGGTCTGATTCTCGCCTCCCTCCGCCCCGAAAATAGATTGAATTTCTTCAATGAATAACCAGGGTTTTTTTCCCCCAAACGGTGGGGATTTTAGCAGCAAACCCCGCTCCCCCAGTTTAGTGCTGAGTTTAAACAGACCCAGGCAGAGCTGGGGATGGCAGGTTGCCACGGGTGTGTGATTAAAGGAGGCAGGAGGGGGTTGAGCAGCAGGGCAGCCTGCACTGGGGGTGATTCCTGTGGGCCCCCAGCTGTGCGCGCCCCCCGGAGCACGGGATAGGCCCGCGTTTCACCCCCCCCCCTTTCCTTGCAGAGGAGAAATCCTGCCTGGAAAGCGATCCGGAGCTGGAGAAGCTGCCCGAGGAGCGGCCGGTCAGCGGGCCCAGCCCTGGCCCGGAGGAGACCAGCCCGCGCAGCAGCCCGCGGCTGCCGGAGGAGCGCAGCCGGGAGAGACCCAGCCCGGAGAAGCCCAAGGGGCTGGAGAAGGACAAGCCCGAGGGGCGGCGGAAAGAGCTGGACGCCTCCAAGAAGGAGGCGGAGGGCGGCGGGCTGAGCAAGGAGCCCTTCGCCCCTCTGATGGTGCAGACGGACAGTCCCCCGCACCTGAGCGCCGGGCACCTGCAGAGCCTGGCGCTCTCCGGCCTGCACGGGCAGCAGTTCTTTAACCCGCTGGGCGCCGGGCAGCCGCTCTTCCTGCACCCGGGGCAGTTCGCCATAGCTCCCGGGGCCTTCTCCGCCATGGGCATGGGACACTTGCTGGCCTCGGTGGCCGGCGGGGGCCTGGAGAACGGAGCCCTGGCTTCGACTCAGGGGGCAGCCGGGAGCGCCACCCCCTTCCCCTTCCACCTCTCCCAGCACATGCTGGCCTCTCAGGTAAGCGGGGCTCCCGGGAGGGGCTGGGACAAGCCGCGGTCCCCCCCCTCCTTTAACATCCCTCCAAACTCAACCCGGACTCCGATCTACTCCTTCCCCGCGAATGTATCCCCCATTTCACCCCCCTTATCCCTATCTGCCTCCGTATCTAACCCCCCTTCATTGCCCCCGTTAACTCCCCCCATCTCCTGCTTAGAAATGGGGGGAGGGTCCGGAACCTGGGGCAGCCCCTTCTCCCCGCACGCCTTTATTCGTACCAGGGCAGAGCCCAGCAGCTCGCCATGGGAAGCAATGGCTGGGCTGGGGCAGCTCTTTCATCGTGTCCCCAGGCCATCCCCCCCACCCCCGCCCCCTCTCCGGGTAGCGGGAGGCTGGGTTGTTACCGTCACTATCCCCCTCCCCGGTCGCTGATTGAATCCGATACCGCGTTGCTTGCTTCAGATAGGGCCCGGCTGTTTCACCGGCCGGAGAAATGCGGCGGGGTGAAGCAAGGTCATGTTTCGGATCTTGCTCTGCGGGGAGCAGTTCTGCGCGGTTCGCTAGCCAGAAGGGGACTTCTGAAAACACAATAAATCAGCCGCTCCGGGAGACAGGGGAGACTGAGCGCCTGAGAGTGGCGTTATCACCTGCTTTCCTCTGCAGGAGCAACGCTGTTCAGCTGCCCACCCGAGGGTCCCTTGATTTCTATCAGTGACATTTGTCTCCGGCCAATAATTGCTCATATCACCCTCCCCTTGGCGCTGTAACACTGTAATTCGTTTAGATGCAGCCAGATCTGAATGGTAACACATCAGCCAGTGGAGATGCTCGGCGCTGACCCCGTTTTAAACCCCCAGCTACAGTGGCATTGAACTGATACAGAATAAAACGTGTCTAGCTCCAGCCTCTCCTTGGGTGTGTCAGAATCGATAATGTGCAGGAAGCCAGGACTGAGAGGAACCCGGGCTGACCTCGCAGTGTTATTACTTTCCAGCTGCTTGCTTGTTTCTACTGCAAACAGGAGACACATGGGAATTATGGGTGCGCCTATCCACTTCTGTGCCTTTCCCTAGCTTTGAACAGGGTGCTCCCTGCCAGGGTGAATCTTGAGTCAAACCCAGCAGGCTGGATCACTGCGAGAGGTGGTAGCTGCCTTCAAGGCCCATTATGTCCCCCCAAATCAGGGGGGGAGCAACTCTAGTAAGTGGAAAGGGCCCGATTCTGCCCACTGACTTCAATGGGAGAAAGATCCAGCCTATTTCCATTGGCCAAAACGAGGGTTGTGCCATCTTCAAAATGGCTTCTTCTGTTGCATCCTGAGTTTTGTGTGTGTTGCCCAACCCAAATATACCAAGAAGTCATTTAAACGGTCTAATTTACCGATCCTACTTAACTATGTGTCTTAATGTGATTAAACTTGTGTGAGGATGCACAGACATGGGAGACAGGCTACAGCCCAGAGGGAAGATGCTGCTTTTGATGTCCTAGTGGAGACCCATTCAAGGCAGAGCCTGGTTGTGGGATACTGCTCTAGCTTTTGAACAGGCTTTTCTCTGGTAGGGGTTCCAGGCTGCCCAGCAGACATGCCAGTTAACTTCATTTCTATTTATCAGGTCTGATCCTCTCCCCATTTATTACAAGATCCTTTAGGAACTCAACAGGTTACCTTCATCCCTACCTATTGCTTGAGCAGTGCCCCAGCCTAATTAAGAGGGCATTGTTTCTGTGCCCAGGACTGTTTCAGCAGGTTGATTCCTTTCATGGTTCCCTGATGTTTAAATCTCTTTTGCTGCATACAGGGTGTATTGTTCCAGTGGGAAATTTGGAATAAAAGGGTGCAGGATCCGATATGTGGCAGATGTTTGTCAGCAGAGAGGAGGCACAAATTTGTGGCCTCTCTCCTGGCCCAGAGGGATGGAAAGTGCTGAGCTGGGTGGGCGAGAGTGTTGTAAGAAAATATTCCATTTCCATTAGTTAATGAGTTTGACTTGATTTTGCGCTGCTGGCGGAAGGTCATTTATGCTCCCAGAGGACAGAGAAGCTCACCCAAGGCAGAGACAATTGACAGACAAGCTTCTGTCTCTTGGGCTCCTCGTTTGGAGCGATACACAGGAGCCTGGCTACTTGGACTTCCTCCTGGGTCCTGGGGATGAATGCCCTGGTCCCAGGCCTGCTGTCCTTTCTCTGGGGCATTGGTTGGTTCCCCATCCCAGCTTCCTTCCAATGAACTGGATGCAAGTGCCAACCCCTCTTACCCGGAGTCTGCTCTCTTGGCCTGTTACCTTGGCAGTAGATTCTCTCCTAATCCCTTGATTTCAAAGGTCTCAGGGGGGCTCACCTGGATTTTCTGGCTGCCTGGGATTCTGTCCCCTGCCCCTCAGCTTGCGATGGTGCCAGTTCCCACCGCCTGGCGCTCTTAAAACTCTCCTCCTTTGTCTCTCTCTTGCAGGGAATTCCGATGCCCACCTTTGGCGGACTCTTCCCGTATCCGTACACCTATATGGCAGCTGCAGCCGCTGCCGCCTCAGCGCTGCCAGCAACCAGCGCAGCTGCGGCCAGCTCCCTGTCCCGGAATCCCTTCCTGAGCAGCACCCGCCCTCGCCTGCGCTTCAGCCCGTACCAGATCCCCGTCACCATCCCACCCAGCACCAACCTCCTGACCACCGGTCTGCCCGCCAGCCTGAACCAAGGCTCGGAAGGCTCCAAACCCAGCAGCAGCAGGGAATCCAGCCCCCTCCCAGACCTCCCTTTGCACAAATCAAGCAGCCAGAGGGGCTCCCTCTCTCCCAAAAGCTCCCTGAAAGATTCCATCAACGAACTGCAGAATATTCAGAGACTGGTCAGTTGCTTGGAGAGCCAAAGGGAGGTGTCACCTGGCAGGGAGTCCCCCAAGTGACTTTCTGAGCTGCCAACATGCTGGCCTGGAGGGCTGAGAAGCACTGGGATTTTGTACAGCACAGTATAAATATTTATTTAAAAAAAACAAGGGAAAAATGGGGAGGGGGCAGGCAGTTAAAGACAGGGATACAAATGTGATCCATCCAGACACCCAGACAAAGCAGAGGCCAAATGAATGATCCGCAAGCAAAATATCCCATAGCCAGGATAAATTATGGGAGACTATTCCTTCCCCTTTCCCCACCACTCTCCACCCAGACCCAGGAGAATATAATGGATAGGATCTCCCCTCCCTAAACCCAAATCAGGAGAAAATATGGCGAGTATCCTCTCCCCTCCTCAGTCCCATTGGTTTGGACTCAAAATACATCTGGAAAAGCAAAAGGACTCCAATCTACAGCGTAGCTTCCTTGATCAATGGATTACCCAGAACACATGCAATTTCCAGGATGGCAAAAGAATGTATCAGTCATTCCTTTAAAGAGACTGCGGGAAAGGTGACCGATGTTTTCTATAGGGACTGATTTCTGAAGGGAGGAAGATGCTTTCAACCCCCCCTCCTCACCTAAAACAGGCAATTTTAAGAGGAAAATAATAACTCTGGGTGAGGCTAGTGACTATGAACATGTGTGTAACCTGATTTATCAGGGGAAAAATGGAAATAAACTGTCGTCAGCTCTGTTGCATCCACCACTGATTTCAAAGGCCACCAACACTCAGAACTGGTACAGGCAGTGTGACATGGCGGTTTTGGAATCTACCGGTGTACCAGAAAAAAAATATTTATGAAATAAATGAAAATTTGTGTAAATAAGCTATAAGGATCCCAGAATATGCAAATTGGTATTAATTTATTCAGTTGTACATTGGTGTGTACATAATATTTAGAGTTTAACTCATCGCATTTAATTTTTTTCATTTTACATGAACATATATATTGTAAATGAAAAAAATATTTAGCTCTTTGTGATTGAAGAAGATCTTGGTTTCTTTAACTGTGTTTTAAAATGTTGCTTATCCCGCCTGTTCTTTAGGACAATCATGTGCCATCAGTATACACTTTTCAGTCATTAAAATCAGAGTTTATTTCTTTAATGAACTCTTACAAGGAAAAAAATCCAATGAAATTATCTTTACAGTGCGGGGTATAGGAAATGCAGGAATAAACCTCAGGTTTTTATTTTTCACTCCAGAACAAAAAAATAAATATAATAAATTTAAATATCACACAGACTGTGCGCTATATTTGTTTTAAAATAAAAATATACAGGATTTGAAATGTGCTGGTTATTCGGGTATCTATCTGTTCATTTTTTGATGAATTCTCTCACACCTTTCAATAAAAAATATTCTAAGAAGCTTTGCAAGTTTGGTGTTTTTCATCTCTCCTAGTATTTCGGAAGGATTCTGTGTGGGTTATTTACTTTATTCTAACTTTTGGGAGTAGGGAATTCTGAAACCCCCGTCCCCTTTGAAATTTGAATAGCCCAGCATGCATGTGGACTTCTGAGTGGAGATTTTGATCACCCTAAGAAATTAAAACCACTAACAATTTTTTTCTAACGCCAGGGCTAACTACAACTGGGATGACATCATTCTTACCAAGAGTAAAGCCTTCAGTTAACTCCAGTAATACAGGTTCATGCACTGAACTTGCAATTAGGCAGTTGCTTAACTTTAGCACGTGAGCAGTGCTGACAAGTCACGTGCTCAACACTTAAGCACCTGCATAACTGGTTGCGGGGCCAGGAGTCTTTATTTTGCTTTAATTAGCACAAAGGATTGCGCGGGGGGGGGGGAGCAGTTTGGTTTTATATTACCCTCATTCCCTGCACCTTTGACTTAAAAAAAATCTAAAGAGTAAATGATTAGCCCAGGGGGAGTAACCGAACTAGTTGGGTCAAAATGTGGATTTTGTATAGCCCTCGATTCTCTGCAGGTCTGTGATGAAGGACCCATTGCATTTAAGTTCTAACATCTGAAAACCCTGGTATGCATATTAACATACTGTACTTGCCCTAGTTTCATGGATCCAACAGCTCCCGGAGAAGACTTGAGTGAGTTCAATTACCATCTGAAGACTTTGAATCTGAAACGTGGAGACTTTATTAGGTTAGGCCTATTTTTTATATATATGTTCGTTATTATTTTCAATTAGAGGATGTGTAGAAAGTCTGTTCTAAATCCTGCGAGCCTGCATTTAATTTTGATCAGGAAAGATTAAAATGCTTCAATGCATATAAACATCCGTTTTGTATTATTGAGATATAAACGAAAAGAAACAGTCTGATTTAAAGCGACAGCAGCAGATACAGTTTCCAGCGACAGTGTTGCAACATTTTGCTGCACTTTTTTTTTAAGCTTAAAGCACACACATAACATAAAATCAGATTTCCCCTTATTGCCAATGTAAACTGTTGCTCTTTGAAAACCATTTTGGCTAAGCTGCCTTGTTTATTTGCAAATATGTTTCCCATCTCGGCGGAAAGGAAGCCTTTTATTTTAATTTGACTTTATGACGTTGGATTTTTGTGTCTTATCTGTCAGTGGTTTGTTGGAATTCCCCTGCCACCCCCAATATAAGTTGCTAGGGCCAGATTTTATTATCTAAATGTCCCTCTTGCGAAATGTGTGGCTACCATGTGTTGAGAGCAACGTAAAAAATGGGGATATTTTGTGAGAGTCTGCATCAAACCGAGGCTCCCAGGGAACAGTCGTACACCTCGCATAATCAAAGACACCTCTGCTACTCTTGCAATGAGGACCCCCAGGGAGCAGCAGGCTCTGTTGGCATTTGATCACATGAGTAGCGAATGTCTGTTCACCTGAGCAAGGGACGCCAAAGAACCTCCTCAGGCGAATCAAGTGAATGTTTGCAGAGTTGGGCCCCTAACCCGTCCGGAGCATGAATTCTCACCCACGCAGCAAACACAGCACGTTCTGTTACAGAACCCTTCCAACAGCTGCTAACAAGCTGCGTGCTATTAATCATCTATCCAATTAGCATTTCTAGGTCAAAAGATACCCGGTTAGAATTGTTTTAACGTGGGTGCGATGGCTGTTTTAGGCAAGAAGAGAGGGAGGTAGCGTCTCCCCGTAAATAATACTGATTCTTACACTTTGTCTTGTTTTAATGGGCTAATTTTAGCTAGTTTGCTAACAGGTGTGAAGGACAAAGGGACTAGAGAGAGGCCCTTGGTTAGTCATGGTTGCAGCTTGAAACCAGCTAGTGCTGCCTGGAGTTCTCCTTGTTTGGCAAGACACTGGAAAAAAACCAGAGAGACGTTTCTAACTGCTACCCAGGTAACCGGGCCCACAAGCCCAGGATTTTCTCCTTTCTGTTAATTGCTGAGGTTTTATATGGGATCGTTGCAGAGCTCACGACTGGCTTTCACATAATTTCCCACTCTCTTTCGATCAAGGATCTAGTGTCCCTCAGGTATTAGGCGCGCACCCCCCGCCCCTCCAGCTTCATCCTCCAGAAGCATAGGTCCCCCTATGAAATCTGTTTAAATTGACCCAGGGCCTTATATCTCCAAAGAGGTTGGGAGGCCCTAATATCTCTCTGGTTTGAGAAGAACTTCCCGGCTTGATGGTAAAGCAATAAAGGATGACATAAACAACCCTTTTCTTCACCAATTACCCTTTTCTCATTCTTTGGAAGATTTATTAGCCAAATTGTTTGTGTTAGGAAAAACTTAGTTTACTGGGTCACTCGCAAAGCGGTGTTGTGTGTAGGGCGCCCTCTGCTGGCGAAATGAGTTACAAACACGCAGGAGGTCAGTCACAAGAGTGAACTTTCTGCTTGGAAACTGGATGTGTTTTCTAGGTAATTGTTAGTTAAATTTGTTTCGTTTATACAGTTGGTGCCTTTTCCTTATTTCAATTTAGTTAAAATATTCTCCCATCTTTCTTAAAATAGTATAATCAAATTTACTGTCAAAAACATAACCTGCTGGCCAAGGCTGGTGTATTGTCATATTTGTTAACAGTTTAAATTTGGGATAATCTAATGTTCTCATTTAAAACAAATATAAATTGCTTAACTGACAAAATATTTTAAAACAGTGAAGCTGGATGTGTGACTATTTGAGGTCTAAGAGAATAGAATGGTGAAGTTACCGGTGCAATGGTGTTAAGGTAAATCTAATGGGGTAATATTGAAGACTGAGCAATGGATCCCCCAGTTTGAAAACTACTTTCATGTGGGGAGGGAATAAAATGACTGAAACAGGTTTTCAGAATCATTTCTGAATAAGTATATTTCAGGATGGGTAATATCTTGAGTCTGTTTTTGTAGGAAGTATATGGAATATACTAGAAGGAAATACACTTCACAAATACCTAGCAAGAAAACAATGTTTACATTTATGTTTAATTAGAGAAGGGCTGGCTTGGGGGAGAGACAAGGAAGTCAAGTTTAAAATAAATATCTATAGGGAAATCTCTCCTATTCACATCCCCGGAATCAAGAATAGAGAAATCAGACCTATTCTGAGGCTACGCTGGTAAATGTTTAAATGTTTGCTTCCTTCTTGCTGTGAGCTGTTGTTGAGATGTTGGGGTATAAAGTTCCAGGGCTAGGCAAAGACTATTTCTAGGCTGGCTGTGTATATCAGGAAGTTCCTCCGTATCCTTCAGCTAGGAAAGGATTAGGGTCTCCTTTACACTTTCTTGTAAGAAACCATTCCACTGAAACCAAACTAAAGGAAACTGTGCTTCTTCGCTGCCTGACAGACATGACTATGAGGCCTCAGGAAAAGCCCCACTGAAATCAATGGACTCTGTGTAGGCCCATGTCATTGCAGAATGGGGGTATGTCAGCATTCCTCATGCTGAAATCAGTGACTGGGATCCCACTGACCACAGTGAAAGGAGGATCTGTCCTTTCACACTGGTGGAGCTGAAGACAGACCCTGACCCCAGGTATGTAAGGGCACAGTAGTTGCCCAGTACTTAGCCAAAACTTCCATGGACGTCAAACGTACAGGGATGGAAAGTGTGACCTCCCAGAGCAGCCTGACTCTCCCTGCTTACCAAAGGGGCATGTCGATTTTTCATTTGTGGCAGTGAAAAGCCTTCCAGCAAGACCAAATCTGCCTCCCTCGCAGCCAGACAGAAATTGAAGCCATCGATAAAGCCTATATTTAAGCGACTTACTTAACAACATAAGTAACCGTTGGCCACACGCTGCCTTTTTTTGTTATAAATGGATACATTAAATTACTCTGGTCTGACACACCCTGTGGTATAATCTTGGTATGAAGTGACATTGGAGATGCATGTAATTCTGCACATCACAATGCCCATGGCAAAACTCTGCCTTAACTCTGCTGTCCCATTGCTCCTGGAAATGGAGTGGTGTTTGGTGCTCTGATCATCCCCTTGGGCTCAGGTATTTGTAAGACATATTGGTAGCTATAATACTGTGTCTGATGCTTACTATACATCCCACTCGATGGCTGAAAATTTCCAAAGTTACTTTGAATGCTGCATCAGTTTTGTTGGGTATTCAACCTGAACATTTTTAAAGGGCTGGTTTTTCTCCCCCATCCCACCCCACCCTAGAGGATGACTGCTTTGCACAGGGGTTGGCAACCTTTCAGAAGTGGGGTGCCGAGTCTTCATTTATTCACTCTGATTTAAGGTTTCATGTGCCAGTAATACATTTTAACCTTTTTAGCAGGTCTTTCTATAATATATAACTAAACTATTGTTGCATGTAAAGTAAATAAGGCTTTTAAAATGTTTAAGAAGCTTCATTTAAAATTAAATTAAAATGCAGAGCCCCTTGGACTGTTGGTCAGTGTGAGTGCCACTGAAAATCAACTCGTGTGCCGCCTTCAGCACGTGTACCATAGGTTGCCTACCCCTGGCTTAGCATTTGCTGAAAACCAAGCTCATTTAATGTGTCTCAAGGTGAGGCACCTAATGTTACTGACCACTCTTGAAAGTGGTGGATTAAATGTGCCCAGTGCTCTGCTAGAGAGATGTAAATAGAATCCTGCCCTGAAGGTCTTGCAGTCTAATCCTTGTGGGGTTCCTCCTGCATCCATGTAGAGCCACATCATTGGAGTGGTTTGACATTGCAAATGCTTATGCAGTGGCACATGCAACTCTGTTCCTGGCCTATTGAGCTAGTCATCATGTGAGTAAAGTTACACATGTGGGTTGGCAGACTCAGGGCCTATATTCCGGCAAAAACCTGGAGGAGAGATGCCAACGCAGGAAGGGGCTGTGTGCGGGAGAGGACAATGTGGGGTGTTTGGGGTGGTTAGTAAATGGAGTCTACTAGCATTATAACTTTAGTGACATAAGACAGCATTTATATGTGATATTAGAACAAAGGGGGCAGGCATACATAATGGAGACTCTAAACTGGTTTTAGACAGGCCATAATATGTAGTGTTGCCAGAGGTCCTCTTAATAAAATCAAAAGTGTGGCTTTTTTGCAACTGAATATGTTATTGTGGGAGGGGAGAGAAGAGAGTGAGTGAGCCAGATTCTTCTGCTCAGGGTCTATTCCAACAGACAATTAGCAATCCTCCCTTGATTTGAAAGATGGCACAGATCTGTCCATACCTGTTTGAAAACCCAATTTCAGTTTTTTAAAGCTGTTTAGTTTTTATGCACAAGAACAGGGTAAAAGCTGCAGCAATACCTTTTTGTGAATATTTTATTCAAATGTTAGAACAAAGTTGAGGCACAGGATTTACACTCCTTTCTCTATTCTTTTTCCATGAACACTTATGCAATCCAGTTTTATTACTGCAAATGCTTATGGAAAGTGGATTTTAAAGGCTTTTCACTATGAGGTATCATCCCAGAAATCTCATTGACATGCTCACCCTAGTAGTGACTAGAACATGACTTATAACCCCTGGCAACAAAGCAAAAAAGCTCAATTTTTGAACAGTGAGCCAGGAAGTCAATGAAATGCCCCCAAAATCCACTGAGTGATCTGGAATGATGAAGAATGAAAGGGAAATCAGACCTGCTTTGTGATTCTTTGTGAACAACAACAGGGCCAAACCCAATAGAGTAAGTTACAAGTGATTCTAATAACTCCGCGGGTACAACTACCCCTTAGGAAATGATGCAGAAGGCAGCGAGGGTCTGGAAGGAGGAGTGGGAGTCGGGTGGTATTGAATTCTAATTCTGCCTCTGCCTCTGGCACTGGCTCACGGCATGGCCTTGGCCAAGTTACTTTGCCGCTGTGGCCATGATTGGTGGGAGGTTTTCTGGCAAGCCTGCTGCTAATACTCACCCGCCTGCCGCCCCGGGGTGCAGGGTGGGTTAATTAAGCCGCGTCCTGCAGCGCTGTCTGCTCTGAATACATGAGCCGGCCGGGCACATGGACCGGAACCCTGTTGGCAGTGCGGTGATTCTGTGGCTACCCTGGGCTCGGCTGTATTTTTAGCCCTGGAGCATAAACTTCCGTGTAAAGCCTCTGGCAAGAGGGGGCAGGATAGGAAGTGGGGGTTGGCTGCCGGGAAGCGCTGATCACAAACCTGCTGAGGGGCCAGTTCCTTCCCCCCCGCTCGGAAGGGGACCAAGCCCCTCGCCGCTGCCCGGGGCGGAGCAGCAGGCGAGTGCGGGGGGGCTGCAGCGGGTCGCGGCTGCCGCGGGCGAAGGGGTTAAGGCTGGCTGGGAAGCCGGCAGGGTGGGAGCTGGCAGCAGACAGCGCTTTGTCCTGGGGCTGGCGCCTGACGCCTGCTCGCCGGGCACACCGCCTCCCCGGGCCGGGGACAAAGGCAGCGCGGCAGCCCCCAATTAGGAAGCCTCTCTCCCGGGCTCTCCTCGCACCAGCCTCCCTGAGCCGCCCGGCCATTGTCCCAGCCCCAGCTCCCTCCCAATTAGCGATGCTCACACGCGGGGGGAGAAGAGCCCTTTGTCTGCAGCGATCAATCGCTGATCGATGGCCAAGAAGCGCTGTTCCGGGGAGACAGCGGATAAAAGGCCAAGTTAACTGACTTTAACCCTCAGGGGCGAGTGGGAGCCCGGCCTGCTGGTCCAGGCAGCCCCCTCGGACAGGGGCTCTGTGAGAGGAGATCCCTAGGGTACATATACAGGTGTGCCAGCAGCCCCCTATATAGAGTCCTATATGATGCACGCGGGGTGTATAGCTAGGGCTGATGGCAAATCGGGCATTTCGATGCTATCTAGGTAACTCCTCGCTTTCTAGAGAGATGGACACACCCCTCTAGATAGACACCTACCTGCGTAAGCGTTAAAATGGGATCAGTGGGACATGGGCTGTATGTACGTGTAATGCAAATCTGTGTACAGAAAGCTGTGTGAGTGAGAGGACCCCCCCCCCCGTGTGTTCGTGTGTGCAGGGCAAACTAGGGACTGAAAAGTTTTGATTCACTCCCGTATGTGTGTGTGTATTTGCACATCCACACACAGAGATTTTTGACTCCAGTACTTGTGCGCAATATGAATGTCTGTGCCCACAAATACTGGAGTCAATAAAAATCTGTGTGTGTGGATGTGCAAATACACACGAGTGAATCAGAAGTTTTCAGCATATAGGTGCAATATGCAGTACTCACGCAGTGTGTGTTGGACTGACGTGCTTCTAAGTTGAGGATGCAGATGTACACGCAAGGTTCTGGGATCCACGTCATTGTATCTACATTTTGAATCTGACAATTTGCACTTCACACGAAATAGCTCCGGGCACGTGCATTTGCTGACACGAATACGGGTCAAATAAGCATCATCGCTAGAGCGGAATGGGCTATGAGTAAACCGAAGAACATCAATAACACGAGTAGTTGGTGAAAGACAGGTCCGTTTTCTTTCCCTTTGTGGAATCCATTGTGCTTCAAGAGAGTGGCATGCCGAGTAAATTCTGTGCGCTCGGGGTGAAGGGAAATGGAGAAAGAGAGAGTGGGGTCCAGATATTTCAAAGGATGCTAGAACAAAGTGCAGCCCAGAAGATGACACTGTTTCAGTGGCTGTTTCACTCTAACACCATCGTGAAGTGAAACTGATCAGCTAGTTCATCAATTGCCTGAATGCCAAATCATGCAGGGCACTAGAGGTACCGACCATTCATAATTCTCCCTTCTCCTGTTTGCAGGCTCCTGGGGTGCTGGTGTATGAGGGAGCTCCCCTGTATTTTGATTTCTGGGAGGTTCCGGTGTGACAGCAATGCTATCAAACCCCAGCAAGAATCATTTTGTCCTTGAATCCAGTTTAACTTGAAAGCTACTTGCAGCAAGCATGCATGTTCTCTGCAATGAAACGCTTTGCCGGGCTGTTTCTTTTTATTAATGCACCACTTATTCCAGGGATCCCGAGTGCCCCCAACCCCAGCACTTGTTTTTACCGCGGCCTCTTCTGGCTAAAGCAGATTCTCCTTCCTCTTTTGTTCCCCAATTACTAATCCAGGGACTAGGTCATTAGGTCGAGACGCTTTAAGATTTCTTTGGTCTCCTTTAAAAAATAATGGTCGTTAGCAGGACAATAATGGCAATTTCAATTGCCTGGAGATTAATCTGAGGCGGAGCTGCTAACTCAGACGTCAGCCAAGAAAGGGGATCGACACAAGGTTACATAAATGTAGGGCAGTTAGAAAGAGCGCTGGCCTTGCCCAAGTCAATAGAAGGGGCAGATATCGCTCCCCAGTGACCCAGCCTCTGCAGAGCAGAAGAAAAGGGGACAGGGGGTTTTGCAAAACAGATTAAAACTGACGGGGGGGGGGGCAGGGGTGCACATTGGAATGGGATGAGTCACTTGCAATGAGCCAGATTCTGTCAGTTGCCTGTTGGTAAATTCCAGAGTCATTCCCCCCTGTCCTGCTTGTGTCCCCCACCTTCGTCACTCTGTTGTGTTCCTAGGAATAGTTCCTGCCTCCTGGCCGGGTGGCGCTAGTTGTGGCTGAAAACCCAGGTTAAATGGCTTTTGCCCTGTTCAGAAACTTGACGGCGCAGGAGATTTTTGTTGGGCCATGGAGAGTTTGTGTGGCCGTCACTTTTTTTCGTTCTGTTTCTCTGTGGAAAGGGTTTGGGGAAGGCTGCATAGGCTGGAAGGTGTGTGGGGTGTTAGGCACTTTTGTTTATTCCCTGCTGTGAGGAAGCTTCGTTGCCTTCAGAACCTCGCTGGCAATCACTAAATTGGCTGATTGATTGTTGTGGGGGGGTTTCTCAGAGACAAGGCCTCAAAGGGTGCCCCAAACAGACCAACTCATAACAAAGGTGATCCAGAGCACTGAAGTCTTGCACTAGTCAATATTGAGCTGTACAGCCCTTTTATAAGGAAAACTTTATAAATTCTACTGCCCAGCTTTCAGTGCCGGCTAGTGAGCAGCAGTGAACTGAAATCCGACCAGCACAGCAGAGACAATGCTTCAATCCTGACCTGTTCTTGCCTCCTGCTCCAGGCAGATGAGACACACGCAGATCCTAACCCTGTTTGCTTTTCGTTAGCAATAGCCAATGTTTGGAGACTCGAAGCACCTGACTTTCACCACAGTTCAGTACCCACATCTCCAGCTGTAGTCGATGGGAGTTTAATCCTCTGGATACATATTTTAGCATATAAACCACGGGGCATGAAAACAATGGTAGCCCATATACCCGGTGTCCGGGTCTTTGAATGACACAACGAAGTCTGTTTGCAGATAGAAGAGGATTCGGGTCCCGAGTGTAAGTGGCTAAATTTACTGTGAGACACAAATTAGCTCTAGATTCCCAGATTGTAAGTAGGATCTGGGATACAGTAGAGGTAGCATGAATCTATCCTTTGATCTTGTGCTAATGACTTGGTTTTTGAGGGGGAAAACACTGTTTACTTAAACGTAAAGCGTATTATTAGCAAAAAGCAACATTTGCTCTAAGAACAGGATGTTTGAGGGGAAAGGGGAGTCTCTCAGTTTATTTAAATGATTTATAAAAGCTGGTGGCAGTGAATGAGATCTGTATCTTTTAAAGTCTCAACTTATATATACTGTATATCTCCAAATTAAACAGGAATTCCTATGAACTTTCCCAGGGAGAGACGCTGCTGGGACATGTTATTTAGAAAATGAAGACTTCGTGTTCCAACATGATTAGCGAATATGCCCCAAGGAGGGTTTTTTAAAACACCAAACAAAAATGTTGAACAGCAAACGGCTGACTGACGTCCGTCAGGATGAACGCTAAGCTGCTTCTAACCTGAAACTGCAAAGGTTTTTAGTGCATTTTTTCTCTTACGTGACACAAGAATCAGGGTACAGATCTCTCAGCTCAAAACGGGACAGGCTTATTCTGATTGAGAAAAGGAGGCGATGACACAGTCTTATAAGATCTACCATAATACGCGGGATCTACCCTCCTTTCACAAGAAAGACACTTGCAGAAACTAGATTCCTCTCTCCGTTCTGCCTTGAACTCTGCTTTTAAACATGATCTGTTTAGACACCACCTAATCCACAACAAGTCGCTTTCTTCCTAGCAATCCTCCTTGTGGAAACTGAATGCGTTCTGGGCTGACCGGGAAGAAACCGGTTTTGCAGCCCTCCCTGGTATACGAAGCAGAATTTTACACACACAATCTCGGGTTGGAATATTTAGCCCCTTTGACCATAGGGGCTTAACCACTCACAGTAACAGCAGATGAGTCATCCTGGTTTGACGGCTACAGGTACCATTTGCTGGGAAATGTGCGCAGGGAACCTTGTTGTCATTAAGCGTGTTTAGGGCGAGGTGGGGGGGGTCGGTCCCTTGTACCGCCGCCGCTGCAGAAATTTTCTGCGGAAAACAATTCCGCATTTCCCCACCAGATGTCGCCCGACGTCAAAGTCCGAAATGGCAGGACTGTCTTTTGGAACACCTGCAATTTACACACACACACACACACACACACGCAGTTCGCTGCACGTCCACACGGATACGTGTGTGCCGCCTTGCAGCTGTTTCCAATCAGTAGTTTGAACACTTGGCTTCCTTAGAATTGTTTTAATTACATGTAAAGAGCCCAGGTCCTGAAATCCTAAGGCAGGTTCTTCAGCATCTTTGCTAAGGGTAGATTCCAAACCAGGGAAACCAGCAGGATTCTTGAGAATTGGTCTATTCACATAACTGGGCTCTTCCCTGGGATACAGACCACTTTGTAAAATGACCCCTCATAAGGTAGAGAAGAGAGAAATGCAACCAACATACTGGGCTTCCTTCTATAAATAGTCACACACACCCCCACCATCTCTACACATACACCATACCTATCACCCTCCCACACCAAGACACGCAAATCCCCAACACACACACAAACCGAGATTAAAACAATAATCTGCAACTCTGTTCCTAAATCCTGGTTTAGGCTCCTAAATAAGCAGGCAAATTTCCCAAAGGTCCCTACACTCTGCTGATTCAAGGGGAGCTGTTGGGAGAAGGGCATTTTTTAAAATCAGCCCACTTTTCTTTTGGAGCTGATTTGAGGCTCTGTTTTTCAGAATCTTGGCCTAAAACCCCTGCAGTGTATATACACACCTATTTTTCTCTATCCACGTGCTGGCCGACACTCAATCTGCTGACTACTTTCAGGAGCCAGACTTCTCCTACTTTTATTGTAATAATCTAATTACATGATTTAATCTCCAATTTACTCCACCCTGAACAAGCTAACGGGAATCAAGTGCCTGCAATGCTGCATTATCCCTGCCTCTGGCTCAGCCCAAGGCTAATGTTTTTGGTGGTACAATTTCAATATGATTAAAACACAGATTGCTCAGCCATCAAGTTTTTGTCCTGCTATAGCCAAGAACTGCACCTTATAACAATGATCACATCAACCCAGAACTGAACTATTGTCTCAAGACCAAATATTTGTTAATGATGTGTGAAGAAATGGAGAGAGAATGAAATAGGCCTGCTACACGTTGAATTGTTGATCATTTTAGAACGTGATTATTTTATTAAATGATCTAGCCCTTGAGTTAAAAACCTTAGCTTTTGTTTCTGGTCTCAGACTGGCACGTTATATGTTTTGTTTTGTTTTTTAGAGGGTTTTTTTGTTTTTGTTTTTAAGTGAAAGGTATTTCTGTCATCTGAGTACTGGGGGCGGGCACGGATTTGTGAAATGAGTTTGTTGGGTCTCAGTCCAGTTCCTGGAGGAACGCTGTCCGCATATCAAAAACCCACCTTCCCAACCAGGCCTTCTGGTTTGGCAGTCTCAGCAGAAAGTTAAACTGCATGTCTCAGAAGGAACACAGACTTTGGATATGGTCCCTCCAGTTCAGGGAGGAACATGGTAGCTAGGGGGCAGCAAGGACAATGCCATTGTCCTTGCTGTCTCTTCTACGGATGAATAGGGAGCTTTAGTTTCCATTGATATCAACCCAGCACCCTTCAGGAACAGGAGAGTCCCCTTGAAATGCACTATGAAATGACTTCAGGAATAATGAGAGACCATTCATGTATGTAATGTAGTCCAGCCAAGATAAATATCCCAAAGTATCCAAACCCAAGTGGTTTTATTCAATGAATAAGATTAGAGTTGGTGGTGTAGATATCTAATTCTGATGCTGTGAATACCACACTTGAGTGCTATAGAGGTGCACGTGGAATTGGGTGGACCACTGAAAAGTTTCCGCCTTTCAGGTGGAATATGATGAGCTGCTTGATTATAATCCGTGCATGATGATCAAAGTATGCAATTGTTTCATAAGTCAAAAGTACGAGGTGAGCAGAGTTTAGAACCGAGACTGGAATTCCATTCTGAAAGACACCCCCTACATCCATTGTTCCTACTGTTTCTGCCCAGGATGCAGAGGCAGGGTCTGTGACTTTCTGACTGTGGGTTTTTAACTATTCGAAACTCTGTTTAAGTACATTTGTAACAGAACTTTCTGAAGACCTTTTCTCCATCCTCCAGTTCCTCATCTCTCTCGCTTCTTCCCAGGTTTGAGCTCTTTGACTCATTTTCTTGCAAATAAAAAACGAGATTAATTGAGATCCATCCACCAGAGCAAAACTGATCATCCTTACTTCATGCTTACACTCCACACTCAGAAATTTTCATGTTTCTACAATGGTGCCAAAGTAGCTTAGTGGTACTGGCTAACCAAAGGCTATGCTATATGCCCTTCTGAAACTTTCAGAAATTGGGGCTAACTCTAGAATCCCCTGGCTTTCCAAAACTCTGTGACCATGTGACTGTCTAATGCCCATTTAATTTCTGTAAGTCTCCCTCTATACTGGGTAGTGACTCATAGCATTGCCAATGTATTTTTCTATTTTTGCCTATCTGGAGGGGCAATCGGGCCAAACCTGAGCAGTGCTGTGACTGTGTACTGGGTCATAATGCCCAGAGTGAGGAGCTGGGCCCACCCTGTGATACAGGGAACTGCCACTGCAGGATGAGTGCAGGGGTGGGCTCACAGTCTACCCCCAGCCACTGGGACCTCCCCTGTGCACCAGGTCTGTGACCCATCTACAACCTTCCTGCAACCCACCATTTGGAAAACAATATTTTAAGCAAGGGTCCTCTACCCTACTGCAGTGTCCTGTCTGGCTTATCTGGTATTGCCCCTTCTGAATTGCCTGGTAGTCCATTTTCCTCTCTCTCTAGCATGAATGTCAAACTTTAGACTAAAAATAAAGGGCAAAGAGGAAGATCCACTAGATTTTTAAAGCACTGTTCAGTTAAATATGGATTCCCTCCTCACAACCTTCCAGATACCTTTTATTAAAAAAAAAAAAACTTTTACAGACTAGAAGCATTTCAGAGTTGTGTTTTGCCTTGAATTACAACTGAGGAATTCTGCTGATTTCAAGGAGGTTTCTCAGATGAAGCTTATGGCAGGATTTGGTCCCACTGAGTAGAAGTAAAATGAGTCGTCAAAAGTGTCTGTTATATTTAGCAAATGTGACCACTAGATGGAGCATGTGTAGGCACATTTCTTGCAAATTTGTGTTTTTTTCTCCTTTATTTTCTGGTAGAGAAATATGCCTCACAGTTAGTAGCCATATGTGCGTGCGTGCACATGGTGGCCTAAATATATCAGAAAAGAAACTTTCTATCTGCAGTACACAGAATCCCAATGCAGTGAAGCAGATAGGTCTGTTACTAACTATGTGGGTTTACAAGGTGTGCGGGTGTATGTAAGTAAGTTACTCTTTCCACTTGCCTGGGAAGGAGGATGAGTTGTATAGAAATCCAACATGATCAGTAGAATAATCTCTCTTCTTTTTGCCATGATTTACCACTTGAAAATAGTGCCAGATCAACTGACCTACCCATGGCCTTTGATACAAGTCAGGCACAGAACAAGGACGCTTGCTGCGCTCCTGTCGTGATCTGAATGGCCCACCTCTAAGCAGCAGAGGGTAGTTTAGTCTTTCTGGCCTACTCACGCCTCTTATTCCTTCTAAGTTACAGCAAGGGGATGACAATTGTCATGGTACTTTTTGCATTACGAAAGCATCTCTACAATGAGGAGTCCTTATGGCACCTTAGAGACTAACACGTTTATTTTGGCATAAGCTTTCATGGGCTACAGCTCACTTCATCAGATGCATGGAGTGAAAAATACAGGAGCAGGTATAAATATACAGCGTCTGAAAAGATGGGAGTTGCCTTACCAACAACGTCCAGACTACCCGCCGTATCGGCGGGTTAAAATCGATTGCTCAGGGATCGATATATTGCGTCTAATCTAGATGCGATATATCGATCCCTGAGCGCGCTTATATCGATTCCGGAACTCCACCAACCCGAACGGAGTTCCGGAATCGACACGGAGAGCCGCGGACATCGATCCCGCCCCGTCTGGACGGGTGAGTAATCCGATCTTAGATATTCGACTTCAGTTACGTTTTTCATGTAGCTGAAGTTGCATATCTAAGATCGATTTCCCCCCCCCCAGTCTGGACCAGCCCCAAGAGTGTGTGTGTTGGGGGGTGGGGAGGAGATCAGTGCTAACAAGACCAATTCAGTCAGGGTGGATTAATTCCCAAGAGTTGGCAAGAAGGGATGAGTATCAACAGAGGGGAAATTATTGAATGTTTGGGACTGGCAATTCTGCAAACTGCTGAGTGACCCATCCCCTCCTGGGGATCTATCCACATAATATCTAAAGCGGGGCATGAATTTGGGATGGCTGAGGAAACCCTCCTAAGCTCTGCTTGCAAACTGCTGTCTGACCATAGGAGAGAGATGCCTGCTGGGCTTGGCTCTTTCTGGGTGGTCTTCTGGCTTGCTGCTGGTGTTTGCTTTCCTTGTGGCACTGGCGCTGTTGGGGCTCCCCTCAGAAAAGGAAGAAAATGGTTAGTGCCGCGTTGCTTAGCAACCAGCAATGACTGGCAGCAGCAAATGGACCCCACCACTCTCTCAAAGGGGCTGCAAGCTGTGGCTGGTGGTGGGTCCTGTCGGAGGAAGGCAGTGCCCCACTGCCCTCTCCTCAGACACTGTTTTCAAGGTGACCTCAGCTGACAACGTGAAATGGCCAACCCCTGTGGCTCAAGAGCAAAGTCTAAATGCGTGCAGCCCCTCTGTCCCCCCAAAAGTCCAGCTCAGCAAGGCATTGAGAGCTGACCCAGCTCAAGCCCTGGTGTGAAGTCCATTGTGAAACTGCAGAGAGGTCTCTAAGGCGACAGGCCAGACTGCAGCTCTGCTGCTATGCAAGGGTTGGCCAGAGTGCACTGAAGGTTACAGGTGCTGTTGCAGGAGGAATATGGCAAATTGCAGCTGGTATCACGTGCATTTTGGAGACCTTTCTGTGTGGAAGGAGAGAGAGTGGGAAGGAAATGGAGGGACTGCTCTCAAAGTGACTCTGAGAAATAAGCCTAGAGGGCACTGAGTGAGACTACTAACAACCACCTACTTTGAGAAGAGCAATGTCTCTGAATCAGGATGAAGGAAATGGGTGTTCCTTGTTCTGCCACATGGGAATAATTTTGATAATCCCATTGAAGTAGATCTCCTATGCTTGTATTTTTAAATGACCCTAAGGAGGGACACACATGAAATCATCAATTTATTTGCGCATCTGCCCAAATACCAGTTTGCAGCCCCCTCATTTCCAGTGTTCATTGTCATTTTGTCTGATGGCCTAGGGGCAACCACAACTTGCAAATGTTGCATTTAGTTCTGGACTCCATGTCACCAGAACTATGGGGGAGCACAGCGATGAGGAGAATGAAAAGTTCTGACTCACTAGAGGAGAGTGAAAGACTAGAGACGCTTGGCTAAGAGGTGATTGAGAGGGAAGGAACGTGGAGCACGGTAAGCCAACGGGTATCTCAAGGATGCAAACACCAAGGAGGGAAAGGAATTATTTAGTAGGGTACAAAAGGCTGTACAGCCAGGAGCAAAGGAATCAGACTGAGAGGTCAAATACCCGGAAAGCCTTCCTGATCATGACATGCCTTAGTTTCTGGAATTGTCCCTAAGGGAAGTGGCAGAAGCTTCACCACTTGGGATGTTTCAAAACTAGACTGGACAAAACCTCCATAAACATGCATTAGGAACAATCCTGCCCTTTTGTTCTGGGGGATGGACTCCATCAACTAATACTCCCAGGATTTTAAAAGATGGTTTAGACACGCGTCCGTGTTTTGTAATCTTTAGGAATGCCTGAGCACAGACACTTACCTACCCAGATCCTCCATCTGCATGTGGACTGTAGCTGGGAGGTCATGAGAGGCTAGTCGGTAAATAAAGCATGTTCTACATTCAATGAAGCATTCTGCAAACAGCCTGCTTTGAATCCTTAAATCAAGGGAAATGTATTGAGAATGGATATAGGTGGTACGGAATCACCAATCATTTGACCCCTGATCCCCCACCCAAATCAAAATCCATGTGTTTACATTGCCCTGCACCACATTAGGTTTGTTAGGTCCTGGAGATGCTAGTTCTCGGTTTTTGATGGTATTGGTATGGGATTCCCACCTTGCCACATCCTTATGCTGCAGCCTTGCTCTGAATGGATTGGTGTCAGTAGCGTGCCACTTTTATTCAGGCCCTGGCACCGTTGCAGAGAATACTGGCAATGACCCAATGAGAGTCTATGGAGATGGTGAGCTCTGTGGGTGTAGATGTCTGTTATTGTTGATGGCTGATCTGTGGCCCACGTGAAATGAGCAGATGTACAGAACACAAGTGGGAAGCCTTCCCATGTAATGGGCGCTGAATATGTGTGATAACAATTACTGAATGTGACCCAGCTCTTTGTAACATTCTAAAGCTACTGTGGGTCACAAATCGCTTCATCTTCGCGCTTCATCCTCTGAAGCCTATTACACGAGCTAGGTCAGGGTTATGTCCTGTAGTACCCACCCAGCTCCATCAGCGTCACCAGGAGAGAGCAGAATCTGTCCTATTGACTGATGGCTCTTAAACATCCCTTGTGAGGAAGAATGGATCAGATGAAGCAGGGTGGTAGGGGACCCTGCTCAGGTCTGAAGGTGGATCAGGGGTCAGGTTTTCCAGGGATTGATCCTATGCACTTGCCACCACACAGTTTACTTCAGAGTGCTTAGCAGTGATCACTCCATACAATCCGATGATTGTCAAGGAAATATCTAGAGTGTGTCTAGAGGTCTGAGAGCAAAGACTGCATGTGGTGATCCAACCCCTGCTTTGTCACCGACTTGTGGTATACCCTCAGGGGAGCCACGCTACTCCTCTCCCTCAGTTTCCCCATGAAATGAAGATATTTACTCACATACCTTTTTGAGGGATGTTATGAGGATTGTAAAGCTCTTTGAAGATGAAAAGGACTGTTTTTGTAATTGCCAGCTAAGATCCTATCCTGTTCCTACTGAAGTAAAGGGAAAGCTCCCATCAGCTTCTATGGGAGCAGGATCGGGCCCTAAACCATAGTCCTAAAAGGTGGTAGAAATGGCGCATTGTAAATTACTTACAGTGACTTTACACAGAGGTGGCGTGAGCTCTCCAGGGGGGGCTTGGAAGGAGCTTTTTCTCTTCCCAGCCCTACCACTCCCCTCCCCACCCCCATCCCCCTAAGGAGCTCCTCTGGAGCCTAGGAGTGCGCTATCTGCAAACTGGCGCAGATTATCAGCAAGCACTTTCAAGATTAGAGACCCATATTTATGTCTGTTTCTCCTGGAAAGAGAGAGTGAGAGTTCTGAGTTGAATTTGATGCAGACTCCTTGGCACCAAGTGCTGATTACTTGGGTAACCTTTCCCTTTTCTCGTAGCTTACTGAGGAGGTTTTGGAAGGATTCCTGAGTGCTTTAAAAATACAAAAACAACAAGGAGTCCAGTGGCACCTTAAAGGCTAACACATTTATTTGGGCATAAGCTTTTGTGAGATTCATCTGAAGAAGTGAAACTTTTTACCCACGAAAACTTATGCCCAAATAAATATGTTTAGACTTTAAGGTGCCACCAGACTCCTTTTTGGTTTTGTGGATACAGACTAAAATGGCTACCCTCTGATGCATTAAAAAATATGTGTGCGTGCACACGCGCGCGCACACACGCACACACACTTTTCCTCATCAAAGCTGCAGGGGAAAAATTGGGGTGCAACTCTGAACTCTAGACCAACTGCTGCTACAATGAAAGAGTAACAGATTCTGCCTACATGGTCCCTAACGTGTCAATGTAGTATTTTGTCAATGTCTCTGTATTTCAGAGTGAAAAAATTTTTTTAAATAGCAACCAATTCCTGAAGAACGTAATCTCCCCATGTAATGAATTGCATCTGTACATGCACCTCATGTTGTTGTCAGTAAGACTTGGACGTTGGATCTTCAGCTGCCCTACCCTCCTGCTGCTTGAACTGTGGAAGTACCTTTTTGGTGCTGGAGGTCCCACTGACTACTATAGAAGCTGTATGTTTGCAGCTGTGGTCCATTACAAAATGCCCCCTTATCCCCAGATGAGACATCGATCTCCTGTGGACTTTAGCTATTCGGATGAGCTTACCTAACAGAGCATAGAATTATTATAGTATCTAATGGCCACGGTCAGTGATCAAGCCCCCATTGCGCTAGGTGCAATGAAAATACACTACCTAGCTTTGTGTGTGTGTCTGTCTCCCTCTAATGCTATGCCAGGGGAGGAGAACCAATCCCAGAGTTACTGTTGGACTCAGTGTTAAGAACTTGTGATTGTTTGGGGTGGGGGTGCTGAGGGTCCCTATTTTTATCCTTGCTGTTGGCTGTGGAATCTGGTTGCAAGCTGCCATGGTTCATTACACTTGTGCATCCAGCACATAGAATTAACTTGTACGTGCCATAGATCGGTCTCTTCATCTGTGCACCTCAAAGCACTTTCCAAAACATTGTCAAGGTGGAGTGAAGTGACCCCCTGTATAAACCTGACAAGGCCACAATTGCTAGCAGATTGTTGAGCTTGCATGGAAGATCTATCGAAGGGCTATGTATTTTATCACTGTACATGATTTTCTCCTGGATAAAATATGTGGCAGGGCTTCCCTGAGCTTGTCTGTACTTCCACAGGTTCACCCTGCTCGGAAGGCAGCAGCAGATCGCCCTGGCAAGCTTTAGGGGCTTTAACAGGCTTAGGGCAGAGTGGCTCTCATGAGTGATAACGTGAATTAGTACAAATCTCATTTAGGTGAATGTTTCTCCTGGACTCTGCTTCTTGATAAAATAAGCACCTTCAAATCTGAGGTGGAGACATGATGAAAGGGACCCATACATTCTTCGTCTTTGGTAACGAAATCTCTCCTAACATAATTTTGTATTGTTGGAGGACAAATATTGAACCTCTATCGCTGCAGCCTTCCCAGTGAATCCACAAATTCTGTCTGAGTTGCTCCTTTATGCTCGACAGGAGGAAGGACAGAAATCCACTGTAATAAAAAATAGATACACAGCCAGAGGTTCAACTCTCTCGCACTGTGCGGGCCAGGTCCCAAGCTGGTATAAATGATCCTTGCTCTGTTGAAGTCCAGTTGAGCTGCACCCACTTACAGCGGTGGAGGGTTTCTGTATAGGTTCTTATCCTGCCCTCATCCCCATGGTATCTGAGCACTCTCCAGAAGTGCGTGAAGTGACCTGACTGATGTTCGCCACAGGTGGTTCATTCTTTCTCTTGTTGTTTTCCTGGGGAGGAAGTTGGTTTAGGAAGATCAACACGAAAGGCTGAGTTGTGGGGAAAGAGAGAAATGGCAGTTGCCATCCTTGCTGAGGGTAATTCTTCTCCTGTTTTGAAAAAGGACAGGATAGATCAGGCAATTTGCAGGCAGCAGTCAGGCCACTTCACCTGGTACTGAGACTCTCATGTTGTGCAAACTGTAGGATGAACTGGGGAACATCAGCTGTAAACTTTACATGGTTGCTGAGATTAAGACCCCAAGATGCTGCTGAGTTTAATCCTTGGCCCTGGATCTCCCAATGTCAGTCACAGCTTCTTCTATGGGAAGTTAGTATTCTTCAGTATTTTCCGCATCTGTACTGTGCCAGGCATAGTGACGGCTGCCAGATAGTGTTATTGTCCAGATGGACGTTAACCTTCTCAATTCATAGCCCTTAAGGGAATGGTTTTCCTCACCACTGAAATGCAGCCCCTTCTGTGGTGGAACACTGCCCATGACTGTTTAGGAATATTGTGGAGGAAAAATAGCCTATCCATTTTCAATTACAATGGGGGTTTTAGGTTGGCAGTCTGTAATTACCCAAGGTGGAGTTTGGCCAGGCCACTTGGGTTAACATCCTCACATCTTGGGCATGGGAGGGAAACACCATGGATCATTAATGACAAAAAGAGCTTAGGATCTTGGTTGTATGTCTCCACTGACAGCTTGTCACTACTCTTATCAAGGGCCAAGACGTAAGCAGCAAAGGAACAGTGTATGAAGGAGAGAGTGAGAGAGCTGGTCCCCTGGGAATCTGGCTCTGGTGAAGAAGCCCAGCATAAAAAATGAGGAAAGCAAGCTTGGCCCTCAGTCACCCGTTAGATGTGTTTCCAGCTTCTTTTCATCTTGCTTGGGCTTCAAAAGCCATTTCAGCATCAAAGCAGGAATTTCCCCAAGCAGCACTGAAGGGAGAGTGAGCAGACAGGAAGAGCTGTCTTGTGTCTAAGCAGAGCCAGGAAGTTCCCAGTGAAACTGAATCGGGTCCTGGAGGCTCACCTTCCTGTCCAGTCTTTCCTCCAGAAATTATCCCAGGTTTCCAAATGTGCTCTTGGGAATAGCATTGGTCTCACTGGGGACAAAGTGTCAGAATGGGAGGGGCACAGCTTAAAGGAGCTCTGAATAACCCAGCTCTCTTTAATCATGGAGGCAGTCTGTTGGGGATGCGTGACTGATGTCCCAGTATGTTGGGGGTTGTGTTTACCAGATGGATATTTTTTCCCTAACTCTTTCTGTGGCACAGGCACTGACCGAACCTCTGTGATGTTGATTGGAGTAGTCATGAAATCCAGATAGCTCACGTTTTTGATCCCACCCAGCCAGTGGTTTTTAAATATACAATTGTTTGGGTTTTGTCAGCTCCGTGGTAGAACTTCAGAAAGTTGCCAGGAGCAAATGTCTGTGGGCTGTCCAGGCTAGCACACATGAAGATGCTAGTTAACTCCTGTTAGCTACCAATCGATTCAACCAAGATAAAAACTCTAGACAGATCCCAAAAGTATTATGCAGGATCAGGCAGCGATGCGTGTGCATATCAGAAATACAGATCACCAGGGCACATCTGCGATGTTACTAATTAATGAAAAATATCAGTAGTGCAATGATTCTCTGCAGCCATGCAGAACAGCTCCCACTTCAGCAATGGATTCTAGAACCATTTCTATTGAGAGGGGGAATATTGTCCAGGATACCAGGGTTGTCCCATAGTCTTTATGTAAAATGCCATGGGATTCTTACCTTACAATGGGATATACACGAGTGACTTCAGTCGAACATGCTTTCCAGAGGACAGCCGTTCCCCAAGCATTGCTTTGGTAGTGTGAGCCCAAGGATTTGAGCCTTCTAGCCTGGACGCAAGAGTGAGTTATACTGACAGTGACTTCAGTGGGTTTGGGATCAGAATGTTAATGATCTGGTCCAAGTGAGGAGTACCGGACGCCTAGGCCCACTTACAACCAAACTGCCCTGGGAATAACTTCCCACTCCACAGACCTGATCATGGTAGGCACATGCCCTCCTGGTCATTGAAATCTATAGGACCAAAACTGATGGGATTTAAGACCCAGAAGTCAATGGGGCTTGAGAGTCCTGGTCTCCTCATTGGATTGGTCCCCAGGTGAAGCATACAAAGCAATAGTATCAAAGATCAAATTTTCCCAATGAAAAGTGAGGGAAGGCTTAGAAATTGAACATATTTGTCCAGATCCTGGAGCTTGGTACTTGAACTCTGTTCATGAGTTTATTTTGTTTAATGAACAAATGTGATTGCAATTATTTCAAGAACTCTTGCTTCAGAAGTTAATGGTAAAAGTGCTTATTAGTCAATGATAAAATGCACCTGGAGATGGAAAAAGCTCTCTTCAAGGAAAACATGATACTTCATTGGAAAAGTAGCTTTGCCAAACACTTCTAATTTTAAAGGTATGGCTTGGAATGTTTCCATAGACTCGGAAATCCGAGCTGAATCGTCTGCTCTGCAGGTTTTAACTACCTTCTCCTTAGAATTTCGAATTAACTAGACAATATCGTTCTGCCTTGAAGGATTTTGCCTAGAGCGTTTCCAGGGCATGTGCCCCTTCCCTTCTTTTTCCCCTTTCAGTAGGCCATAAATATCTTTATCATTGGAATTTTACCAACCCCAGCACATAACAAATGAGTTCTGAATTCATTAATACAGGTTAAGTGCTAGGCTGCTGCGCAGCCTGTAGGGGGAGCACAAGGTGGTGGTAGTGGTTTTTTAAACAATACCTTTGGGAACAGGGTGGGAAATGTGGCTACTGGACTTTATTATTTCCTCAGCAGCAAGGTGATGGATTAAGCACATGAGATAGACGCTGGAGAGTATTCCCCATCCATGTTCTAACCCTCTTAAAGATTAACTGTAAAGTTTTACCTGCCAAGACCTGGGTTTTGGGTTCTGTTTCTCTCCTGCAAGAGTTGATGCTGTCACTAACACCTACAGCAGAGCGGAGAGCTGCAGTCCTTAAACTGCATGAGGTGTTGGTGATGACATCCATTGCAGCAGGGGAAATGGAGCCCATTTCTCTCCTGTCAGGTAAGGGAAGGAGGAAAGAACTTTAAAATGCAGTGCTTTCGAATGCATCTTTCTAATGAAGTGGGGCCAACTCTGTGTGCTGTGGGTCATTGCTAGGGCAAAACACAGTGAAGTCAATGGGCAAGCTTACCCAGGTAAAACTTTGTCCCTTAAAGAGTTGAGATCTTGGGCCTGATTCTCTTTTTCACTTACACCAGTAGGAACTGGGAGGAAATCCACGAATTTCCGGTGTTACACCAATCAATGTGAAGGTGAGGAAAGTCACACCCCTGATTGGTTAAGCTCACTTCTCTCAGGTCAAACTCGAGGCACGTTAATGGGCAGAGCTCTTTTAACCTTTATAACGGTGAGTATGCAATGGGCCAGATCCTGCTGAAGTAATTCCCATTCCAGCCAGTGATGATCTTGCATTGGAGTAGCTTGAATAGCGGTAGCATGTGGCCCTGTGTGTCTGTGGCTTGATCTCTATTTCCAACATCTTACACCCAATGTTTCTTAAACATCTCTTGGTCCAGAACCATGGAATCCCATTATTATTTGTATTACAGTAGCACCCAGAGGCCCCTCCAGAGATCAGAGCCCCCTTGTGCAAGGCGCTGGATGGACACATGTCAAAGAGTTTGCAATCTAAATAGCAAAGACCGAGTGGGAGACAGAAAAGCCTTCTTATCCCCAGCTGGAGATGAAGAATTGGGGCACAGAGAGATTAAGTGACTTGCCCAAGGTCACAAAGGATGGCTGTGGCAAAGATGGAAACTGAATCTAGTCCCAATCCAGAACCTTGATCACAAACCAATCTTCCTCTCTAATTCAGCAAAGCATCTAACAGAAAACAGTGTTTACTTTTTTTTTTTAAAGGGGTGGATGGAGGAATATATATAATATGTAGGCAGGAGGTATGATTTTGGTGTGCGTTGTCCATTGAGATGCCAAGAAAATGTTAGTTGAACAAGACCCTCCCATTAACAGATGTAATTGGACACCACTGTAAAATAATGTATTTTAACAAACCATTTTTTGGCAAATTAAACCAGTGCCACCACATGTATAATTTCTATAAATGATCTTCTCTCGTATGAATGCGTCCATCTTAGTTAGAAAGAAACCCTTGTAAATTAAATGTTAGATGAGGAAGGACTCTGTTACATTGTTAAACAGGAGAGTTTGTGTGGCTGGGGAAAATAGTTTGCCTTTGTAGAGTGCCTTCCAGTTGAGGATCTAAAAGCTCAAGACAAACATTAGTCCATGTACTTTGGAAGAATTATCCCCGTTTCACAGGTGGGGAACTGTGGCCCACAGTGAGTAGAGTCACACAAGGAGTTTGTGGCTGAATTGGAAATTGAACCTAGGTCACTGGGCTCCCAGTCCTGTGCTTTAACCTACAAACTGTTTTCCCTTCTCCTTCTGTACCATTTTCATGAGTGCAGTGAAACCTGTACTGGAGTCCCGCTGGGGACCCCTCTCTGTGCATGGACCAGAGCAGAACTGGTGCAATCCCTGTGTGGATGGGGAGGAGGGGACTGGATTTCAGGAGCCTGTGCCAGGGGGACTGTATGTATTCTGTGTTCCTCTGCTTTGGAGAGGTGGGGGACGGGAGGCTTCCTGCATGTCTGGAAACTGAGATTGGCAGGGGCAGGCTAGGTGGTTCCAGTACCTACATCCAGTGTATCCACAGCCCGTCCATGGATTCACTAGCAATTCCTCCTTCCTCTCCTTACCACAGCCACCTGTGGGCAGAGGCTGCCTACTTCAACTGTGTAGCCTGGAATGGGGAGGTTCCCCCACCTCCTGTCCCATTCTCAGCTGTGTTCTCCAGCACCCAGTCCAAGTGCCTGGCCTGGGGAAAAGTGGGGAGACTTTTGAGTCCAACAGTGTATTTCATACCTACTTCCCCAAGAAAATCCCCGGCTAAGTCAGCCTCTTCTCTTCATCATTCCCAGGCACCCATTGCTTTGATAGGGGTGTACCCTGCTGCCATATATGGTACGGGCTGGATCCTCCCAATCACAAGGCTCCCCAAGGCCCAAGGTAGAAGCTCTTTCTGCACCAGTCAGGAAGGATAATCCAGGACTGAACTGTCTCTTATGCCCTAGATGATTTCTCTCCCCTTGCCCGACTAACCAAGCATGGGCCAGGACTGACCTAATACCCCTTCTGTGTATTGAATTTTCCAGCCTTCTTCCAGCGTGACTGTCAGAGCAGAAGGAGCAGCACGGTGCTGGGAAGAGAGCTGTCAGCACAACTGTTGCTGCTTTTGCTACCCTCCTTGCTGAGCCTGTTTAGATTGTAAACTCTTCCAGGCAGGGACTGTATCTTCCTTTCTTTCTTGTAGAGCACCCAGATGCTCACTGCTGCTTTGGCCAAGGGGCTTGATTTAACCACAAGCACTCTAGGATTTGAGGACATTTTTCCTCATTGTATTGCATCCTTGAATTAAACAGGGGGATGGGGGGTGACAACTCTGCTTCAGACACTAGATTACACAAAGAGGGTAACTTCCTAACTCCAGGGAGGGCTGGGAGAGGAGAGGGTAAGCAGCAGGTCAGACCTATGTTGGTGCTGCTTTGTGGATCAGCCAGCAGGGGGAGAGCTCAGAGCAGTGTGCCTATAATACAACCCATTTCCAGTGACCTGGTTTGGCTAGGAGAGATTTTTAAAAAACATACACAAGCTTTTTCTAAAGAATGTTTGTTTTTTAAAAAAGGGCTTTTTGTAGGTTCCAAATGCAATCAGCACCCCAAACACCCTGAAATCCGGACTGCTGCTTGCGTGAGTGATGTAATGGGTTCACTCTACACTTTCTTTAATTGTAGAACTGCTTGGAGGACTTGTTGCAGGAGGTTTTGAAAGGTTTGCTAGGTGCAACTCCCCAGGCCCAGTGAATAAACACACATGTGATTTTCCCTCCCCCCCCTCCAGGAGGTTAGCATCTTAATGTCTTATATTCTTCTGTATCAAGTTTGCATGTTACTTTGAAGTTTTGAGATTCTATTAGCTTTCAGTGTCCTCTTTTTGGAATTAATAGTAATAGGCATTTCCCTCTGGGGATCGCTTCCTGGCCAGGAAGCAGAGGACTCTGCCAAATTTTGCTCTAAACTCTGATTTCAAGAGAGTTGAGAACTGTTTGTGATTTAAAACTATATGGTATTTCAGGCTGCACTGGCTTGTTTGCCAAGTAATTTGGATGCCTTCCTTTGATCACCCTGATTATTGAGTCCCACTGTAAAAGATGTACATGATTTTAATGAGGACAAACTGTCCAGCTCATAAAAGATAGCCATGGTGAGTGAAATATCTTCTGCCTGTGACAACTCTAAAGCCTGCATGAGAAGGGAACATTAAGCCTGGGCCATTTGGATGCGGTGATGAATTTGTACCATTTGCCTCTCAAAGCCGGTAAGGTATAGACTCTTGGATAGAGAAACAAATCATGTTTCTCTTCGGCAAAGCCCGCAGCCTAAACAATGCAGCCTTGTTCTAGCTCTGTGTATTAGTGAAGTAATGCAACTATCCTGGGCTCAAGTTTTTGTTGAGGACTGTTGGGCCATAGACTTTTATGCAAACTAATAATCTTGAGTTGGGTCCTCTTTATACTGTGGGGCTCAAAAAGAATGTCATCTTTCCTCTCTGAAAGGAACAAATATTTTATTTATACAGCATCAAGGGGCAAGACACAGTCCCTGCCTTGAACAATTTGCAGTCTAATGGCCGAATCTTGCAGTTTTATCCAAGTAGACACGTTCTAGCACCTGTAGGGAGCCTGTGTGTGTGCAGACCCTTATGTCTCACTGATGTCATGGCTGCATGATCAGGGCTTAATTGTAGAGCTGAGGCAGTGAGCGATAGAAACAAACAATGGGAAGAGTGGGGATTGGGCTGGGGAAGGATAATGGTTATGGCATTGGGTGTTTGATTAAGGTAAACGCATGTTTTGATGGTGAATCCCTACATATACCGTTGCATGAAATAGGTGACATGGAAGAGGTGGGTTTGTAAGCGGGATGACTGGCTCTTGCTTTCAAGAGAGATTGAAGCAGAGAATGTGAACATCGTCTTCTGTCTGACTCTTGGGTTGGGTATGGTAGGAAACCTCTTGCGAACAAAAGGATCAGAGAAAATGTACTGCCAGCAGGTAATGAGAGAGCTGCGGCTGAACATGTGTATTTCCAGAAATGCTGAATTTAATGGTGTTTCACTACCTAAAATACTCTTCTATGGTAGTTTACATTATAAGGCCCCATGAATGACACAAATTACCTCAGGCAAAACTCCCATTGAATCTGACAAGAGTTTTATCAAAGTAAGTACTGCAGGCTGAAGCCCTGAGTCTTACAATGGAATAAAATAATAAAATTTCGCTTCACAGGTAAACAGGTATATTCAATAATAGAGTGTGAAGAATTTCTCCACTATATTTTAACAGTTATGCGCTGAGCAACACACACGTTAGACAATGGAAGAGATGTAAATGTCTATTAGAAACACAATGCACATCGTAGTTATGCTTCGGTCCAGATCCAAATCCCACTGAAGTCAATCAATGGGATCTAAACCACTAAGTATCCTACAGTCCAAATCTGGCCCTTTAACAGTGTAAAGAACTCCAGATAAGTGGACACTGACTCCATTATAGCGCTGTGGAAGACTGGACCCTCGTGTCTAGGTTGCTAATGTAATTGTGAACAAAATGAACTTGTCCTAGCCAACAAAGGTTGGGGTAGTTGAATGAATAGGCCACAACACTGGGACTGCCTGCCCACAGAGCCTAAGATTTTTGGTCACATATACATTAAAATTTTACAGAAAACCTTTGAGAACCATTTTTGTTAAAATCCCAGTCTGGTCTATCTGGGTGACCAATCTACAAAACAATGTAAAACTGCATTTATTCCGAACATTAACAATAGCAGCAAGGAAATGCGTCACTGAGTTATGCTCACAAGAGAAAATCTTATAATTCTGTGGCTAAATAAAACATGAGACATGGAACAGCTCAGAGCTCTGTGGCTTTTTACCAACGATCTGTCAAAGCCAGAGCTGTAATCCCACAACGCTCAATAGACACAATGCTGCATGTAGTTTCAATACAATGTCTTTAAAGAACTTGCACTGAGAACTTTAAACAGGCCTTCTTGATAGAAGTGGGGCCGTATAATGATGTAATACATTTGTACAGATCTATGTGGATCTCCCAGTATTACAAAATCTCTCTAAAATGTATATTAAAAAAGAGAATTATTTTATACTCCACTCCAAAGTAAAAAGCCAGAAATTTCAGTGTCTCAAAGATGTGCTTGGAAGCCATATATTTTCACTTAAGTATTTCAGTGGCATTTTCAGCATATTTTTAATGAAATACTGTGTTACCAGAGATCACTTTTGGCGGATAATGCACTTACCATTTATGGAGAAATACACCGCTAAATCTGATGGTCCTTGAAGTTGCTTATAAAACATGCATAGGAATCAAGATACTGATCACAAGAGTGATCTGGAAATATATTGAAAGCATTTTTTCAATTTATTGATAATATAAAAATTTGATTTTTGTCTTGTGAAGATGTGGAAGGAAAATATACAGTATTGTTGATCCAAATGTCAGTGTCCGTTCAGAGAGCAAGTAGCGTTTAGTGTTTGATAGACTTTCAAACCACAGAAAGAATCTGGTTATAAGATGCTAAGAAGTTGCTCCATAGTATATGGTGCTCACACAGGACAGCTTTCAAAGCCCACTGGAATCAGTGAGGGTATTTCAGTGGCATCTCAACCACTGTTAACCTCTGTAACCTATACTGAAAAGAGACTGTTCCATGAGAACCATATTTACTTATGTCTTGCATGGATCTAGTTTTACTTTTATTTATTTATTTTGTAAATTATTGGCAAACAAGCTTCTGAAGAACATGAAATTGTGGAGAACATGTGTCCCCCACCCCCCCATAGAAATTGACTCCAGATCATATTGCATGTCTTATCTTGGTTCTATGTCTTCAAAGATGTATCTAAACTTGAGAATGCCGGAGGAAATTCCCCCTGTGCAGAGGGATTTGTGTCTGTGTGAACCCTCTTAAACCCTACTTGTATCTTAAGTGATGCTTGGGTCTTGTGTAGGTCCTCTGGACTCCAGATCTGCAAGTTGCATTATAATTAGCTTTAGTCATGGGAATTAAGTGTGACAAAGGTATCACTTAAGTTCACCGGGTCTGTTTGGATGATTTACATGTACTTGCCTTGAAAAGTGAATATCTCCATCTTAACCACTAGTGATTACTTTCACTGAAATAACCTGAACAGAGGTTTTTAATCTGTATAATTTAGGGTGACCAGACAGCAAGTGTGAAGAATCGAAATGGGGTAGGGGGTAATAGGAGCCTATATAAGAGAGACCCCAAAATCAGGACTGTCCCTATAAAATGGGGACATCTGGTCACCCTAGTATAACTCCAGTTAAAGTCGATGATACTAATATCTTGTATGACACTGACAAAAACTTCTCTCAGCTTTGGCCTTGGTTTAATTTGGCATGAGAGAGTCTCTTTATTCTCCTCTGCAGTTTTTCCTCAATCTCTATGGTATTGAAGAGACAGAATTAAGCTTTTTTTAATATTTTTTTTTTCTTGGAGCAATATCTGGAATCTTCTTGTTGTTTTATGTGTTCTCACCAGCAGTTTGTAAACCTGCCCAGTGTACTGGGAGCTGCTAGGACTAAGTGACACAGCTTTTTAAAGATGTGAAGAGTTTCCAATTTGCAGTCCTCTTTATTCCAATCCTTCTGAGGTTCCCCCATGACTAGTACCTGGCCTTCCTTAAGATTTAACTCACTGACAGCACCAGTGTTTCATCCTGCTTGAAAGCTATGTGCTACACAGAGGGATGTTTCTAACGCCCATAATCTGTTCTGCCACCATCCATTCCTTTTGTGACCCCACTGCTTTCCCTCTGTTTTCTTCTCAGCATTTCTTCTGCCCCGCATCCTGGCTTGTCCAATTATTTGAATTATCTTGAACTCGGTTCTTTTTTTCCCTCCTTAATCAGTCTTAATGAAAGTGTGCAGGGGAAGCCGAAATCAAACCTGAGTGTGATTTTTTTTTTCCTGGTGGTGGTGGAATCCAAATATTGGAGTAGGGGAAGTCAGGAATCCTGAATTATTTTCCTGACTCTGCCACAGACTGCAGGACGTGATATTGGGCAGGTTCCTTAACCATGCTGTATCTCCGTTTTTTTTCCTCTCTCATTCAGCACAATAAAGCACTCTGAAATCCTCTCATAACAGGTGCTGCACACTGTGCTAGATTCATAGTCATACTTTACCATGGCTGTAGGTCAATATTTAAAAAAAAAAAAAAAAAAAAAAAAGCTAAGGGTTTCAACAAAACTGATTTGTCTGGCAATTTAAAAGTAAAATTGGAACAGACTGTCGAGCCTTCCTTGTATCTATCTTACTTGGGTGCCTTATTCCCACAGTATTTGAGTGCTTCGCAACACTTATATGGAATAGGACTGTCCTATTATCCCTATTTTACAAATAGGAAACCGAGGCACAAAAAGACCCTCAAGGTGACTTGTTTAAAGAATCCCAATGTCTGTGGCAGGTCTAGTCTAGCAGCCTAATCAATTGACTCTTCTTCCTTTATATACTTGGTGTCTCCTCAAGGAAAGCAAGGTCACTCTGGGTGAAAGTAGGAGTCACGCAGCAAGAACTCCTGAATCTCCAAATCTGGCAAGCGTTCCTAGAGCTGATAGCTTTACAAGTGGTTGCAGAAAAAGACACTAACCTTCCTCTGCTGGCTCCATATGCTAAGCCAACTTGCTTCCTGAGCCCGGGCTGCAGGATGTAACACTCTTCAAGGGTTAACCCAAGTAACTGTCAGATGAGTGTAAAAATAGTCATAAGGCTGCGATGGGGTTTTCTAAAATTAGAATTTACTGTGGTAATTGCAGCTAATGTATTGGATCACTGCAACATCCCTTCTCAGAATGAAAAAAATAAATTGCACAGAGTGTACGTAACTGAGTCAGTCACATTTATTGCATTTAATCAAAACTTGATTCAGTTAAATGTATTCCATATGATAGCCATGCAATTCCCATGATTGATTCTTAGTTCAAGCCAGTGGGGAGGCTCAGTAAATATTTGGCTTTTAAGCAGAGGGGAAGGTTCAGATGTTGTGGTGTTAGACATTACCCAGTTTAGTGGGGCTAATTTGCATATACTGTTATGAGCACAGGGTGTACATCCTAGGGGATATTTACTGTCTACAGATAATGTATTGCTAGTACAGAATCTAGATCATACTCCACTCTGCACTGATTTTATTTTGTGTTTTGCATTGAAAGTGAAATTCTCTTCTGTGCAGAAAAGCAGCACAGCACTCAGGCACTGGTTTCAGTCCCACTGGAAGTCCTATTTTGAGGGCTTAAGTAGGATTTAAAGAGGGGCAGAGGCCTCTTGCTTGGCTGTCTGCACAGGGAGAATTTCATCGTTAGCCCTTCACCCAGCAATCAGGTTCCCATAAGCAGTTCAGATTGCCACTGAAATCAACAGTACAGGACTCTAGTTGAGTGGGTCCAGTTGCAAGATGGAGGTTTAAAATGGTAAACCCTTTTGGCGGAGAAATTCTTACATGGAGGGGATGGGAGAGACAACGATCGCGTGAATTCTTCAAGGTGGGGTATCAGGAGCTCCTACTTAAAATACGGGGATCTGTTTACACAGTGCATACCTCTGCCCATAGTCCAGACTCTTGGCTTCATTGCAATATGGATTTTACACTCGAACAATAGCAATATCATGTAAATTTCAGCCTGAACTTTCTCTGCCAAGCTTGACAGTTCCCACAGAATTCTTCTGACCCAGGCCTTAATTACCATTGCCCTCAGAAGGCTTCTATGCTGCTTGTCTTTGCTAATTGAATCTGGGGCTCAGGCGCCTCCCAGGAGTCCCTGCATCCCCTAGGCAAGCTCCTAGGGTCTCTTGTATTCTTATACCGAGTCACAACATTGCAGAGTCAGGGAAGAATTGGGTCCAGTGTCCTTAGTGTATTCTTGCTCTTTCTTGATATTGAGGTGGGCCTAAGACACGCGTTTGGATCTGGATCCAAAGTTCAGGGGTGGGGGGAAGGGGAGAACATGTTCAGAACTGGGGTGCTTGGTTAGACCCACGGCACAGAAGGGAGCCAGTGTAGATCCAAAATCTGGCAGTGGTTGGCTGCAAATCTTTGATCCAGGTCTGTCTCAGGGTGCATGTTCTGTACCTTCCCTTGTTCTTCACATGGTACATCCTGAAGTAATGTATTGCTCTCTCTGCTCACTCCTCCTGCCCTCTTTGTTAGCTCTGTGATGCAAAGCTATTTCTTCCTGTATAAAGATGTGGCTTTTCCATTGTTTCCTCATTCTCATGACAGAAGGAATCGGGAATACATGGCTGTCAGAACCCACCTGTAATTCTTCATTACATTCTTCATTGGGATACAGGGCAATAGCTAGTTGTATAAGATTCTTGTCCTGTTTGCTGGAAGAAAGTTCTGACAAGTCGCAGGGCAGAGGCTGCCTGCCCCTTCCATGTCTTGGGCAGCACTGAGGACACTGCTGGTGTTTAATAATAAAATTTCTGCTCTGAAAAGAAGCTTTTGAGCGACACAAACATTTCTCCTCCTCCTGCAAGTTAAGTGTTTAGAATTCTTCCTCACTGCGTGTGTAATTCACTACATTAATCTTCCCTTAAAACCTGCTCCTTCCACAAAGCCTCCCTGTATTGATACAACAAAGACAATTATATACTGCGGGTGGGGGAGGAACAGCTGAAGTGTTTTGAGACTCAGCCTTCAGCTGGCTTTGTGTCTGAATTGTCTACCTATTTAGTTTATTTTTAATTCTAAGCACCTGTGACGGGGTCATGTCTTCTATATACTGTACAGTACTGAGCAAGTTGATGGGACTATGTTAAATACTTAAAATGATTGCTAGCTATGTATAAATAAACACGCCCTGATGTTTTGATGAGAGATATAAAACAGGTACAATACAATCTTCGGGCTTGATCATGCTCCTGTTGAAACCAATGATGAAAGCAGATGAGATCCCAGTCAAAACACCGTGTACTCGTACAGTCAAAAAGTCACCTCTCCTGGGGTCTGGTTTATTAAGGAAAAGGTCTTTCCAAATAAGACTATATGAAGCTGCAGCCTAAACCTTCTCTCCAGCTAAGCTGCATTTAAGATTCCTTCCTTCAGGGCCTGTCTGTCACAGGCCTTAACTTCCCTCTTTAGAAAGCTACTTTCACCTCCCTTAGATTGCGGGTACAGTCTAATGAATCACACCTACTCCAGTGAGCCTGTGGATCCTACCCCTCTGTTACAAATGGCAAAACTCCCATCAATTTCAGCATAAGCTGCACCAGACCTGTATTCTGCATAACGTCCTTCCTACACAGTACATTCCAAAAGGCTTTAGAGTTACTGCTTTCTAAAAAAAAAAAAATTCAAATTGCAGAGATCAATAATGAAATCCGCGACCGAGGGCTAGGGGGAAAGATTTTCAGCTGTCTGGAATGCAGCTAGCTGGAAAATGGGCATCAGATTCAGTCTGTTTTTTCCCCAGTGAAAAATTTTGATTTGAAACAAAAAAAAATGGTCTTGACAAAATTGACCCAATTTTTTTTTTTTAGTTCTTCAATCAGAACTCAGGAAAGAAAACTGGTTGAGCAAAATTTCATCCCCTCTCCTCCCACCATTTTCCACTGAAAACTGTCTTGAGGGACATTTTCTAACAAATCCTGGCTGGAAATGCAACAGGTTGCTGCAGCAGAGGGACACACACAGGAGTCTCTTTCAGATGAGGGGAACCGCAATTGGGAAGGCTCTTGTGCCAAGGGGTAGTGAGCGCATGTGGAGGGATGGAGAGCAAGCCATTGCAAGACAAGCAAAGGGAGTAAGGTGAGCCTAGGAAGAAAGGACGTCAGTAAGTGAGGTTGGAAAGGTTTAAAAAACAGTCCGCTTTGGCCTGGCTACTGGGTGAGGGAAAGAAAGATTTTGAAAGTTCAGCTTAACTGTTCACTTGACTTGATTGCATGGGCATTTTGTGGGAAACTGGCTCACGCTTTATATTAAGGTTCCACTTATAAAGGGTTACTAAGTAGTGTTTTAATAAATGGTAAATCAATTAGTCCAATAACTCAATAGTGTGCTTATAGGCTCATAATCATCCATGGCACCACTACTCATGTCTGCATCATGCTTCTAATGTGTATTATTAACTGTTTACAAATGAAACCCCAGTATGAATGGGGGATGGGAAATGTAAGCATTTGATATTTCATACTAGGCAAGAAATGTCCTACGTGAACGTTAATACTGTGTTTGAGCCCAGTGATCTGACTTTGCTTCACTCTGAATGGAGTCCTTGCCTCCTGTTTGGTGCCCCCTGGTTTTAATGTTCAGTGGTACAGTCTGCAAAGCCTGGGATCGCTTTTCGGGTCCATTCTCACATTTGCCCACCCCAGCAGACTGTGGCAACACTTCTGACTGTGCTACGTGCAGCTAGCTGCTGAAGGGAGCTCCCTCCAGCCTGCCTTAGCTGAAGGAAGGCCGATTCAAGACACTGACATGAGATGCAGGGTACAAATCCCCAGGCTGTTTCTGCAAACTCTCATTGACTCCCCTGTAGAAGTCTAGAGGACCCAAGGATCAGGCCCCAAGGGAAGAAATTAGCAGCGGTAGTAGCAGTCCCTATAGTAGACCCCTTATAAGCAGCAGGGAAGGGAAGATCTGATGCTGATGAGACGCTTCCATGTCCAAAATATTAATTTGTGTAGTAAAAAGCCAGGCCATCTAAGCTAGGAGAGTTTGCAGAGCCCCTCTGGAAGAAAAATGAGAAAATAATGAATTACCCGGATTGACTATTTCTAAACATGCCCTAGATTAATGTGCAAAGTTTTCTCCATAATGCAGAAGGCATGAAATAAATCCTGCCCTCCCAGAATAATGAGGGAATCAATAGGATTATGAGGTTAGGGCTGAAGTAAACCTGAAAGACAGCTGCAAAATAAATTTTATTTGGAGGACATGGCTGAGGTTAAATGAAACATCATAAATAATGTAAAGTCTTTGGAGGGGGCAGGGAATAGTCCAGAGATGTAAGGTCTAACAGCAGCCTCCATGATTGCTAAATCTGTCTAGGTTATGCCAATTGCCTGCTTTCTTGAACGGCAGGACATGTGTAGTGCCCCAGATTTGGTTCCAGGCTTTTTAATGATTTTGTTAGGCCTCTCCTGTGCCTGCCCAGCATCAGCTTGGAGTTGGAAGAGCTGGTACTAGGTGTGAGGATGTAGCGAACGGGGTAGCATCCCTTTGCAAGCCTTCTAATGTTGTTCGTGGGCCGCAGACTCTGCAAGGGGATTGTTTTAAAGTCCAAAACAAAAGCCCACAACTCCACCTGTTTTTGCTCAAATTTTGGAAAATGCACAAAGATTCTAGCATAGTCATTGTTTGTTTGTGTTACCGGGTTACCGTGTAAAATTATCTCTCCTGCAGTTGAAAATCTTAAATTTTGGTTAATTAGAAGAGAAGATAGTTACATGAATCACTAATGGGGCACTAGATGGCATTGGCTGGAAATGGAATATCCAGAGCAGAGGTGAGCAGCAAACTACAACCTGCGGGCCACATCCGGCCACGGGACCGTCCTGCACGGCCCTTGAGCTCCCAGCTGGGGAGGGTAACTCCCAGCCCATCCCCTGCAGCCATGCCGCCGTGCAGGCAACGCTCTGGGTGGTGGAGTTGCGTGCTTCTGCTGCGCAGCGCAGCGGCGTGTCTGGCTCTGGCCAGGCGGCACAGCTGCCAGACATGCTGCTCTGAGCGGCATGGTAAGGGGTTTGGGGTGTTGGATAGGGGGCAGTCAGGGGATGGGGGGTTGGATAAGCATGGTAGTCCTGAGGGGTGGCTGTCAAGGAGTGGTGATGGAGATGGGGAACAGGGGGGTTGAATAAGCATGGGAGTCCCGGGGGGGCCCTTTCAAGGGGCAGGGGTGTGGATAGGGGTTAGAGCAGTCAGGGGACTGGGAGCAGGGGGGGTTAGATAGGGGCTGGGGTCCCCAGGGCAGTTTAGGGTTGGGTGGTCCCAGGAGGGGGCAGTTAGGGGACATGGGGCAGAGGAGATTGGATGGGCTGAAGGGTCGGTGGGGGACAATCAGAGGTCAGATAGGGGGTGGTGCCAGGCTGTTGGGGAGGCACAGTCTTCCCTACCCGGCAACCCCAATGTGGCCCTGTGACGAAATGGGAATGTTCTTAATGTTTTCTCTGAATACTGTGTGGGTGCCTCAGGTTCCCCTATGCAGTTCTTAAGTATCTAGGTGGTGTGATAAGGGTGTATGGTTGCTGCAGAGCAAAGGGCCAGTGCACCTAAATGCCTGACACTCTGTCTCCTAGCAACTGATGGCCTGGGCCCCTCCTCTGCAAAGGTGCCAACTGAAGGTGTTGGGGACAGAGGTCAGGTGACCTCCTGGCCCAGGAAAGAGAAAAAGCCCAGAGAGGAGGAGCTGGAGGGGGTTTCAGTTTTGAAGCTGTCTGGAAAATAGAGAGGGATGCCCCGGTGGGGCTTGGGCTTCCCAACAGGGCTGTAGCCTCCCTGGGACCCCAGACGGATCTAACTAAAGGAGGTCCTGTTGTCTGTGCCTGCAAGACCTGTCTTGGACTGTGTTCCTGTCATCCAAATAAACCTTCTGCTTGACTGGCTGGCTGAGAGTCATGGTGAATTGCAGGAAGCTGTGGGTACAGGGCCTTGTGTCCCCCTGCACTCCATGACAGGCCCTCTGGCCAAAGAGTTTGCCCACCCCTGATCTAGAGCCTTTGACATCTAAGTTGTTGGCACGAATCTAGCCCAGGTCTGCAATGACCAAAACCTGATACCATCTGGTAGCTCTTTGGTGGCTTCTGTGAAATGGATTCATCTGTTCACATTGCCGTTGGTGCTAAACGGTGTCCTGGTTTGCATCCTCTGCAGAGAGGTTAAAGACTGAGTGGCCCGTGGTGAATGAAGCAGTTCTGCCCCGCTGAGCTCTTGCATGGTCAGAATGAAGGCCTGTGTGAGGGAACCTGGCACTGCCACCGCTTCCTATGCGGTACTTGTTCTGTGGATTAATAGAAGGCCTCCCTGTGCAAGTTTGTCAGTCCGGCAATTTTTCACGAGCCAATGATAGGCACACACAACAGCTCATCGTGCTAAATATGACAGGTGAGTCAGAAATGTGAACTGTGACACAATTAACATAGGAAGGTTCAAACGCCCTCCCCTTCCTTGGATTCTTTCCTGTCCCTCTTAAATTACATTCATTTCTGTCATCTAGTATCCACAAAACAAGATTTTATGCTGCAGAATCCTGGTCTCCAATCTCTCTCTCTCTAGGTTCATATGACTGAGTCAGATGGTCTTTTGCTAGCCCTGATAGGGGATGTTTGTGCATGTCAAAGAACCAGCACTCATTCTGGTACAATTCATCGTGATTAGCAGCCTCTGCTAGGAGAAGCCCCTAATGGGAATAACAGGAGGTATTCCAGGTCAGAGTGAGGTGCGTTACCAGAGCTGTGTAGGGAAGCACCTGGATGGAGCAGCATCTGCCCCCAACCAGGGCTGGCTTTATCCAGTTGTATTAGTCCCTCACTTTCACGAGCGCCAGATACACATGGCGCAGGGAAACAAATGCACAGCCTCCTCCTGTATCCCCAAACCAGCTCCTCAGCTTTGGCATCGTCTCCAACACGCCAGCTGTTTGGAGAAGACCAAATAGATCTGACATCATGGAAAACAAATTGAAAGGGCCTAGGGGACTAACACAAACCCGGAGACTGCTGGGCAATAATGAGTTGAACTGTGCAGTGAGTCCATGCTTTCCACCTCATGCAGCCACGTCGGGTATTCCAGACTTGGGATCTGTTTCCGCAAATCTAGGCTAGCACTGCATCGTTTAATCAAGGTTCCTGGGGTTTGATCCTTCACACAAAAAAGGCATTTTCCAACATCTCACAGGAACATTATGGGTATTTCCTTCCTTCCTTCCCTCCCCCTGGGTCGAATACCATCTTTACCTGTGGGACGCTAAAGGTACATGGGAAGGGTCACCACTTTTTGGCCTAACTCGCAGAAGTGTGCAGCTATTTCCAAGAACAAGGGAAACTGCCCTGCTAAGCTCCTATGGGACAGCTGCAGTGCTCTCCAGGCTCATCGGAGACTGATCCAGCTCCCACTGAAGTCAAGAAGCTTTACCATTGACTTCAGTGGGGGTGGCTTTGGTCCCAGGCTGCCTCTGAGATCGAATCCTTTCCTAGTCTAATTGTTGTGTCTCTTTGTATGCTGCTTTTACTAGAAAAGATGCTTTTCTTTGACTTACGAGTGCGTCCCAACATTAGCAGCCAGTTTCTTGGCATTTTGGCCTTTGTGGGGGACTTAAATGTTTGGGCTCTCTCACTCGCTCTAATTTAAATGACCAATTCTTGGTCAAATAGCAGAAGAGGTAGCACAGTTGTGAAGAGACTTAGGAAGGGCCAAAGGTCCTGTCGTGGGTAATGCTGCTTGTTTCTACTCTGAGAAAATGTCATCTTCAGGCCAAGCCTGATCCTACTGAATCCAATGAGTGTTTTGCCATTAAATTTGGTGGGATCAGGACCTGGACTTTAGGGTTTGACTTAGCACACCGAGTTGCCCTGGTTTAACTAAACTTTATATGGTTAAGCTGGAGCAAACTCCTGGGTGAATTAGACCTGAATATATGGAAGCCAAGTTTAAATTGAATTAAGAGTGTCCACACATGGCTTTGCACTGGTTTAACTTAGTCAAAATGATGTAACGCTGTGTGTAGACTGGCCCTTAGCAGATGAAGCTTTGTTCCATTTCCTATTCTGAACACAGTGTAAACGTTCGGCAATAGGAAAGAGATTTTTGCCAATATACTTGATCCCGTGCGCGTCCATGTACTCACTTAGGCAGGTTACTAGGGTGAGTTTTTAGTTTTAATGCTGGTTCCTTTGTATATTTTTTTTCTAGCCCTTCCCTCCAAACATGTAAACTTGTACCTGTGTGTATCCTGCAAACCTACACATGCTTGTATAGAACACTCATCCATGTGCGTCCGTTGTCATGCACATCCACACCCAACGCATGCACATACGTCTCTCTCGCCCACCCATATGCATCTGTTCCTGTGTTATGAACACCCACAGACATGTAAGTTAATACAAGCACATGAACACTCACACACGAGACCTTTGGGAGGGAAAATGCAGAAAATACCTTGTTTTTTTTCTCTTGACATAAACTGCTCCTGTAACACTTAAAGTTAGCCATATTTCTTAGGCTTTAACATAAAATATGAAATATTTACAAGTGATAGGGTACATTGCTTGACAAAATTCTTGGCAGAGTCCGCACTGGTGGGCCACCTGCTTAAGAGAAGGATCTGCACAGTCTAGTTCCAGTCCCAAGGCCTAATTCTGCACGCAGTCCCATATGTGAATAACTTAACTCACATGACCAGTCTCACCGACTATCTGTAGGATGTAAAGCCATTAGGGTCATGGGGGTTTGCAGGCTTGGGTCATCAGTGATTCACATTATACACTGTGATAGATTCAGTTCCGAACAAGTGTGTGCGGAAAACCAGTTGTGCAATTAGTTAAAGTAATTTGCTCAGCTTTTATTTTTGTATTCTTTAAAAAAAAAAATTACAATCAGATACAAAGAACAAGGAGTCTAACGGCAAATGGAAAATGAGTGATGGTAGCTCCTTTCTGTGCTACTCCTGCTCTGGGAGCAAGACAGCAACTACAGACCACATGGGATCTACTTCAGGCAGTAAAATGCGGGCTGCTAATATAGTTACATTCTGCAGTCCTTAATGAAGCAAATCACCCATTGGAGTCAATGAGCCACCTTCCCCATTCTCTTCTCTGGGGAAATGCCAAGTAACTTTCAGGATTTGTACGGGGGTCTTCATTTGAGTAAGGGCCAAATAAGCCCAGATCTTGAAGTCTTTACTCAGTGGTTCCATGACCATGTTATCTGACGATCCCTGTTTAGTCTATCCCAGGCCATGCGGTTGCTCTTTGTAAGAGGAGAAGTTGCCTCAGAGCATAAATGCAAGTGCTGCAGGCCACACCTCTTCCACTTTATAAACCTTGCCCACTACACTACATGTTCTTGGAGACGCTGCATGTTGGGGTTGGTTTTTTTACATCTTGCATGTAAACTCTCTTCCAAATCCCACCTCTGAGGTCAAGGGAGAACTGGCAGACACCTGCACTCTGAAATCAATTCTGCCTAGCGTATGAGACTTCGTGCTGTGTCACTAATTGAAAAGTTTGGGTTTGATTTTTAGAGGCTCTGCTTTTAAGAGTCAGCTAATCGTGGAGGTTTCATACAGTAAACAGATAATCTCAGCTATTAAGTTATTTATCTGGGTCTGTTTTCCACTGTGCAGAATATTAACTTATTTTGCAGTGCCTCCTGAGGCGGCTTCTGGGTTAAAATATAGACGACATACACGAGGCTGGGCTAAATACTGGCAGGAAAACACATTTGGTGTTTTAATTGGAAAAACATACTCCTTGTTTTTATCACCGGGGGCCTGGATTCTGTAGAACAATATAGTGCATTCCAGGAAGTAAAATGAAAATGTACTGGAAGTGCTTGATGCTCTCGTTCGAAGACCGGTAAGGGTTTGATGTAAATACACAAGTGAATGGGTTCAGAGTGTAAGGGTGGAAACCGTGCCATGCCCTCTGTTAGCATTGGTGGGAATTTGATGGAGCACCCAGCCCTATGTTCCACAGGGCCCTTTGTAAAGTAATATGTTCAGGGAGACACAAGGCTCCCCGCTAATATACGAAACTGGGGACATTGGCCTCTGCAGCACTCTCTTTATGTGGCTGCCTTCAAACCCTCCCTTCCCAAACAGAGGGGTAACCACAGGGGGACAATGCAGGGCTCTCCTCCAGTTTTCTTGTGAGAAATGTCAACAACACAGCAAAAGGCTGGGGGAGAGGGATCATTTCCCCCCCCCCCTCACTCTTCTGACGGCTGCAGCTCTGGTCCTTTGTCTGTTTTGGTCCCACAGCCCTTTGCCCATGTCTGGAACAGAAATCCAGGCTGGAGCCAAGGGGCAGCTTTCCAGAGGAGAGCTAGGGGAGGGATGGTCCTGGAGTCCGATGGGGAATGGGGATAGCACTCCGGCTGGGTGTGTGCGCCTATGGTGTGGGGTCCCTCGAACAGCAGGACCCTCTGCAGCTAAATAGATCGCACCGGCCTAAGGCGTTCTCTACCGCTTGTGGCTTTGTCAGGCTCACAGCTGCTGACGTGACCGGGCCCAGAGCAGGAACTTCCTAGCTGTCACGGCACATCCCCAGACTCAGTGTGATCGCAGGGGAAGAACTCGTATCTTCCTGCTCTAAAGTCCCAGGGTCCAACCAGTTGAGCAGGAGAATCCCTCTTAGCAAGTAAGAGGAAAGGTCCTATGACATGCAGCTGAACAGTTCTGCTCCCATGGAGTAGAGGATAGTATGTGTCTATGTAATACTAGCTGATTAACGGGAGCATAATTTTTGTTGCATATAAAATTCAGTTAAATAGGGTGGAAGAAGATTACTAATAACACCACCTAAAAAGCACTTATTTAGCTCTTGACTTCTTTAAAGGGCTTTCTAAGGGGTAACCTCCTGAATCCAAGAAAGGAGAGGACATAGCTGGTAGTTCTCTTTTGCAGATGGAGAAACTGAGACCCAGATAGGTCAAACGACTTTCCCCTGGCCACAGAGGGAAGTCAGTCTCAGAGATGGGATAGGAGCTCAGCAGTTCCTGCCTTGCAGCCCTGTGGTCAGACCCCTAGACCATACATTGCTCTCAGGCCCGTTGAATAATGCACATGGCTGGAGCTGAGGTAGAAAGCCGTGCTGAGAAGGTACAGGCTGAGATTTAGAAATCATGATGTGTGAAATGAAATGGGAAGCAATGGATCTAAAGAATCACCACAACTGCTACAGGGTGTTCCTGAAGCTGTCATCAAGCCATCTGCCTGCTTGCCATAGGTAAATAGCTGCGGAATAGAATGCAATGGCTGACACTTGTTAGACATATATAAAGGGGCCTTGGCTGAGACAAGAGGAGCCCCCACGAGCAAACAGGCCCCAAGCTACACGTGTCAAGGGGAGTTCTGTTGTACACAGCGCAATGATAACCAGAGCAAGCCCTGTAACAACTGCAGACAAGGCTGCTAAGGCTGGGCCACCCCTAATGGACAAAAAGGAGAGAAAAGCCTCTGGCTGGTGAAAGCTTTGTGCAGTGTTTGCAGGGGGGGAAGACAGCCTTTTTTTTCCCTCATGTTGTTACAATTGAGTAAACCTCCCTGTTCTAGTGCCGAACTCCTCATAACTCATCCGCGGGACACTCGAACTGAAGGGAAACGTGCAGTTAGCCGAGAGAGAGGCGCTGCTGGTTCCAGGACGCAATTTATGGCCCTTGGTCTCAAAAAGAGAGTGTTTCAGAGCGGAGCCTGCCCAGGGTAGGCCTGTTTCCCATTTGATCTCCCCACAAGCTCATTACCCAAGCATTCGCTTTGCACCATAGCAACCCCATCAACAGGCAAGACTCATTCGCCACTGCCTCCAAGGAGCAGGGCAGGCCGCCTCCGGCTCTTTCACTCCTTCATTTTCTGTAAGGACCATGCAGGGTTCACACTGTGGGCAGTGTTTCAAGGGAGGGACAATGTACTGCGTTCTGGCCCTGACCCCTTGCATTCATTAAAGGTCCCAGGGCACACTCTGAATGGCTCGGGAAGTGAACTCCACCCGTCCTAGGCAAGTTCCCACTTGGGCTGGAAATCCCTTCTGCCTGCCTGTGGCGAGCTCAAGTTCCCAGACAATTCTGGTGTGTTGCTGTGCAGTGTTAAATATTTGCTGAATTCCATCCCAGGGGAGGCCGCACTGCAGTGGTGGATGAAGCCATGGCTGGGTATGTAACTTATACCGTGATTTGGGAGCTTGGAGGATGACTGGCTTTGTGATTGTAAGATATCTTGGGCTGGATCTTATCACTCCATCCTGCACCCTACCAGCTGCTTTGCATTGCTCCTGGAGGCAAACCAGGGACTTGTGGTTTCTCTAGTGCAAGGGGAATGTAACCAAGGGGCAGGTAGCCCCTGGGAGACCATTGCTGTTGGGATGTAATTCAGAGCAGACCTGATGGCCAGCCCAGCCCCTGGACAGCACCAAGATCAGGGAGAGGGATGGAAAGGTGTCACACACGTGCCGTTACATATGCACACCCTGCTCCCTGCACCACTTCGGCTGCACCCGGCTGAGTGTGAGGATCAGGCCAGAACAAGAACACAGGGCTCTTGTTCTGCACCAGAGCATCCTAGTGATGTTTCAGCCGCATTGTCTAAGGATGACTCAGGGATTATGGCTGGGGGAAGCCAATGTTTCTGATGCACAAAACCCTATACACAGGACACAGTTTACTTAGGGTACTTCTGTTGTGTTGTATAAGGCAATAGGTTAAAGACCAAACACATCCGTGGTCTAACTCACTTAGCTTAATTGTGTGGATGGTTCCATTGATGCTTATCTGTTCTAGTGTTCACAGCAGCCGGGCTTGTCCCCACTCAGGCTCAGAATCTCTTTGCATTTCTCTGCAGAAAGAATCAGACACTTCCTGAAATAGTCAGCAAAGATGAGGGCAGCAAACCCAAGAATTCCTCACAAGCCCTTGTCCTCTCTTCCCAAATCTGACTGGGAGGAGAGACAGCTTTGCACGGTTGCCGACTGCGGTAAGAAGGGCAGTGGAATTGAGTAAATATGTATATGTGTTTGAGGTTTGTGTGCCTCGGCCTACTCCTTAGTGAACTGAGAGGAACCTGATCCGGTGGGAGGGGACTTGAGAGTCCTAACTTCCATTCTTGCTTTGTCATGGCTTTCCTGTGTGATCTGGGCTAGTCACTTAGTTCCCCTGTCCATAAAATGGGGATAGTGATGCTTCATTCCCTCACGGGGTGAGGATAAGTGTATAAAAGTCTGTGAGGGGCGGAGGTACCATGATGATGGGAGGCGGGGCCAAAGCTTCCTGTTCTATCACAACGCTCTCCACAACATGGAGGCAGTCCGGAGACTTGCCTGGGAGTGGCAGAAGAGGGCAGGTTGTCCGTGTGGGTTGGGGATGCACCAGCAAAGCTGTCAGTGCAAATTTGAGGGCGCTGGCCCCCAACTCCGTCTGGTGCCAAACCGACCCCTAAGTCCTTCCCTTCCATGAGCACCGAATTCGCCTGCAATGAAAGGAACGTTCATGAAATGAGCAGGCCCCTGAGCACGTAACCTAAAGCTGTTAGAGCTCGAATTCTTTTAACGTCTCACAAGTCTCTCCTCTGCACTAGCCACCTCATTTCTCCTTCTACCCAGTAAACTTAGACCCTTTTGAAAATGCCCAAGGATGACTCCATAGACAAAATGTTAATTTATTTGAATTTCCTATTCCTAATGTGCCCTAATGTCCTTTTGTTTGATTTGCTGCCAACGTGCCAGTTCAGCACTTCCTTAGTTTCCCAGCCTTTATGGCAACTCTTCAGTAATAAGTATCAAGCGTACACATCCTAGTTAGCCAGATTTGAGCCTACAGCAACAACTTTACCTTTTTCCTCTGGAAGATCCTAAAGCTGCAATTACCCATTGATTTCCCTGGGAGTTTGTTGGTGCAAGGATAGAAAAATTAGGACCTCAGTTCCTAGAAAGTTTTTAAGTTTTGCACAGTGCTAAATAGATGGTCGTGATGATAATATTTATGTTGGGTCAGTGAACGTTATTTCCACTTCACAGAAGGGGAAATTTTAAAGCACAGAGGGGTGAAGTGACTTGACTTGTCCATGGGTACCCCATGAGCCGGAGCAAAATGAAGACTAGATCCCAGGGCTGCTCATTTCCAGTGCTATGGCCCAACTTTTAGGGATTAGTCTGAGGGCTGCAAATCTCCAATAAACAGTTTGATGGCTTTAACAGAGACCAACGCAACAGACTTTCCAAAACAAGGGAATCTGCTTTAACTGTAATGCTGTGTTTATTTTCACATCTTGCTCATAGTGAAGTCAGGGGAAAGTCACTAGTAAGACATACTGGGTAGCAAGGAACCTGGCCGCATCGCTGTGAAATGTGTGTGCATCATCTCATTGCTGTTACATTTAATGATGCAGCTGTTGATACCACAGATGGTGCTATGGGTTCGTTGCTCAAGAGCAGCCTCCTATGATGTATTATGTGTCTGAGTCGCTCTCACTTATCCACACTCGTCACCCAGTTGGTTTGTACCCATACAAGTGTTGTCAGTGGCAGCTAGCAAGGTTGCTCTGCTAGCCATCCCTTCTGCTTTTCTTATTGTGGAGTTTGTTTGGTTCCCAGGCCCAGGCAGAAAAGCCATTGTGGCTGCTGATGCTTCATCTCAATGGAGGTTAGATAACCATTCCCTGCAGAGCTCTGGCCCAAGGATTAGTGAGCTTGTATCTATTCTGAACTGAAATCTCTGCCCCACACCTTTCCAGGTACCCTTCTTTCATTATCTCATTCACCTTTTCTTCTCTCGTTAAAACAAAGTGCAGGTGTGAGAGAGGAAGAACCCTCTGTTCCAGCACTTACCTCACTCTCCTTCCCCTTCCTCTGTTTTTCTCATTCCTTCCCCTCCTGTTACTTACAGGGAGTTTTGGATCCCAACACAAAACAGTCCTCTGTGGCAAGGAGAAAATTCCCAGCCTATGGGTCTGATCCTACCATTCGATAAGCATCCCAGGCTCCCGCTGAAGTAAAACAGGAATTTGGAGTGGCAGTGCCTGCATCTTGCCTTTCCTAAGAGAGACAATCATCGGAAACTTGGTCCCAAAAATTAGCATTCACTCTCTAGTCTCTGATCCGCAGCAGCTATGATTGGGGAGGAAGATATTCTAGATGAAGAATAGCTCTTCTTTCAAGACCTCGCCCTGCACTACTGAAATCGATAGGAATTTAAATTACTGTTAACTTCGCCGGGACAGGACAGGAGGCTGTGGGTGTTCCATTAATAAGGGGAAAGGGCTGGAACCTGTATAAATAAGGTTCCAGCTCTGTGAAAGCACCAACCTTGATTCAGCTCTGGTATAGCTCAAGACCCAGGTGGGTTTCCTTTTGGACTTGCGTTTCAGCACTGGTGAAAACTGGTTACATCTGGCTGGATTTGCACCTTGCCTCTCTTTGTACTTGGCTTTTTTGTGTGTGTGTGTGTTGGGCAGGGGGGAGGCTTCATCCTGAGAACTTGCTGAGGTGGAACCAGGAAAGGCCTTGTTGACAGAGCATGCAAAGAACTGGAAATGTCAACTCCTGCCCGGGAGCGTCCACATGGAGTCCTGGAGTGAATTGAACTGGGACTCAAGGCGCTAGCACAGAGAAAGAGAAGGAAGAAATAGTGACATCCTGATGTCTGGAAAATCAACATCCTATCGTATGTGACTTGTATCATTGGCTTGATCAAGCAACCTGGATGGGATTTTAGCTCGACCGTCTTTAACTTCAGAAGACATTACTGGCAGGATGGCTTGGCAGAGTGCACTGCCTTTCAGACCCCCTGGGGCAGGTATTGTCGTCCAGGCCCCTTATCTCCTCACATCTTACCATCTGTCCCACACGCCTTTTGTATGGCTCCCGTGTGTACCGAAAGCTGCTTCCTGCTTTCGCAGATGGACAAAGAAACCCGATGGCATCTCCCCATCTTCAAACAACTCTCTTGGACCTCCATTCATTTCAGGGTCCCCTCCACAATTGCCCTTGCTTCTAAACCTCTCTAAGGATTTGTGTTTCTCTGCCTATTCCTCCCATTCATCAACCTCTGGCCTCTTTCCTGTCCCTTCACTGTAACTGGTGGTGTGAGGACCAGCTCCTCTGTAGCCCTTGGTATCTGGAAGAGGCTTTGTACCTCCCTCTCTGTCTTCAAGATCGGGAAGGCATGTCAGAGGTCAGCAACCGGAGGAGTTTTCATTAAACAACCACACCTGTTCCCCTCTCTTACCTCCTTCCTTTGAAAAATCAAACTCATTTTTAGATTATCCTTGAGTCTATAAGACCCACGCTATGAAAATTTTTTGACATTAAATATTTATTTTTGTGTCTGGAGATTTGTGAGCAATAACTAAAGCCCAGACAGGGCTTTCCTCTTGATGTTCCATATAATGTTACGTGTCCATTCTGGGCAGCGTCTATTGTTTTAAATCCAATGTTCCTGGATGATGCTTCCTATTTGTTCACGGTCTTTCTTCCACCCTCCCCCATCATTTGCACCTCCAGAATGAAGTGAAGACTCTATCCTAATGCTGGTAAAATGGAGACAAGAATACATGACAGGGTAACTAGTAGAAAGGACAACATTGTTGTCTTCCATGTGCTGCTCATGACTAAGTTGGAGTGAGACCCTCCAGTCTTTCTCTGGGGTGATCCTGAGACTGAGACCAGCTCTGCCCGCCTGCATTGTGCAAGGAGACTGGTCCTGCTAAGAAGGATAAGCTGGAGTCTCTGGCTGGCTCACCCGTTGGGAGAAGGAGGCCATTTCTCTGTAGAGTGGTCAAAACTGGAGAGCAAAGAATCTGGAAAAAGCCCATGAACTGCAGATTAAAGAACCCATGTAACTGGCAAGAGGCTACTTGGAAGATGTTTCTCTTTGAGTAGGTGTGAAGGCTGGGCACTCGTTCGAATGGCAAGATCCTGAGCAAGGGTGGGATACCAAAGCACATGGTGGGACATGCAGAAGTGTCTGCCTTGAAGGCATTGGAGCATACAATAACAAGAGCAGGGATTTTTTTAACTGTACTTTTGGCTAACATAAAATAGTGACCTGTCTGGCTTTCATGTTTGGCCAGAGCATTAAATTTAGGCTGTTTGTTGAAATTCAGGGCCAAATTCTGCTCTGGGTTACACAATGCAACTTCCCTGGGGCTGGGCGGTGGAACTGAGGCAATATAGTCCAGTAAAATAAGACACTGGATGGGGACTCCGACAATGGGGCTCTTCCTCCCTCTGCCACTGATCTGCTTAGTGACCTTGGGTGAGTCACTTAATCTCACTGTCCATGTTTCCCCTCCCTCCCTATAGCCTGTCTTGTGTATTTAGATTATAAATTCTTTGGGGCAGGGATGGTCTCTTACTGTGTGTGTGTGTGTGTGTGTGTGTGTGTGTGTGTACAGCGCCTAGCACTATGGGGACTCAGTTAGGGCCCTCTAGGGGCATTGTAACACATATAATAAAGTAATAAGTGAGGCTGGAAACTGGCCCTTAGTCCTGTTATCTTGCATTGTTTGTACCTCATTGTGCAAAAGTATTAAGGTTACCATACGGTAAAATGTGCATTTTCTTCCAAGCAGTGAAGCTTAGATTAACTTTTTGATTCTGGTTCTCCAATGCTTCAAACAGATTTCTTGAATTGGGTCACCAGCACAAGGTTTAGAAGCTTCTCGTTTTGTTTTGTAATGGAGGCTGGCAACACTCTTGTATCTGGTCAGGCCAGTTGAGTTACTGACCTGGAATGGCCCAGTTTGTGAGATGCCAGCATTGTGGAAGCGATTGTTCCAAAGGACTGTTTCTGGAACCAATGCAAAAATTATGTGTGTTGAGGAATGACTTGCAAGTTGTCACTTGTGGGCGGATGCAATTCCTGTGTCTTCCAATATCCCCCACAGCTGAGAGAAGCTTAACCTAAAGGTTTTCTGAGTCTTCCTCCTATCACATGATGGCTTCAATAAGCCCCTCCATACCCTGGAGTTGAGTGATTTGCTATATCCACTCCCCCTTTCCTCCATGTGCAGCAATCAACCTTTTTGAGCGTCAAGCCTTTTCTTCTTAATGACTCCAGAAGTCCCTGTATTAGCTGAATATCCCTTCAGGGCTGCTCCATTCAGGAATTGCTAAGCTTGAGCTTACAGCATACCTCAACCTATGATTCCTCCCCTGCCCAGAGAGGAGAGAGAGCTATAACAGTTGACCCATTGACCTGCCTTAAACTGTAGCAGCACCAGAGGATGCTGAACATGAGTTGCAGCAGTGTTAGGATCTGGTGTGATGTTTCTGGCCAGCAACATCATTTTGATTTCATTTCAGGAGTGCTGTGAATCTGTGGTCGTTAATGTGTGTGTGGATAAGTCCCATGAAAATTATCAAGTGCCTAGTGGGTTTTTTAAGGCTACTAAAAGATGTTCCCATGTGTTTGTCTATTTTTATCTGTCCAGTCTTGCATCTCAATAAACTACAGTTTTCAGTGCATTTGCACACTAAAAATGGGATTGTAAATGTTAGGCAGATGCACAAAATTTTTCTGGTGCATATCTTAGTGAATCAGGCCTATCGCTAATAATAATGATTACATATTTCTAACAAAGGACTACCTAAATCTGACATTCACGGGTATAATGACCGCTAGGCTTTTCCTTCCTGAATAAATTGTTTCAAAATTCTCCATGAGCTCTCTTATTTCGAAAATACCCAGTTTACTCACAATATTTAACATAAATGTTGTTTTCTCACCAGTGAATAAATATAATAATTCAGTGAGGATCAGCATATAACTCCAGAGTGGTCAGGGGAAACTATTGTTAGTTTCAAAAACGAAAATAAATTCTGATGTAAATTATTATTATTTGCAAAATCTTGGATTCATCTTTTTAATCTCTAGACTTATGAATTTTCATGCATATTTTTATGACAAATATTTGCTCAGCTACAAAAATTAACACGCCCCCCAAATTTGGAACTAAATAATTATAGTTGAAGAGTATACATTTATTAAGTATGGCTCAGATTATAAAATATCCTCAAAATAATACAATAGCAACTAGAAACATCCTTGTTAATTTGATTATCCTTCTATAGTGCACACTTACAGGGCTGCAGCTGTTGCATGGAATAACATGTCAATATATAATGATTGCTCTAAATCATTCATTTAAATATTCCCTTAGCTGTGTACAAAAACGGCTCCGATTCTGCAAAGATTTGCTCCTATATGAAACTTTTACATATGTGAATAGTTCCATTGTGCATAAAGTTACTCACATAAGTGTTTGCAGGGTCACAGCCATAGGGTGTATATTTTATATGCACTTGAATGCACACTAGAAATTAAAGAGAGCTGTTTATTGGATATGATTTATCTATGCTTCCGGTTGTCACTTTTTGATTTGTTTTTGTGTTTCTTTTTACATTTCAGGCTGGAAATGTCTGGTACCTATTGCTGGCAAAACTAGCTGAGGAATAGACGAGTAAAGAAATATGCCCCAGCTGCTATGCACAATGAGGTACGGATGCCCTTGTACGGTATAATTTAAACATGTTACAAAATTATTAGTATTGGAATCTCAAATTGAGCCCGGTTTAATTCCAACTGAGTAAATGAATAATCCTGTACCACCATTCTCTCTTTGGATCTCTACTACCAACCAAAATCTGTAACCTTTTGTTTAGCTCTCACCATTCCAAACTCCCACTGGACCAGGATCTCGATGGTATAAATTGGTGACGTTCCATCAAGATCCATGAAGCTAGTTTACATGAGTGGAGGTTCTGGTCTGTTGATTTCAGTTGGGATTATAGACCAGGCAATAAACACTGATCCTCCTCTCACTTACAGTCGTGTAAATTGGAAGTCAATGGAGTTGCACTCATGTAAAAGTGGTTTGAGGTGAGGGGAGCCTGGAGAGTTTTGTCTGAGTAAAAATGGCAGGATTTTACCCAAATATTTTCATTCCAATTAGTTTATACAAGGGAGCAAATCCTGGTCTTTCTGATGACAAGGGTGACCACAGGGTTGTGGTGGATTCTCCCTCACTGACTATTTTTCAATTAAGATTGGATGTTTTCTAAAAGATTTGCTCTCGTTCAAACCGGAATTATTTTGGTGGTGAGAAATAAGTGGATAAATGCAGGGCCGCCCAGAGGGAGGGGCAAGTGGGGCAATTTTCCCCAGGTCCCCATGAAAATAGAATATTCTATAGTGTTGCAACTTTTTTTTATGGAAGGGGCCCCTGAAATTGCTTTGCCGCAGGCCCCCTGAATCCTCTGGGTGGCCCTGAATAAACGAACCGATAGTGAACTCCATATTCCCCATAGAATAAGTGAGTAAATTCTGTTTACCCATGTGTACCTTCAACAACCCAGTGATTTTCAGGGACATTCTCTGGCATGTGGTGTGGTTTGGTTTGCTTTGCAGAGGTCCCACTGGATGAGCTGTGGTCCCTTCTGGCTTTAGAATCTAGGAGCAATGGGAGTTTTGCCATTGACTTTAGCCAGGGCAGGATTTGATCCAGTGTGGGGCACCTTTTGGTGAGCAGCTATTGAGAGAGACTATCTCATTTTAGAAACTAGTGAGATCTTTAAGCAGGAATTTCTGTTGTATTTAGTGCGTTGTAGTTGCATATTCTGGAGGGAATTTGCGGAGGATTTCTTTGGGGGAAAAGAAGCAAGCAAGGGGGGCTGCGTCACACAGTTCTCAGTGCAAATGCTAAATGCCACATCTTGAAAAATATTAAAAACCCCACAGCAGGTAACTGGCAGACTTGATCCTATTTATTTTTTCCATTCCCAAAGACTAAGTGTAAATGTAACTACTAAAGAAAGGCAACACTGCATTTTTATGAATCACCAGTGTTTAGGGCCAAAGAGGAAGATGATCAGACACAGTGATGAGTGATTCTGAATGTCTGTCCCTGGAAGAATGACTTCTCTGCTCCTTTAACTCCGTGATGATGAGCAATGAAAGATCCACGCTAGCTTTGTGTATCTAACACTTTATCTAAGGAGCGATGACAGTCGGGGTGTTTCAGAATCCCGGAGTCTTCTAAAAACATACAGAGGTTCTGCTAACACTTCAGACATGATAGGGCGGAGTGTGTGTGTGTGTGTGTGTGTGTGTGTGTGTGTGTGTGTGTGTGTGTGTGTGTTTGAAAACAATTAAATCTTAATGTGTTTAACAATTCCTTGCGCTCTTTTAACCTGCGATTCAAAACCATGCTTTGAAAATAACTTCCAACCACTTTTTCCATTGGCTGAATAATTTTCCACTGGTTTGAATAATTTTACAAAGATCAAATCAGGTACACAGCGGACCTACAGGATACGTTATGTACTTAACTAGATTTGTCATTTCAAAAAGCTAGTCTGTGTTTTCGGGATGAAGTTTGGATTAAGCAATAGAGCAGCAGTAAAATGTATTTGTGTGTGATACAAACTGTCAACAGAACGACATAATGTGAAATTAGTGATTTTTGTTCCATTTCCCAGCCCTCTTAATTACAAAAATGTCCTGGAAAATCTTTTACAGAGGCCTCCACTCTCTAAAGGAACACCGCGTCTTTCTATCTATAACTTGGGTATCATTGAATCAAATGTATTTTAAAGCCATTTGAAGCCTAAATAAAATTCCGACAGGGCAGTTCATTAATGCCCCGGCGATGACTGCACCATTTTTTTTAAAGAAGCCTCATCTCTTTTGGGTCACTTCTCTTTACCAAATGAAATAACTATAGGACCGAGTTCAATTACAAAGGGGAAAGTCCGCTTTCCTGCTGCTGGGAGCATTCGGCCGCGCGAGTCAATTTCTTTTCAAGTGCTGGATTGACCATTCCAAAGATTTGGAGCCAATTCCTTGAACTCGGGGACGCTGCTGTGAACCCCATCTCCTTAACTGGAGTTACTCCGGATTGGGTGTAGCGAAGATCAAAATGGGATTCTACAATTAAAGATCACATTCTGGGCTTTTTTTCTTCCACGGGTCTTTACAAAAGAGAGTTTCGGAGGGGGGGGGTATAACTGACCAACGTGGTATCGATAACTCTGAGCCCCATATCGACAATGGTTCTTTGGCAGACCTCTCAAAGAATTATTTTCAGCTAATTTTCCAAATCCTTCCTTAGAAATCTGAAGGGGAAAGTTCAAAGGGGTGAGGGCTGACAGTTTTTGTACGCACTCACTTTCTGTGTTTACATAGCATGCATGGTTTCACTTTTTAAAAATACTTAAAGGAGAAAAAAAAGTCCTTTTAGGCTCGTATTTTAACTGCTTAAAGCCCGTCTGCTTGTGCCGGGGCCTAAAGCAAACGAGAAAGGAGGAATTCCAGTCCGATGAATCCATAGGAAGATATTTTGTAGCCACGTATTGCTATCAAAATAAAATAAAAAATATAAATATGCTCTTAAATAGCAGAGAAAATACAATAAATCAACCAGCATGAAATTAGAGAGGAATATCTCCCCCTTCTTTTAAATGATTTTATTTTAGTAGGATAGGATCTAGATGAAGATGTCAGGGAATCTTTGCTCGGGTGTCGTTAGATTTTTCTAAAGCAAGGGCGATTCGAATGGTCGGTGTGTTTTCATCCTCCGTGTCAATTGCAGGCGGGAAGGTTTTCTCCCAGGCTGAGACCCCCCCTCTCACACGTGCTCCAAGGAGCGCGCTCAGATTTATTGTAAAGCCAAGATTTATACCGTACAAAATCACTGTACAGCAGAGTTCAGAGTCATGACAATTCCCTCCTAATGCTAAATGATGTTAATTGCTCCAGGATGATTGTATATCTTCTTGCTGCCTTCGAGGTGCCCTTAGCGGACCATAAAAGAAATTCAGAAGGAATTCTATTGCATTGAGATATTAAACAGGTTGGATTGCAGAATTTAGTCTCTTCTGGGTAACAGCCCTGATGTCTCCCGGCTCAAGAGGGAGGAGGGTTGTGGCACATTGATTTTTTGTTCCCTCCTGTGTGTAGGGGGGGAGTCCTCGTTTTAATTTCGGCGTTTCCATAACTTGTAACACTAGCAGCAGCTTTGCAATGGGTTTGCAGATGACAGACGAAGATGCAATAACAAACCCGGCTCTAACACGGAAAAATAAAACGCCCCCTAAATAAACCCCCACTGGATGTAGCCGTGGGAACCAGCGCTGGGCAGAGGCAGGTACAGTTCTCTGGCCGAGCGCAGCTTTGCAAAGCGGTACTTAAACGTGCACAGGGCATGAGACCCACAGGCAGGAACCAGCCCCGCTCGTATTCGAGTCCTTCCTTTCCCCCCAATTAGCGAGGTGGCTAATTATTGCGAAGGGAAGACAAAAAGTTGTTGTTTACCTACCCCTCCTGGATACACTGACCAGCGGCGAGGCTGGGCCGCGAGCACCAGAGCGCTGCCAGATCCGCTCTGAATTTTACAAACGAGTTTGCAGTCAAATGTATGTTAACGAGATTTTTATATATTTGTCAAGTGGACGGGGCTGGTTCATTTGGGCTTAGAGCCGGAGTCCTTTGCTTTCCCTTTCCTAGAACCGGGTCGGTTGGATGTTCTCTTCCCCCCACCCCCGGTCTCCCGTTTGATTCGGATCCTTTCAAAAATACATGTAATGATCTGGCCGGAGAGCAGAGAAAATGTCAGCTGTTCCACTGGGGTCTCTCGGCGCTGGCCAAAGAAAGGGCCCCAAATTCGGTGGATCCTTTTATTTGTTAAAGAAAATCAATAGTCGATTCACCTTGATGTTGAGTCCGGCGTCTCCAGCTATCAGCCCTCGCCCGGTTCCGCCAGAGGGGTCTCACCCTGGCCTGGCCTGGCCCGGCTCGGCCCGCTGCTAAACTCAGCCCTAGAGGTGTGAAATCTGGAAAGGGGACAAACATTTGGAAGTGGAAGTTTGGGGAAGTCTCCCTTCGTGGTGAAGGCAAAGCAGAGCCGCAGAGGGGCTGGTGGGTTTTGCCTCCTTGATCCCAGAACTTTCCAGACCCAATCCGTGGGCCTTGGCCAGGTTATTACCCCTCCTTCTCCCCCCATCTGCTTGAATAAGGTTTCTAGAAATGGTTTCGGCCCATAAGGGACGTGCCGCATGTAAACCGAATCCTGCACGTATATAAAGTATAAAGAGGCAAAATGCTGAAATACAACAGCCATCAGCTGCCTAACCCACTGCAACAAGACAGTGTCCGTGTGTGTATGTGTGTGTGTGTGTGTGTGTGTGTAAAAGCAATACACGTACACACACACACACAATGTGTGCGCACACGAAACAGCCCAGAAAAATAATAACTGGCCGGGAGTAAAGCAGGCGCCATTAACAAAGCGAAGCCAGTTCTCATGTCCTAGATCTTGGGCCTCTTCTGAAAGGGGATTGTAACGGTTGTGCTCGAGCCGAGTGGTTTCTGGGGTGAAGACCCAACTTTCGGCTGCAGACGCTACAAGTCACAACAGCAAGGCGCGCACACATCTAAAGTTGCTCAGGAAAAATAAAGTGCCTCTCGGCCCATCTAAAATCCAACGTTATCAACAAAAGTCTGATCGCTGGCAAAAAAAAAAAAAAAATACCGGGGACAGCTCCCAAAAGCAAACATTAAACTCTAGCCTGGTCGGGGATTGTATACTATTCCTTTGTTCTTTCGTCGCGAGGAGACCCCAGCAACAAAACACGCAGCTCCCCCCCCCACTAGACTTTAGAACCAAATATTTCCAACGGATTCATCGAAAAATCAAACTCACTCATAACAAAATGGAGCAAAACGTTAATCAACACTCTTTGGGCGGGAGGGGGCACCTTAAACTGACATCTGTAGTCTTCCTCCTTCCCAAAATATCTGCAACTTGCCCTATTGAGAGCTCGAAGTGGCGGGTAATTATTGTGTTGGCGGAAAGTTCGTGTGTAAATTACAGCAAGCGGCCCACGTGTTTGCTCTGCTTCAGGGAGCTGGGTTGCCCGGGTTTTTGCTTTTTAGATTTTTTGCGTCTCTGTGGTACCAACTATGCCCCAACCTCTTCCCTTGAGCTGCATAACTATCACCTGTTCGCTCCCTGATTCCTAGTTAAGCCTTATTCTCTTCTGCATTTCGCCCTCTCTCTGATAGTCACAGGTAATAAAGCAGAGAAAGTCCATCTTCCATTCCAATTGGTTTTCTGCATTGTCTTCCGGGAATTCTTCCCAGACATGGGAAAGCTTCTTCCTATGCCTTGGTTAACATCACACTGGCCTGCCCTGGCCATTTTTTTTTTTTTTTTTGGAGTGGGAAAATGGTTCATTAAGAGGTTGACCCCAGTTTAGTTTTTATTCTGCTCCTGTTCCCAATTTCTGCACCACGTGACGGTGGGAGTGAGTTTGGGTTTAAATTCACTTTCAAGAAAACCCCGATAAAAATCTTGCCCCATAAAGAATCGGTAGTTTTATGACACTGTCTTTTTAAAACCCTGAGTACTCGGGCATAGAGTCCATTTTGCAAATTAAGATTTTTTGGGGGGGAGGAAAAAAAGGGAGAACTTGGAGTCCAGCTAGGACAAGCAAACGCGACTGGTAAGAGAATTCTTCTTCTTTATTCTGCAGCAATTTACTTTACTGATGAAGGAACAGACACTGAGAGGATGCGGAGGTGTATGTGTTGTGTTTGTTTTTTTTTACCAAATAATTCAATATGAACAGCATAAAATGATAAATGCATCGTGTTTGTCCCGAATTTAATACGAATTTCCATCGTTGTTGCGTGCATTCTGCATGTACTTACAACACTAGAATGGGATCTCACAGTTGTGTCTAAAAGGATCTGATGTGGGGTTGTGTGTATGTTATATATAGACACAAACATATATAGACATATTTACAAATATATTACCTGTGCGCATATAGTTATAATATACACATGATTTTGTGTGTATATCTCGTGTATTGTGCATCTGGGTAAATATGCATATGTCTATTGCATGTTTATATATATAATATATACACACACACACCATTAACCGATTAATTTATAGATACTTCGAGGTGTAGTTTGTTTTGTTTTACAAACTCAGAAGATGGATTCATTTTAATTAAACCGTAATCCTCAGCTATCTAAAAAAACAAACCGGAGTCAAAGTGGCCATCTATAAATATATACTAATGTATTCTTCGGAACTCTCTCTTCTCCGTTGGATTTAATTTGTGATGGAAAATAGAGCAAACTTTTCTAGGTTGTATTTCTTTTCTGGGGGGGGGGGGAAAGCTAGGTGAAGTGTTAGTTGTCAGAAAATAAAAATAAACAATTAAGAAGTAATTTGCCAGAGAAAATTCATAGTGATATTTGCACTTTTTTTTTAAACCATCCAGCAGCACAGTGAAATCTGGTGTGTGGGATTTAACTGATGCGACGTCCTCGAATTAAAACCCCTGCAAGTCCCTGATTAACCCGCAGCCTGGGCTTTCAGTCACAGACAAGGCGTTAGAAAACTCTTGGGTTTTATTATTATAATCCAGCTGCCGTTGGGATAAAGCCCCTAAGATGGGGTTTTCTCCCCCCCCTTCTAAAATTGGAGTATATCCGTTCCTTACCCCCCCTCCTTTCATGTATTATTTTTCTTTCAAAATAAATAATCGCTCCTCTAGCCGCTGTATTACTTGCCACTAGATCGATATTTTCTCCTTTTTCTTCTTTCCCCGCACCCCACTCCCCACCCCACACACACATTTGAAAGGGAAGGATTTGGGGCTTGGTCTCAGGCACGTTTTGCCTTTTAAATAATTTATTCTCTTTTCTGAACTCTGCTGAGAAGGTAGATGAATGGTCGAAAGGCCGCTGGATGGGAGGGGGGGATGGATGTAATAGTCTATCAGAATCCGCGTGGAGTTCTCCCTTCGCTTCATAGACGTGCGGATTTCTATTTTGTTTCTTTTGCCACATTATCCTGCTCAGCTAATAAAATTAGAACAGGATTTTTTGTACGATAATGTATTCAACATTACTTTCTTTTTCTCATCTAAATCCTTCCCCTTCCTTTCTGGGATATCCAGGGCCGAATGCACAACTGTGGTCCATGTCGTGTTAAAAATAATGATTCAAATCATGTGAATTATTATAACATATTCTGGCGAGTGTCTGTGTGTGTGGAGGGCGGGAATACCAATTTGGATGAAAAATCAACGATTGTCGAAATTACCATTTTTAAATGTTTTAATCTCTCCTTTCACGCCGTAGACTTCAGAGATTTGGCTCAATGAGTTCAAATACTCAAATTCTCATGCTCTGTTGCGAATATGGGGTGGGGGCTCACTGTGCCACCGATTTGCAGGCAGAGCTCTCATTGATTTTCAAACGGGGCTTCTGCTTAAAGATTGCTCCTCAACTCTGATCGCTTGAGGATAAATTAAGAGGTCAGGGCTCCACATTTTAATTTTCAGTCAGAGGGGAGCGCCGGAAAGCTAGGCTGTACCTTTGGGTGGTAGCGGTTTGTAGCCGACTTCCTGGGAGTAATATCAAAATACTGAACTAACTGGAGGGCCCAATCCAGCCTGCAAGACATTCTGAGCGGGCTATTTACATTATTTAAAACGAGAGTGGGAGGGAGAGAAATGGGTTGTGAGGAAGGAACCTGGAGTGTGAATCTCGCTGTAAATACCTTCCCCCGGGTCAGGTTGAAAGGGAAAAGACCCTTTTGTCCCTGCAGCCGTTAGAGCTGAACTCCTCCGGGTAACCAGAGCTGGCAGGCCCATGCCTGGGTCTCGCTCTGTGTCCCGAGGGCAGGAATCGAACGTTCCTGGCACCCAGGAGCCTTTGAAGTTGCGAACATTCGCAACGGGCCCATATCCGTCCGCAGAGGCCATTCCACCGCCTCTCCCCATCGGTATTTATTCCAGTCGCGATGCTGGGCCGTTTAATGACGCTTGGCACGAACTGAATAGTTTCCTTTGTGTCCTGATATATGGCCCTTGGCACTAAAGAACCCCGTCATTGTTCAGACTGGAATCACAAGCCACATTTCCATTTTTGAAAAAGTTTTTGGCATTAACCTTTGTGCCCCTAAATTTATAGATTCGCATTTCATTTGCCTTTTTTTTTAAAGGGAAAAAAAATCAAAAATGCCTCCTTGGGCATGTTTGTCGTTCTTGTTTCAAGTACCCAAGTGTCGCCCCCGTTAAACGATTGTAAACTTTGAGTGCAGCCCGCGAGATCTGCTGTTGCTTATTACAACCTGTCTAGGCCCATTTTGGATATTTAAATATTACGCATCAACCTGCAACCGTGTTTGTTAGTAGCATGAAACCACCGTTTTATTGCAAAGGGGGGGGGGGAGGAGATTAATTTTGTGAGTTTGCCAGCACATGCAGTAAATCACAGGCCTCCCTTAACCACTGTAATTTTCAGATTGACCCTTTAATCCCAGATTGAGTCGACCATTATATTAAAATAAACCCACACCACTCTCTAACCACCCATATTTCATGTTTTTGCAACATGGGGAGGGCTCTCTTGCTCTTCACCAGGGGGAGGGGGGTCCTATTCCTGCGTGGGATCGGGAAATCAAGCTTTCAGTCTAGGGAGGGCGAGTCCTCCCTCGGAAACCCCGATTCTCTCCAAGCGCCCCAATAATTAGGGCAGGGGCCCGCAACCTGTCAGAAGTGATGCGCAGATTCTTCGTTTATTCACTCTGATTTAAGGTTTCGCCTGCCGGTCATACATGTTAACGTTTTCAGAAGGTCTCTTTCTATAAGTCTATAATATATAAACTATTGTATGTAAAGTAAATGAGGTTTTTTAAATGTTTAAGAAGCTTCCTCGGACTGGTGGCCAGGGCCCGGGCAGTGTGAGTGCCACTGAAAGTCAGCGCGTGTGCCGCAGGTCGCCTGCCCCTGAATTAGGGGAACACAGAATAGTGCACTGGAAACAGACGGGCTACCGAGGAGCCCTGGGCACGGGAGGGCTGTACTAATGCTAAGGAACACATCGACCCAGTGAGCGGAGGCCGACATGAACTGGGTTTGGTTTTATTTGTGTCTAGGAGATCAGTCCCCTCCTTGAGAAACAATTCGGAGCCAGGGACTGTGAAATTCGAAAGGGTCGATTTACTTTTTGCAGCCAGGCCTAGTTTAAACGGGTACCTCTTTTTTAAATAATTAAACCCCCCCCTCTAGCCTTCTGTGCAATCCACCCCCACCATGTGCCAGCGACCCATCTCCAGCCCTCTAGGCGCCCCCCGGCTTTGGGCTTCATTTCAGCCTGGGCTCTGCCCGGGGGCTGAGTGGGTGTCTTGAGAAAGTTGCCCACTGAGGCAGGCGCAGCTCTGCTTCGTTTCATCACGCTGACGCTTCCACTGGCCCCGCGTTAAAAGGCCATGAAGCCAGAGTCCCTGTGCAGGGGAGCTCTCTGCCCTGGACAATGCCAGGAAGTGAGGGATCTTTGGCGAGCGGTATGAATCTCCCAGGCCAACCGGATTTGTACCAGCTATTCCTGGAAAATGTGAGAGTCTCACTAGAACTAGAGCTGAGGGTCAAGGCCAAGGGGCCCGTTTGGGGTCAGACTGGAATTCGGGCGGAGGGGGGGCAATCATAAGAAAGAAAAGTGCAGCCTGGCCTAGGAGTGATCTGCAGAAGCGAGCTGGAAATACACGTTGATTTAAGCCCCAGAGCCACTTGTTGACTCTTGGGAGGGATGGGAGCGGGTCTGGATGTTTTAGGAGTTGCTGGACTTGTGCCCGGAAGGGAGTGAGAGGCTCAGCTCGCTCCCCGCCTCCCCCAATTTAAACTCGTCCTGTTCCTCTTGCCCCTGTGCATGGGGCCGAAGGCCCATCCGGCTGCTCAGCCGCCTGCAGCTTGTGCTGGTTGGTGCCCTGTGCTGTTTGCATCCCGCTCCAGGGTTTCCCAGAGGCACTAATCTAAACCAGGACGTGCCTCGAGCCCCATCCCCACGAGCTCGGGGGCAGGCTCCGAGCAGTGGTGGCAGGGCCCTGTCCTGGCCGAGTGCCGAAGCGCCCTGGACAGAGGGTGGCTGCTGGGCGGGGGAGGCGAGGCAGGGGCAGGGGCTGGGGGTGGGGGCAGTGGTTTGGGATATCGCCCCGCAGGAACAGCCAGGAGTTGAGCTCTTCAGGGCTGATTGACAGCAGCAACGTCAGCACCGCAGGGGAAGGAGAAGGGAGGGGGGGAGAGGGAAGGAGGCGAAAGGCCCCAAACTGGATCTTGATGGAACATTTTTTTCGAGAAGATCAAGGGCAAGTGAATCCGTGGAATGGGGACGGTCCCGCCGGCGGCGGCCAGTGAGCCCGAGCTCCCCTGAGTAGCCGAAGCGAAGCCCGAACGGAGCCCCGGGGGCTGCAGGATGCACCCCCCCTTTGGATGCTTTTAAGGCAGCAGCCACCAAATTAAGACGAAGTGTGAAGATCCCCCTTCCCCAGCCGCAGCCTGAGCCTCCTGCCCCCCCGGCGATCAGTGTAAGTGCCCCGGACTCTCCCTGCAAAGATCCCAGCTGGGCCGGGCCCGGGGAGCAGCCGGACACCCAGGAGGTGTTCAAATCCCTCGCCCCCAGCAGCTGCTCCAGGCCCTTATGTGCAGCAGGGAGAGGCGGTTTGCCTAAGCCCCGGGGTGGGGGTCGTAGCAGGGGCCTTGCGCGCAGGTTGTTTGTAAGCGATCCCAGGGCAGCCCCAGCGGGGGGACCCTGTTAAAACCACCTCGGCCAGCCCAGGGGCGGGGGAGGGTCTTCTCCTCTTGGGCCTCCTTTAAACACCGAGCTCCCCTTGGCACCCCTTCGTGCCCGGCCGGCTGCGCTCCCCCTGTCCCCCGGGGGAGCTCCCGTGAGCTCGGGCCCGGCGCTGCCAGGCGAGGGCCCCTCACTGCCAGAGCTGGGAGCCTGTTCTCTGCGCCGCTTTCCCCGCTGCACGGTGGCCTCTCTGGGGCGCTTGCACCCTTAGAGCTTGGCCCTGGCTGCAGATGAGCTCCCTGTGCCCTTCCAAGGCGGCCCCTGGGTCGATTTTTTTCTCTGCGGAAAGGAATAAAAATTGCTGAACAGATTAATTGGGGGGGGGGGGCGGCTGTTGAGTTGGCCAGGGTGATTAAAAACCCAGCGAGCAGGGTTTCTATGGAGCCGCCTGGGGCGATGGGGTCTCAGTTACTTCGAATTGTCGTCCCCCCCCCCCCATCTCTAGCTGTGCGTGCTCACTGGTAAGTGACAAGAGAAAAGCCCCCAGCGAAGATCCAGCCCCGAGGATTGTTTTAGGCGCAGATTCTGGTCCTAGGGGCCGCCTGAGGTCTGGTGTCTCTTGGAGTTGACAGGACGCGTGTGTGCTGATGAATAGTAATTAGGTGATTGTTTGCCTCTAACCAGCTCTGCACAGGGCGAAAAAAAAACAATTACCCCGAGAAATAGAGTTGTGGAGAGGACTGAAGTCCTGGCACCAGCAGGCGTCTGATGACCCCCGGTTTCCCCCCGAGCGTTTGCAATGCGCCGCTTGCTACGGTTGCTAGTGAAGACGCGTTTTAATAGCGCTGGGAGCTTTTTCATGGCCAGGGGACAGAGCTCGCTGGCACGGGTACAAAGCGCTGTTTGGCCTCACGGCCTGTGTTTGTGTGTGCACGCAGGACCCGCAATCTGCAGCGTGGTGGTGTAAATTCAGTCAGTGCTGGCGGGGGGGGTAGGGGGTACCCAAAGCAGGTTCAAGCCCCCTGCGGTAAGACAAGCACGGCAGAGATGTGGCTGTCCGGACGCACGAGTGGTGTTTGTTGCGAGCCTGCGCTCCTGATGCGCTGAGAGCTTTGACATATTCCCAAGTGATTTGTTGGATGGAGACAGAGGGATCGGTACTTTTGCCTACTGTGGGGAGGGGGAGAAGTCAGGCTGGAATTTGGGAAACTGCCCCAGACCCACTAGAATAGAAAAATGAGCCAATGTTGTTTTAATACAAACGTAGCGCAACTCAATGGAGACAAATCCCTACATATCGAATTAATAGCGGCTTAGAAGCTGGTTCTGGGGTGAGAAAATGCCCTTTCCCCTCCTAGTATATGTCTGTGGGGAGCTTCTCATTGACAGACGGGCAGGAAGTAACTCCAGGGCTGTCTGGTATGCGCGTTTGGGTCTGTAGTGCGCATTGATTGAACCTGGCCTGGCTGCTTTCTCCCCTTCCCCGCAACTGTCTAGATACAACTCTTTTCCTTGAGCGGCATCCCCGGGTTCACAGAGCGCTGCTTCCACTTTAGTCTTGCGCTCCAAAAAGCGGTAAACAGGTTGTCGACAAAGCGCTAATTTTCGAAGTTAAAAATCGCAGGATTCCTTGCCTACGAAAATAGCAGCCGTTTCGCTGTCATTCGCACAAGTTTCTACTTTCCTGCGAATTCCTACTTTGTGATACAAGTTTGTCTCTCAAGCACTTGAAATCAATGGGACGGTGTTAAACGTTTGCAGATTGATAAGGCATAAAACAGAGCAGATGAAGACTAGCTTGATGCTGTTACTGGCAACAATAAATAAATGGATCAGATTTATTTCTCACGGGGTGAAACCGAGACCCAAGACAGCAGCGGGAAATTGGAAATAGTTCAGTTGGGGGAAGTTTCAGTGATCAATGCAAGGGCTAGATTGGCTTATGGAACGGGTTTGCTTTGATTGCTTTCGAAAGTCGAGACCAAACTATTTAAAATAGGAGCTTGCATCTTGTTTGTTTAATTACAGACATTACGTTTAAAGAACTAGCTTGGTCCAAGCAGTGCCTGATCTATAAATTGTGTATTGTCTATTTTAATTACTAATATAGTAATATTACCCTGTACCAATAGGCTACACAAGGTACATTTTAAATATACCCTTTGGATCTACGGAAATATTACCCACAAAAACTTGTGAATCTCTAAAATGCGATTCCCAGCTGCATGGACCCCTGCTCTCCATGAAACTGTAACTGCAAATCCTAATAGGATCAAACTGTGCTGTTCAAAATACTCACTCACCAGACCGCTGGAGTTACTGGGGGGTTGAGAATCCCACAAACCGATTGGCAGAAGCAAGTAGCAGAAATCTTTAAAGATTTGTAAATTCTCATCTCCTAGTTAAACAAGTCATCCCAAAGAGCTAAGGTTACTCCCCCAAAAGCACCACGCAGGATTCATTTAACAATCAGGTACCGTTTCAGGCAAGCATCGGTGCCTATGTCCCTGCTGGACGCTATTGACAAGACCTAGGTTTAAGCACGCTGTTTGCTTGCTGTGCTTAGTATAATACTGTAAATGGAAAGTACATTTGCGCAGTAAAAGTCCGGCTTGATGTGCAGCAGCCTCAGTGGAGCTGTCAGGTCTTATCTTTATTGGCTTTTCCCAGTCTCTGTCCAAGTTGAAGAGAGGTCTCCTTTTATCTTAGTGAGCTTGCACTTAGATTGTTTACACAGGGCAACTTTTTGTTTTAGCATTATTACCAAGGTTAAAAACCTGACTGGAGACAGGAGATAAGTGGGTCATATTGCACTGGAGCAGGCTCTCAGGACTAGAACCTGTGCAGCAGCTGCCCAGATCAAAATAAAACGAACCCCCTTCGAGGTCTTTTCGAAACCAATTGAAAATGAAGCCGAATATTGCAAAGAATTTCCGTGTAACACATCAATCCAACAAGACTGATTTTTTTTGGGGGGGGGGAGGGGGAAGTATCTAAAACGAGAAGAGACCCGAAGGACAATAACGCGATATGTTCACTGTAGCTATGTAAGTGAAAGCTTTTGTCAATCTATAATGGCCTTTTGTTAAGAGACAGAGAGAAAACATCAAGGATCAAATCCTGATCCCACGTGCTTAATTGGGACCAAGATTTAGCCTTGATACTTAGTGGAATCTTTCCTACAAAGTAAATGTAACTGACCAGTGACTTCTGTATTTGCTGAAGAAAAGCAAATGCAACTGTTGTGGTTTTTGGTCTCTGTGTTTTGTTTAAAGGACATGTGGGAACGAAATCCGTTATTTTGTGTATAACGCGTTCCACCCGCAGCTAAACCATTGGTGATCGTACCAATAGGGCTGAGACAATGGAAACATTTGCTTTTTGGAGCCATCAGCTGAACATTTCAATATCCAGGTGTTGCTCCTTTTAAGGTTAAAAATAAAAAGCGAAGGTAAAAGGACCGATATTTCCCCAGTAAACTATACTCCATTGTCCCGTCCGAGCAGAACAAGCAGGCGGCAGCGCAGCTGCTATTGCGGGGTCTGGTCAGGGCCTGGACTGATTCCTCAGGCAAAACTCAGCCCTGTTTCAAAGGTGGGTGATGGGCGGGATACAGCCCCCTCTGTCTGTAACCGCTAAATCCCAACGAACTGGGAGAGTCACTCTGGGTGCGCTGGTGTTTGGTCACCCCCCATGCGGAGAAATAGAAGTCAGCCGAGATTTCTTCTGCGTTAGGCTCTTACCAGACTGGGAACCCCAGGCCCTGGGTGTTTATAATCCAGATCGGGAAAGAATTAGCAAGATGGGGCTCAGACGCGGGGAACCGCCCCAGTGGCCTTGGGAATCAGAGCGGAGTCCTGCCTGAGCTGCAGGGAACGGGGCCGTTTCCCCTGCTCGGGAGACACAAGGGCAGGTTTAGAAAATGTCCCTCCAAGTAACCGAGAACGACAGCGGAGTCAGCGCTATAACGCAGCGACCTGCCGCTCTGCGCACAAGCGGGGCTATGGGGATGTTTGTGGGTCTGGGACAAAGCTGCGGCCTGGGCCAGCTGCGGAGACGTGTCGTTTTCCAGCTGCTCATGAGCTCTGCCCTTGACTTGACAGCCAGGCGGCTGATTTTCAGGAGATTTCAATTTGGCAAACCGGACGCATCAGGGCCCAGTATTTGGGGCTGGGGGCGCTGCAGGCGGGAGTCAAAGGACAGGTCTGACCTGCTAGGCAGAGCCGTTTATGTTGCGCATTCAGACAGCGGGGTTGGAAACGGGCCTGGTGCCGTTTACACGGAGCCCGTTCGCTTGTCTCCAGTTCCAGCCGGCTTGGCACTAACCACGTGTGTCCCTGTCGAAAAGGAAATGCTCCAGGAGAAAGGCCTGTCTGAAACGGAAGAAGGGTTTCCAGCGGCCCAGGCACCTGGTCATGCAGAATCCACCGTGGGTTCCCCGGTTCTCGGCGTGGCAAGAGTCAGCAGCACTCCGCTGAGCAGTCCGCAGGGCCAGGATCCGGAGCAGGTACGCACCGTTTACACAACCAGCCTCTTCCCGCTGTGAATTGCATCCCTCCCCTGCGTGCCGAGCTCCCTTTCCACTTCCCTGACCCCCTCCAGCTAGCACCAGCATCCCAAGTAGCTCATAATCCCCAAGGCGATACACCCCCTGCTCCCCCCAGATATCTTCTTGCACCTGGGGATTGAGTTTTTCTGAAATTATTTGCTCTAAACTCCCAGGGCTCTTACCCGAGCGCTCTACACGCGCTTTATGTGAAACAAGCCATAAGAGAGAGAATTTACTGTCACTGCCACAGATGGAGGGATTTAAAAATGTTTCCATTTTTCTCCAGCTTGGTTTGGTTTTTTTGCTCCCCTTTTAACTTGCAAGCGTTCCCCGTCTGCTCTGGTTTTCTTTGGAAGGACATGTTTAAAGCCTGCCACTCCAGAGAGTCTGTCTTTGCACAGTCTACCCAAAACTGCAGTTGCTGGTTGCAATGAAAATTCAAGATCAAGAGTGTATCAAAACCTTCCCGCTTATCCAGAGTTCTCAGCAATGGGGTTTCCTTTGGCGGGTCTTTAATTTTTTGTCTAAATTTAGCTCATACCTTTTTGACCCATGGACCTTATTCATCTGCGTTGCTATAGAAACATCATTATGACCTGGCTGATTTCATGTGCCAGATTGAGTCCCCCTGTACCTTTTTTTGTAACCCCACTCCAAATATGTTATGCATCCTGAGATTTGTATACATTAATTAAATATAATTAAGCTCCTTATGCCAAAAGGTCTGACTATAAATTAGATTGCATTCAGTCATGCCTTCTGATTGGCTAGGGGTATTTAGTGTGCTTTTTGACAACTTTCTCATATCAGAATTATAACCTGTCAAGGGGATGAGGAGGGGGGGAAAAGGAAGCAGAAATGTAAAACGATGTAGTTTTATATTTGCTATTTAAGCTATTTAAAAAAAACACCCTATACTGTGTAATCATAAATGCGTCAAGTAATAGTAATTATGCCTCCAGGCTTTTTAGCTTAATTTTCCTCTGTTTTTCTTCCACACTCTGATCTCCAGCCAGGTGTTGGAAAAGGAAAATAGAACCGTGAAAAATGAAATGTTGACAATTAGTGATAGGTTATAGAAAACTCAAATTTGTAATAGATAAAATAGAAACCTCTCAAGATGCTCAGCATCTCCTTCACAAGGAGCCCAGTACAGAAGTGGGTTTGCTAAGAGCTGAAAAGTGAGTGTGTCTCAGATGCACAGATGATTCCCTCCTAGTTTTCTCGCCTTTAGATTTCACACACCAACGACTGAAGCTTAGTGGGGTTAGCAAATAACCATGGGATTCCAAGGAAGGATATGAACATCTAAGGTTTGATCCTGCACCCATTCAAATTAAGGGGTAAAAGCTCCCTTTGACTTAAATGGGGCAGGATGAGGCACCTCATGTTGAGTTCCTGTTACTTCAACTTCGCTGTCAAATGATTTCCATGAACTCTGTTCTCATGTTCATCACTTTCCTTAAAAGGGAGCAAACACCAACCCTGTCTTGTCTATATTATACATAGGTACCTACACACCTATTCCAAACTTCTTATATAGGCAACCGAATAAACAGGTCAGAAGTTCTCTACTGAGAAATTATGTTCACTAGAAGTAGGTGTGTCTATATAATAAAAATAAGGGGTTTCATCTATTGGGGCCATTGTGCTCCACCTGAAATCAGGGGGAGTTTTGCTGTTGATTACATTAGGAGCAGGTTTTGTCCCAGTATTTGTAACTGAACGTGACAGAACATTTTCAAGTCCAGGCGTTTTGCTTTCAATTTTTCTTGCTATTCACAAGGCTTCGACTAACCTGAATAATACATACCCTACCTTGATTTTTTCTTGCATTCTGGGCTGGATCCTGCTTTCACTGAAAGTCAATGGCAAAACAAAATAAACAAAGAAGTTATAATATTTGGTTTGCAGCTGGTTTGAACTGCAAGTTTTAGCATGTTGGGATAGATTTTTTTTAGTCAGTTTTTGGGAGAAAAACTAACTTAAAAAAATTGAAATAAAAATTAATATAAAGATGATACTGGAAAGATGTTTAAGCAACACAATTATTCTGTTCTTACATTATATATGCATTATTATTTTTCTGGTGGATGCATTTATCTTTAGTTGTATTAGAATCTCCTTTTACAGTTCATTACTTGGAAAAATAATATTTGTGAAACACTTTAAAGATGACAAGCATTTTTTTTATCTGTAGTTCTGTAATCTCTACTTTCAAGGAAATACTGAATGAAGCAATGTAGGAGTAATGTAAAAATAATCTAACCACAGATAAAACTGGATTATCCAAAGTGTTTTTACATGGGACTGATCGTATGAGAGCTTGTATACATGGGGAGTTATTCCAGAATAGCTAATTCCTGATTTTATTCTGGAAGAAGAGTGTCTATAGGTGGAGTTAGTCCCTTATTCCACATTCTCAATCCATTTTGGAAATGGATTCCACACATGGAGTTAACTGGAATAGTTAATCCATTTTCCAGTCACACTTTCCTTTATTCTGGATTAATTTTCATGTATAAACGCCCTGAGTATTGTTAATTGTGTAAGTATTTGCTGGATCAGACCGAGGCTCATAGCGTGCAATGACAGAACCAATGACACTGCAGGAGAATAATATAATTATGTATACCCATCATGTCATTTATTATCAATCTTGTTATAAAAATCGCGATCTATTAAATAACTTGCTAGGCTGGTGGGATGGTGGTGCAAAGAACAATCCATGTAACACTTTCTCCTAATTTTAAAACTGTCTATTCTGAATAACGGGGGAAAAAGTTGATTCCTTTTGACCTGAAGGTTATGCATTCTGCTCATATGAGAGTGAGTTGCCACCCTGGCAAGTGCTGGCTTTTTATCAGCTAATTTTAAAATATGCACTTACCAGTAAACATTTTCCTACAGAATTTCACCTTTTGCTGCTGCTTTCCCCCCTTACATTACCAGAACATCCTAGAGCTTTTAATTTTATTTTTTGAGGACAAGTATTTTTCTCACCTTGAACCGAGCAGACAGATAAAAGGTTGGATTTTTTTCCTTTTGTTTTTACCTGACCCTCATCTTAAAAGTGGAGCTTTACTTACTGATACACAGTTATATTTGATAATATCAACAACTCACTGAGCCAGTGCTCAGAAGTCTTTGTTGTTGTTTTTTTTTAATTTATTTGGCTGCAATATCCTAGCTGGATGTGAAGCATTCTGCAATTAAAATTGATTCAGTTTGTTTTTCTCCATTTTTTAGCAACAGGCAGTGGAATCTTCAGGGCCTGCTCCTGCGACCAGCGCAGTCAGTCCTGGGTTTGCCTTTCTTTTCCAAAGAACGTCAGCTTGCAGCTTTGCTTTGAGGGAAGAAATCACAGATAGAGGGCACTTTTGATGATGGTGGTTTTCTTTTTGTTGTTTTGAATCTTTTTAGACAATAGAAAACATCAAAGTCTTTCTCCACGAGAAGGAGCTATGGAAGAAGTTTCATGAAGCTGGCACCGAAATGATAATAACCAAAGCAGGCAGGTTGGTGAAAATGCATTTCACACCCTGAAAGTCTCTTTTCTATATTCAAAGTCACAATTTGCCCACAGTGGAATCTTTTTCTAAGGGGGGAGGCCTACTGCAAATGATTGAATTTTAAGAAACTGGGATTGCTATAGGATTACTTACATACTGAAAGTTATGTACCTGCATTGATACTTTGCTGAATATCATCAGAAGTGAGAACGCAATATAAGAAAAGCAAGTACAGTATATTGTCTTGGACGATATACTCTGGTCACTTGATAAGTCTCTAGTTTAATTTTAATTCTCTATGCTGATATTTCCTTTGATTATTTGTGTTTCTAAGACCTTCAGGACCATAGTGATGTCAGTTCTATACGTGACAGTAATTCCTTCATGAGCGAGAGATTACCTACTCTATATAGAATAGTAGTAATGCTCTGTGGTACGCTTGTGGAAGTAATAAAACCTTTGCAAACTGAGACTTATTATAAACCGCTGGTATCAAATCTTTGTTGAGTATAGGGATGAAGCTCCCATTTTGTGTGTGGGGGTAGAGCTGTCCCTTGGCTATGGTGAATTGGGGTGACCGCTCTGGGCCCTGTGCTTTGGGGGGCGGTGCGATTGGCCAGCATGGTCTGTCCTGGAAGAAACGAATCTGTAACTTCTGCCCTGGGCCCCACACCGCTCTAGCGACAGCCCCATGTGTGGGGACTGGCCAGGTGTGAGTTAGCTTGGGTCCACTTTAGATTGCTCACCATTCCTTTGCATTAAATGCTGTTCACGTGTCCGTAAGCTCTATTAATGTTGTATTTTAGCTACCATCATCTTCATAATGGTGAGAGAGGGCTTAGTCCTGTGCAGTGCTGAGCACCCTCAACTCTCAGTGGGTCAGTGGGATTGGAGGAAGGTGGTTCCCATTGTAGAATAGGTGGTTCCCATAATAGAATCTCACAGCAGTGAACATGTGATGGGCTGCAAGGCCTTAGTCTAACAAACTGTTCCACTAAGGTGCAATGCCCTGTGACGTCAATGGAAGGGTTGCCCTTGACATCTGGGGAATTGGGTCAGGTTTTTGTGAAGGATTACCATAAAGATGTTTTAAAAACCCCTTTAATTTTCTTTAGTACAACCCTTCTATAGGCAACTGTTGATTTAATACAACAGCACATTAGAGAATCATAAAGGTGTAAAGAGCAAGAGAAATAGTCTGAAATCACCCCCCAAAAAATGCCTTATAGTGGTAATGTTTCTTCTATAAGCCCTGATCCATAGCCCACTGAAGTCAATAGGAGACTTTCTCTTGACTTTAATGGATGCTAGATCAGGTCCATGGTTTAGCAGGGCTAAATCTGGCTATGAGATCCAGACTCCAGAACTCTGCTACAATGTGGCATATTCGCAGCTCTGCAGGGTAATAGTGTCCTGCTCTCAACCAGTAAGGAAATGTGCACTGAATACTTCCTTGCAGGCAGCCTTTCTGCATTCTTGCTCTTGAAGCACTTCCAGGGTTGCCCACTCCTCCCCATGTCTTCTCTGCCCCCCCAACTCCCGCCCCAAAAAGTGCTGCTCTGTCTCTATTGGCAGTGTTGAAAGACGCACTAACAGAACCTATCCCACCAGGGAGACGAGGTGAAACTGTGTGTGTAAATCAAGAAGCTGAGACATGTACAGTGGGGCAGCTCTATGACCTGATCCTGCAGTTCTTATGTAGATAAGATCCCCCTCGGGATTGTAATTTGCTATAGGGCTTGAAGCCTTTATTCACATTCAGACTCCTATTAATTTCAATGGAGTTGCTACTCACATTAGAAATGGCTGAAGGATCAGGACTGCAAATACTGGGCCTATAAACTGAGAGAGAAATTTTACCAAGTTCTAGAAACTAAACATCCCAAATGTGTAGGTTATCTCCATGTCAGTCTTAACTTAGATTGTTTAAACAAATCCATATGGCCAGGACCCAGTCCTGCATTCTTTGGGGGCTTAAAACTCCCAGTGAAATCATATTCATGCTTCACAGCTGCTCAGAGGGGACAGGGTGGCTCTGGTAATTGTCCCTGGGATCTGGAGCCTTTCACTTCTAGAAGACCAGGGCCAAATTCTCTGCTAGTGAAAATCAGTGCAGCTCCATCAGAGTCACTGGAACCCTGCCAATTTATGCCAGCAGAGAATTTGGCCCTCCGTCTGAACCAGGCCCTAAGTCAGTAGGGATTCATTACCAAACCATATGAAATAAGTGGGTAGTTTCACTTCTGTTCTGAGTGGAGAGTTACAATCCACTTCAGCCCAAATGACAACTTTAATTCTCAGCATTGAGGCCAAGGACTGAATGGGCCTCGTTACTTGACATCTATCTAATACACCGAAGTGTAACGCACCCATTGATGCATTGTCTTCTAAAGGTGGTCTCTGCATGTCAAGGATGAGGCATGTTAGCAGGGAGGTAGGGGTGAGCGTGTGTGTGGGGGGGTGGTGGTGGGGGGGATTGTGTGTGTGAGAGATTCCTCTAACATTGCTTATGCCTGTTCTGCAATAAGAGATTCCTCTACCAGCACAGAAAATAAAAATACCTGTAACAGTTAATAAAAGAACTAGTCTTACAACAACTAAACAACCAAGTTAAGCCACATGACAATAAGTCTGATTTAGACGCACATTTCAAAACTGATCAGTGTGCAAAACCACCTAGAAACAGAACCATCCAGCAGCACAAGAGCAGACTTCAGTTCAATTCTTATTGAAAATCGTATTTCACCCAAACTGTTTAAATGCATAGTAATAATAAACCCACCCACCCCCAATGACCCAATTTTAAAAAGATGATACAGAGTCTGTTGTTTCAAGGGGCCTCATACTAGACTCTCATTCTGTGTCTGCAAATAATATAGAAACAGTTGAGTGCAGACCCAAAATATGGTCCTGATCCTGCAACAGCCATTCTGTGTGTGTGTGTGTGCACGCGCACAGAGAGGTGGGGTTCTAAGCAGGCACAGGGATGCACCCACATGCATTCAACTGAAGGATCAGGTCACTTAAATGTCTAATTATTTAATTTCAAAAGGAAAAAAAGAAAAAAAAGGAGTCTGTTTTAAATTCTAAATTGCAAATGTAACTTTAATGACCAGTTATTTAAAAAGCGGGTAAAAAAATAAGATCAATGGGTGATCTAGTTCTAGGATGCTGGTGTAAAATAGATTTTTTCTAATTATAATCCAGACACCGATAACTCAAGAGGAGTGTGTTTATTTCATATGTTGTCAATCTGTATAATTCCACAGACCACGTCAACTATAAATTACCAGGAATTTCGGACTAAGAATTACTTTGGGGGATTATTACTCCCTCTTAGGACTGATCTGTAGGAGACGTTTGGAGAACACAGCAAGCTCAGTACTGAAATAGGAATGATGTTGTTGCCAAGAAAGCTTGATTTATAAAGTGGAAACATCTTTAAAATGCACTCACTATCTTTTTAATGTTTGACTCTTTCATTGTGGGAGGGGAAGAAAAGATTATTTTATATTAAAAGGATCATCAAAAGATAAAAAGTTTGTTAGCAAAGTTTCCTGAACTTTGTGCAAAACCATTCGCCTTCTTTGTATATAAAATACCACAACTTTTCATGTCCTGTTTGCAATGCAGGGTATGCAAATCAAAACTTTTGTCATGTCTTTTTTTTTTTTTAAAGGTTTGTTCTTCTACTTAATTTGTATTGTGTTCCTTTAAGGCATTAAACATAACACAACAATTGAGAAGCCAGCCCTGAATTCCTTGCACACATGCAATTCCCAGGTGTTTTGGGTGTGCACAAATGCAGGATTAGGCCTAAAGAAATGGCAGAAATTTAAAGTAAAATTCATTATCCTTTTTTAATGCAAAAAAAATCAAGATTTGCATGTTATTCAATGTAAAATTAATATGATTGACTGCAGGGTGGGTCAAATGCTGCCCTTACATACATACAACCCTACTGCCTTCAATGGCTTTCATTTCAGTCCTGATCCTGCAAAGAGGAGCACCTGAGTGGAACACTGGACTTGCACGGAGGCCCAGGGAAGTGAAAAGGGATGTGGAGAGATCTGCCGACATGGTTCTTTTAGCAGCATTATGGCCTGTTCTTGTGTGTGTTATAACCTAGGTGATAGCTTTAGATGTTGAGATGCATCAATACAATTTTTCAGAAAGATAAAAGCTCTTTTCCAGACAGAAAGATAATCCCAAAACCATAGTTGCCTTGAAAATAAAGGGGTGCGTGTGTGTTTTCCTCTTTCTTACATGTACTTGCTCTCCAGTATGTATCACTGTATGTACATTTTTTAAGTGTGCTGCAGATTAATACACTCCTCACTTAGGGTACTTACATGCTCTTCGTTTGTATTTACGGCATGTAATAGTCACAAATTTAATATGATGGAGCAATTTATACCCAAAGCAAATTCTACAACTTTATTATAAGCTGCTTTTCTTTTTTGTCCCCGCGCTCTGTCCCGAATTAGGCAAGTCCTGCAGTTGTAGCTATCTTTGTGGCTCAAATCAGTCTGTCTCAATTCTCCAGTGGGCTTGACCCTCCAAACCCTCATTCAGTCAAGCGGTCTTTACTCATGTGAGTAGTCCCATTGGCTTCAGGATTTCTTCTCCCCTTTCACCTTTTTCCAGAGCTGTCTGGCTTTTTATCACCCTGAGGTGCCGATCTTTACGGTTCCTACCCGGTACCATTCCATGACCCAAGTGAATGGGCACATCATCACTTCATAGGCAGTGTTATAATGGGTTTATTGATAAACAGCAGGGAATGCCAATCCACAGAGCAGCTGACCCCCTTCCTGTGGACACCCGACTCTAAATTAATATGTCAATTTCTCTACAGTGACGAACATCCTGATGATGATGATGATGATAGTGGGTTTGTAACCATGGAGTGGGGTTCAGAGCAAAACACCGTGTATACATGGATACAGAGTCAGCCTCAGTTTTTACTGTAACAACTCTTAAAAACTGCATGTAGATTGATGGCTGTTTATTTGAAGCTCCTCTAAGAACCTTCTTACAACATAGTGCACAGAACAACTTTCACCCCAGGGTACATGGAAAATTTGCAAAGCTCTGTGATTTTTAGATTTTGGTTTGAGTGGCTTATTTCAGTTTAGTTTAAATATGTTCACAATCAACTTAAGGTAAACTGAAATTCCCCTGGTTTAAGGTCACAAGGGTTTGCACCAGTTTAACTAAATTGATTTAAATTCACACCTTAGATTAAGCTGGTGAAATTTTGTCTTGTGTAGACAAGCGCTGCCAGGTTAAGATTTTCAGCTAGGAGATATGGATGCCCGGTTCCCATTAAAACAAAAGGGAATTGTGTCCCCAGAATCACTTTGGGCAGTTTTCAAAAGTTCAGCCCAAAGCTTTACATTTCAAATAGGCAAACCAGATCAGGTATGGAATGGGAAACATCCATTTAGAACTTTGGAACTAAATTAGTAATTCAAATAATGATTGACCTCCCGAGCCGTAAATTCAGGCTTCTGCAAATACCCTGTGTAGGTAAGCTCTTGCTCCCGGTGCAATCAGTGGGAACCAAAGCAGGATCCATTCGCTTTTGGCTCTGTTGCTAGAGATGTCAACATCTCTGGCAGGGAACATACAGTTTCTTGAACTTGGAACAAGTCAGGAAAATGGACAGTATTTTTTTTTAAGTCTCCCTTTATTTTCTGTTAATGATTTGGGATATTAATAGTTAAATGTGTTACCAAAGCATTTTCAGTTCACTGTTAGTCTGTATCCATAAAAACAACAAGGAGTCCGGTGGCACCTTAAAGACTAGCAGATTTATTTGGGCATAAGCTTTTGTGGGTAAAAAACCTCACTTCTTTTGTCCATAGACTGTGAGTTCAATGTTGCTTGTGTTAGTGACAGTGAATTTGGGGCTGAATGCATCTGAAGAAGTGAGGTTTTTTTATCCACAAAAGCTTATGTCCAAATAAATCTGTTAGTCTTTAAGGTGCCACCGGACTCCTTGTTGTTCTCATGCTAATAATCCCTAGCGGGGCAGTTCTCCGGTACCAGGACTGTGGTGTTTGCCTTTTGCCTTGAAGGGCACAGAAGCTACAGATCCTCCGATGCTGGACCCATAAAGGTCCAATCCATGTTGAGGAACTAAATCAAATACTGTAAGCAGTCAGAGTACTCAACACTATGGACCAGATCCTTCTAATGGCTCCTACAGAGGGTGTAACACTAATGGAGTTCTACCAAGGAGAAAACTGACTTTCTTTAGAACAGTTAAAATCATTAGGAACCAGCACAGAGTTGTTAACTTCCCTCATTCTTGTGCAGTTTCTTTGTTACCTTTGTACTTTGCTGTTTATGCGTCAGTAAACTTAATCTAATTTTAGCTCAGCCATCCTCTATTATGGTTTGGACCTCGATAAGGGAATGCTGTAAGCGTTTCAGCTTTCATGGAGGAAAATCAAACTGGAGGTAAAGCATCTTCTTGCAAGAAGTTTGTCTAGGTTTTAATTTGCTATGGGGCAAGAAGAGAAAATGATACTAGATCATTAAAGTAACTGCATAGTTAACCAAGTTCTCAAGCGTGTGAGAAACAATGTTTTATTTAAAACTTAGATGAGTTAGCCAGAAGAATTTAAATAGAACCTCCCTTTGCCAAACTAGAAAAATCCCCTAACTGTCTGATCCCCTCATCGGTGGGTCATAGTCCTGCCACCAGATAAATCTCTCCTATCTGTCCGTAGACTGTGAGTTCAATGTTGCTTGTGTTAGTGACAGTGAATTTGGGGCTGAAAAATGAACTACTGATGAGAACTCCTGTTGAACCTGTATTGTTTGTTATTCTGAGGCAACGATCTGGCATGGGCTAATCCAGCACTTCAAAGCTAACTGCTCTTACTTTGTATACAGAGCGTCATAGTGGAGTGGCGTGGGTGATAAGAGAAAGAAGGGACTGGAGGATTAGGATTCACTGGGAAAATGGGACCCTGTTGAAAAAGTCTTTGATCTCTTCAAAGTATTTTCTGAAAGCAAGAATCTATCAAAAAGGAAATGCCATAAAAAAAAAAAAGCTTAAAGAAATAGTTGACATGACCAAATTTGTATTAACTTACCCCTGGAAAACATTTTAAAAGATGCTTTATGTTGATATGGGAAATATTTGTCACAAAGGAGGGGGGGAATAGAAGAATAAGGAAATCATTTTAAAGAAGAATTTGGTTCTTGAAGTCTCTACTCACCATTAGTTTGTCTTTTGGACAATAAAGACAAAGTGTAAAATTTTCACAAGGGCCTAAGTTTTATTTTTCAAAAGGCACATGGGGCCAGATTTTCCCATCAATGGGAGTTGGGTGCTTTTCCTGCATAGGTGCTTTTGAAGACCCCATTAGGTACCCATCTGGCCTAAATCCATTTGAAAATCTGGCACTTTAGGCTCCTAAATCTTAGTGAGAAACCTTTTGAAAATGGCACTTAGGCCCCTAAATCACTTAGGAGCTTTTGAACATTTTACCCAAATGCAAAGACTGATTTAAATGTTTAATGGCAACTGGGCTGTCTTGTGAACCAACCTCTAATGTTGGTAGGGCCTAATCCAAACCCAGTGGAGTCAATGGTGTAAGACTCCCATTATCTTCAGTGGGCTTTCGCTCAGGCGCTGGTGAACAAATTAGCTCCTTCCAAAACTGCAAAGAAAAATGTGTTGCTACCAGAGCATCACGCAGTCAGGGTTAGACTTCATCTCCAGGATTAAGGTCTTTCGCTTCCATTCAACTTCTCCGAGGGAGTGAGAGGTAACGGCACTCCCTAAGTGTACTATACCTTCCTGTGCACCATGCCACCGCAGGGGCTTAGAAAAGTAGGACATCTTTGCTCAAGAGCAGGTTAGCAGCTTCCCTGAGGTGACCCACACTGCCCTGAAAAGGAAGGTTAGATCAAGCCTCTTACCGGGTAAAAAGGTCATTAAGAATGGAGAGAGGTATAGAAGCCACTTCATGATCCGGTCCAGACCAAACCATCATCTGGTGTCCCTGGCAGAGAGACACATGCAGCTTCTTGACATCTGGAGCGAGTAGGCAAAGGACAGCCAACCCTCACATCAGTGTCTCCAAACCATTAGTAGTTGTACTAATACTGGTGCTTTAGGCTTTTGCGATTGGCACGCAAGGTTCCTCTTTTCTACTTCACCAATAAGATACTACTGGACGCTGGGTGCTGCAACTGTGCACCTCCCATTTTAACGTATGTACTCTCCAGTCCCCAAAAGGAGCTTGCACTGCCCCAATTCCCCATCTTCCAAACAAGTATCCTTTTGGGCTAGGCCACGGACAGCTCAGTAGATGCTGGGGTCACTGGTTGCTACCACCAAACTTTTAAACTAGTACAGCTGCCTTAAAGGCTGGGATGTCCTGCCTTGGAGGAATGAATCTGTCTCTGTCTCTCTCGCTCACCATTTTGCTGCATAACCAACCAACCACGCAATTAAACACCAATTAAAGTTTGTATGAACATCAGAAGTTTTGGCTCCACGTCAGTAACTGCTTCCTAGTAAAAGGGATTGAACTGTAAAAGAATAAATAAATAAACAAAGGACGCTTATTCTAACAGCTCATTTGAAAACAATTTGTGAATATCATGTAGAGATAAAACGTGCATAGCACAAACTTAGCTAAGCAAAGGCTGCTTCATTATCAGAGCACATAATTCACTAGCACGTCAGCTCTAAAGCTTGCAAGGGCTACAGAATAGCGCTGCTTGCTTATTTTTCTTGCTCTTACTGTTTTTGTTACATTTCATCTGTAGAGCGGCACAGGGACGAATTTAGCTGGGGCCGTACTATTACCCTGCCAAATTTTTCATGTGGGTTTTGCGCCCCCCACCCCATATTCAACTCCCCAAAGCAATGCACACACTGTTTTTTGCTATCCGCAGGCCTCCCCAAAGAACATCGATCTGCAGATAACTTGATGGCAATTGAGATAAAAAAGACAGTATTTTAACATAAGGTGCTGGACTCCCCCAGGGATAAGGAAGAACGTTATGACCGTTCATCTTTCTTGATCTTTTCCATGGAGGATGCCTACGTTCTGTGAACATAAAAACAACGTTAATTCTTCACCACTAAGCTCTAGTGAGAACAACAGTCCTTACAAAGCAGGAGCTTCTGCACATCTGCCAATACTGCAAAATTTGGGGAGGAAAATAGGGATGTGCCTTTAAAATCCATTCCTAGACCACAGGAGAGTTTTGGAGGGATGGAGAGGAAGAACAATCAATACTGTACCAAAAAGACTAGACTGTCCCTTCTCAACGGGTGTGGGGTAAGAATGCACCTGAGACACAGAGTGTGAACATTCCCCAAGCCTGGAGTTGTTGGGATCTGGGACTTTATTCTGCCCCTACAGAGGAGGAGGGAGGCAGTAGGGAGCTAGCTGAAATCCCCAAGTTCAGAGGTGTTGGTTCTGGGGTTTCAGTTCAGGCCTGTGGGTCGTTCCCTTAGGCCAATATGTGCTTTTGTGTTGGCTGTCGTTCTGGTGGACACAGCAGAACTTGAACTGGGGATGTCCAGAGCTAAACATATGAGTCTTTACAGCATGAGCTAAAAAGCCATGTTTTGTAGCTAGGGGCTGTAACAGAGCCATGTCCTCTGTGGATCCTAAACAAAAGGAGATGCATAGCAAACATTGACCAGTGGGTTACACCCATTGCGTGTTTTGCTTTCTTTTAAAAAGTATTAAGGGGAACAAATCAGGCCAAGAAATCCATAACTCCTATAGCACAAGGTCTTGGTGTAGGGGATTGGCTTTCTCTACTGCTCTTCCTTCCCCTACCCACCAGACAGGAGGGGATGCAGTGTGGGAAGGGAGCAGGGCTAAGAGACCCGTGAGAAAGCCAGAACCCATCCCTAGAGAGCTAGATGCATGGAAGGAGTCTCCTCCTTCGTTCCTGTAGCCCCACTACAGGCTTCCCAGACTGTAGTTAGAATCTGACCCCTCCCAGGGCAGTCAGGGAGTTCACGGCTAGGGGCAAAGCTGCTTAAAGCAGCACTGACTTTCTGCTATGTTTCCTGCCTGGGCTCTGTGGTGCAGCAGGGCATTCGGTGATTGTGTGGAAAAGGGCCAGTAGATTTTTAAGTGATGGTGTGGTCCTAGCAGTCATCTCTGGGGGTAATAAATGAGGTATTTTCATAGCAAGAGCAACCTCTTGAATCACGTGAGGCGAATGAGACCCTCAAGCCCTTGCAGTGTCCATTCCACTTGACCTGTTTTGCAACTTGCACGGTATTTGGTCTCTGCTTCCCTTCCTTACCCATCTCACTCCTAACTTTTCTGTCTCTCTCCCTCATCTTTGGTGACAAGAGTGGTGGAAAGTTGGGGATTTTTGAGGCCCAGGAGCATGGTGAAAGCCAGGGGCAGCTGGAAAGCTTCTGATGTGACAGTTCTCTCTGTGCCGACTTTTCAAGGAGTTGCTTCGTAACAGCAGCAAAACAGCATGTGCTCTCCTCCTATGCTGATGAAGAAGAGTCTTGGGCTCTGGAAGTCTGGGGGGCCTAATGTTTGGGATGGGATTGGGAGGCAGCACTGCAGTTGCTTCTGTTTCTGGAGCAATGATATTGGCAAATGCATTCACCCTGGTCACACAATGTACTGGGATCTCCCTTTTAACATAGAGTGACCAGACAGCAAATGTGAAAAATCGGGATGGGGGGGTGGGGGTAATAGAGCCTATATAAGAAAAAGACCCCAAAATTGCGACTGTCCCTATAAAATCGGGACATCTAGTCACCCTATTTTAATGGGCACTTGTTCAAGGAAGTGCTAGTTTAAAAACCAAACCAAACAGTAATTAGCTGTGTACTGAACAGGCAGCCCATCAGCAATGGCTGGGAGTCTTTCCGTTAATATCTTTTTAAAAGGAAATGAAGGCTCACAGGCAAGAAAAGACATTTTAATTCCACTTCCTTAGATGCAAGAGGACTGATGCGCAGGCACAGATCTTTGCAGAGTGCAGCAGCTTGGAATTTCTGCCTTTCCTCCTTTCTTTGGTGATTCCCCCGCACCACTTCCCAGCCATAGATTTTCTTACGGAGCAAAAATCATCTGTGTTTATGACAGACAGGTGTAATCGAGTTGGTCTGTGCAAACAACTGAGAGAACAGGGACTACTTGGCATTAATCCTGAATCTGATGCTGATTCACTCTGTGGCCTCAGGCGAATTATAAATAGCCAGTTTCTACAATGCTGTAAATTCACACAGCACTTAACTTCTCTATCGTTCCCCCATCTGTAACCTGCATGGGGCAGAAACTGACCTTTTGTTCCGTTTGTACAACACCAAGCACAATGCATTCATGGCCCACAGCTAGGGCATCTAGCATAATAAACAGGAATAGAACCACTTTACCTCCTTTCTTCAACGAAGGTGTTCTTGAGGATTAAATACTGCATCTCATCTGCAGTCTGAGCTAGGAAGAGTTCCCAATGAAGTCAAGAATCCTGTATGTGCCCTGCCACATTGGGCTGCTGTTTGTAAATGATTTTCAAACTATGAAGCACTTCCTGAGTGTGAAATACAGTATGATCGAGGGGGCCAGTATGGGTTAAAATAATCTGTCTGGATCTTCATTCAGATCTCAAACCAAATCCAGCCTGAGCCTTTTTCTGCAGTTGGGAAAAGTGTGATCAATTTTGTGTGTGTGTGTGTGTGTGTGTGTGTGTGTGTGTGTGTGTGTGTGTGTGTGTGTGTGTGTGTGTGTGTACACACTCCATGTACCTGTTGAGCAGCTCCTGGTTTCAGATGGGACAGGAACTGAAAGTAACGTATAGAGAGGGATTCCTCGGCCAGGCAGAATGAAAGACTTCCAAAAAAGAATCTCCCCAGAAAGCCAGACTTGCTACAGGTCAACAGAGCTACTTTAGGTAATAAGCTCAGTGTTCAGCAGAAACTGTGTACAGGATCAAGCCCTCAGCCAATCCCACTGGACAGAAATTCTCCTGAGGCCAGGCTATGCAGGCAGACTTTTGGATGCTTACCAGGACTTGCTAGTGGACTTCATAGCCTTGCTGTAAGAGTGTGTGCTCCGCACGCAGCCCTGGAGATGTGCTTCCCCTTGGTTTTCTCTGATTGACCATCCAGATAAGAGCCTGGGCAACACTACACAGCACTACCACACTCTCTCTTTAACTTTTGAATCAAAACACTGATTGCATTTTTGGGCCCAACTCCCCAGTTAGTTGTGCATCCTCACCAGAAACACACGACCCATGTTTGTATCCTATTGCACAGAGGTATTTACTAAACTAGACTTTGCCAAGGGGTTGAGAAATATGTTTTCATTAAGAAAATTAAAGTGACACATCCCTGGACAGCATTTAGTCGCATATTTTTTTAATGCCAGAATGCAGCAGCTAATAATAATGATGAAATGTCCATGCAGGGCCAGAATTAAAAACTGATAATGCTTTCCTGGAAACAAATGCCGAGAGCTGGCAGATGCCACTGTCTCTCAGTCTGTTGACTTGCTAAGTGTAACGCTACCACTGCTAGATACTGAATGGTTTGCAAGTTAAGCAACACCTTCAATCAGATGTGAGTTCCCATTTGTTATCCTTCAGGAATTTCAGCTGTGTATATTAGAGTAGTACTTCGCCTCTTTATATTTATTTTAGAGAGCTATACTAAAGAACATTATAAACTCAAGCATGTCTACGCTATATGAACTCCATATGCTGAAGCTTAATTTTAAATGCCATTAAAAAAGCACTTAACATTTACAGTAGATCAGTCTGGCTACTTTAGCAGCTTGGATGTAGTTCAGTATGTGAAATGAATGGGGAAAAAAACTTCAGAAGCTACAGGTTATTAAAAAAACAACCCCGATATCTATAGAATCCTTTACTGGTACATCTCAATAACTATCCAAAATCTTATTTTCTAATTTCTTCTTAAAGTCCACTTTTTCTTTCATTTCATTTTTAAGTGCAATTTTAAGACGTAGTTTAAAAAAAAAATCTTGGCAGTCGGCTTGGATTCCTAGTGTAATTTTTTTCCCATGTGAATTGGGCTGTGTATTCACAACCTGAAATGTCCTACTGTATTTATACTGGTGCTTACCTGTGTGAGAACAAGGTTAAGAGGAGTGCACCGTTTATGAATGAAAATCAAATATGGACATTGGTAAACCACCCCTGGTTAGTCCCAGCTAAATACATAATAAATATCTGGATTTTATGCCTGGTGTTAAAAGAGTCAATTCAAATGAATCCTAACAGGGCCCATTTTATTGCCTTCTCCCGGAGCAATTACAAAATGGTGACACAGACAGCAACTACCGCTCATCTCACAGGCCCAGATTGTTCAGCGGTCCCTAGCACTCGCCACTTTCCTTAGCCACAAATACAGCGAGCCCTTTTATTGGCCTGAAGAAACTTGTTCATTAAAAAGAGAAAAGGGGGAGAAAAGAGAATTTAAAATACTGGGTCTATCCAAGGGGAGGGGAGGGTTTTCTCTGCCAGGCCAAGCTATTAATCCAGACTAAACTCTTATTTAAGTTGCTAGGCATTTTGACAGAGTAATGATATCAGGATTTGGCCCATTGTTGCTAACGCCGGTTGTGACGATGCTGCCTCAGGATATAGATATTTTCATCCATTCTGCCCATTTTTTTTGCTAGTGCAAATGAGCTGTCATGGCATGTTGATGTATTGGATTGTTCCGTCTTCTTGCTTAAAGACCGTGATGAGCCAGTTTGCGCAAGTAACTTGTTTTTATTGGATGAGGAGAGGCTTGGTAATATGGAGCCAACAGAAAAGTTACTCATAAGATTGAAGATGCATGCTCCTGCAAACCCTTACTGCTTACTTGGTATTTAGTCCCTTGGAAACCAATGGAAGTACTCACATGGATCAGAGTTACCCACACCAGCAAGGGTTGCAGGTGCCTACACTGTGACTGTTTGAATTAATTTCCCTGTCACATCTAGCTGTTGCTTGTTTTCATGCTGCAAATACTGCTCAGTAATGTAACATCTTAGGGTGAGATTTTTCTGCTTGTGTAAATTGGCACAACTCCACTGGCTACAACAGCGCTGCGCCAACTGACCCTCACAGAGAATTTGAGTCAGACACTCCATTATTAAACAGTATTTGCAGCATTCGATTAATGCACAGGAAAGTCAATGGAGCTGCATCTATTTACATCAGCATAGACTTTGTTCCTTAATCTGCCTCCCTCCATTGGAGAGAGAGAACCTGGGGTATCTGAGGCAGGGCTCCATGTTGGGTCAATATCGAGTAGTAACACTTTTTTTTCCCTGCTACCTCACGTAAGGTTTTTCACCATAATATTGTTGTTTATGATTTGTATTACCGTAGCACCTAGGAGCCCGTCGTGGAACACCCCCCCACTGTGCTAGGTGCTGCACAAACACAATCTCACTGTCTAATGGTTGGATATTCATAATTTCTGATCAAAATTCAGTGCCTGGGGAACTGTGTGTGTAACGTAGCTAATTCGATGTACTTAGATCTACTCATCTCAGTGTCTTCACTGTGGTAAGTCGACTGCTGCCACTCCCCCGTCGACTCTGCCTGCACCTCTCACTGGTGGCGTACAGGAGTTGACGGGAGAGCGCTCGGGGTTGATTTATCCTGTCTAGACTAGACACACTAAATCGATCTCAGATGGATCGATCACTGCCCGCCGATCCGGCGCGTAGGATAGACATACCCTTAGTTCCTTCGCCTCTTTCAGACCCATAGTCATTGTCAGCACTCCTGCTTTGTGTGCCCTCTGGAAGGCACTAAGCCAACCAGAGTCATTCCCTAATGATCCCGAGTAGCTTTTAAAATCAAATCAGCTAGTAGCCCAGATTTTTAGGGTGAAAATCACCTTCAGGCAGAGGGCCTGTGCAAGGCCCAACGCACCGATTAATAAGGGGCTGCTCACTGCCCTGAGCATGCATTAGGGATTAAATTCTGAAAATGGTCAATGCAAGGCCTCCACCCCATGTAAGTCCCCCCTTTGCTCTGTTATGAGGAAGCGGAACGTAAGTGGCGCACAGACCCTGTGTTAGCTCTCCACAGGGATGAATGTCATTCAAATGCCGTGACACGTAAGTGGTACGGAGTTTTTGGGTGAATTTCACTTTAGACTTTCAGTGAAACCTTCTTTCAGGGCTCCTGTCTGCTGTTCTGTTAGTGTACTATGTGTTAAGTTAGGTGCTAATGTATTAACCCTTTGCTTTTCATAAGGAGGATGTTTCCTAGCTACAAAATTAAGGTAACCGGAATGAACCCCAAGACCAAATACATCTTGTTGATCGACATCGTCCCAGCTGATGATCACCGGTACAAATTTTGTGACAACAAATGGTAAGAGACTGTTTGTTTTTTTTCCTTGGGTTATCAAAAGAGAGGCATTCATATCTGTATCAACTGTTTGCAATAAGCACTGAGGAGATGGTCAATAAGGACCTTCGTGGGGAGAAAATACCAGATACCAAAGTGCTCTCTAACCTAGCCCTGAAAGGCAGAACAAGAATCAATGGCTGGAAGTTAAAGCCAGAGAAATTCAAATTAGAAACAAGGTACAAGGTTTTTTTAATAGTGAGGGCAATTAACCAGCGAACAAACTACTAAGGGAAATGGTGGAGTCTCAATCACTTGATGTTTTTAAATTAAGCCTGGATGCCTTTTTAGATGACATGCTTTAGTCAGACACAAGTTATTGGGGCTAATCCAGGGGTAACTGCATGAAACTCTATGGCCTGTGATATACAGTTTAGACTAGACGATGTAATTGTCCCTTCTGGCCTTCTTAAAAAAAAAAAAAAAGTCTCTATGAGGCCCTAGATTTGCAGTGGGTTGAGTGTTGACTATTTCTTCTCTAATTATATTTGTTCTGTGGGAAAGAGCCACAAAGCCACCAGGTGAAGATCTGTTGGCAGACCAGATGAATCTTCCTCATTTATCCAAACTGGTGCGACTTTTCTTGCCTGCATATAGTCTCAGAAGACCTGTTGATAGTGGTCATCTTGAATTTACATCTTTTGAGCAAAAATACTTGTCCTTCCTGAGATGTCATCGTCTGTTGGAAATGAAATATATGTGCTTTAAAATAAATAAAAAAATAATAATAAACTCACCACCACCAGAGAGATTTTGAAGTGGCTGCTCTCCTTTCCTGTTGCCATTTTGGAAACACAGGAGCAGTAGCGATCTTGTAGTTCTTGTGGTGGTAGGGTCCCATGGGAATTGAGGCCTATCCCAGATTGAAAGTCACAGCCCTTAGAAGTTGGATAGCTAAAATATGGGACTTCTTTGTGGTCTCAGAAAGAGGGAGGACAAGTGGAATTGGTCAGTCCAATGTAGCCCAGTTCTGGAGCCATTTTTATTCTCCCACCCTCCACCTTTTTTTTTTTTTCCTTGCTTTATTCTCCAGATTTTTCTCCTTTGTGTCTCCTCTCGCCCCCTCTCAATGACAGCAAGATAACTCAGCATGAAGGCTGGTTTAATATTTACTTTCCTGCCCATGGGAATCTCATGCATCTTGACACCTTAAAATCTCTCCTTGCTGAAAATATGCTGTGCCTTTCCTAGAACCCTCCTGCGTTCTTTGTGTGGAGCTTCATCTGTTCCACTAAGTGTCGACATTGTTTCTAAGTCAATGGCAAAACTCCCGCTGACTTTGAAGGGAATAGAATTGACCTCTTCATAGTGAGATCCCATACAAATGTAATCTACATGCATTTTAGGGCATTGTTCTCAGTTTTTAATTGTCTTTGAGCCAATGCTTGTTTCTGGAGCTCTTGCAGGATGGGAGTCGTATTCACTGGGAACCTTACGCAACCCAGGGCAAATTCTTTGCTTTAGCCATTAAGTCCTAGATGATAACTCTTTTAATTTAACTTTGGCCAGTCACTAGAACTGTTTTCCCTCTCCATTTTTCATTGCTGTTGGAAAGGCTCTGCTGGTTTTGGTAATACTGCTTTTACTGGTGTTTTATTACATGAGAACAATACACAGGAAGGGGAGAGTTGCTGTTGCATGCTGTATTAGAGCATTAAATCCATGAAAAATAACGGCGCTTTTGACATGTGAACAAAGGTGTCTGGCAGGGGGAATGTGAGGACAAATCCATGTCCCAGCCGCAGCCTGAGAACTAGGCTTCCACAGGGGCTGGAGGGGAAGGAGTCGCTTCCCAAGAGCTTCTACCAAGCTGGTGTTTCAGCCTTAGGAGCTACAGTAGCCTCTAGTCTTCTTGCAGCCCTGCTACCTGGATCCAGCCCTGGTCTTGCCCCCTGCACTTTCCCCAAATGCCTTCCTCCTCACAAGGCTGAAGGAGTTCCCCCAGAGTGATGCTGGATCCTGCCTCTCTGCACAGTGGAGCCATATGGTTTCCCTCATGCTCAGGGACCTCTGAGTGGCAAAGACAGGACTTGTCCATAGCCAGCTCTCATATAGTTGCTGTGTACTCACTCATAAAATACTGTGTGTCCAGGGAAAACCCTGCCCAGGGAATGAGAACTGAAAAAATGAGAAAAGAGGCCTGTGTTCCTTGCCCCTCTTTTTGCTTCATCCTTCCCAGATCGATGAAGCAGCAGCAGCAGCCTACATTTCTTGTGTTTCTCCATCAGCCAACCTGTCTGGGCCAAATCCATCTTAAAATACAGACGATAGCTCAGGATTTGTAAGATGGTTACCATGTTCAGTTAGGCAATGAATTGCTCTGAAGTGCTAATTGGCCAGGAAGATGTAATCCATAAGTGCCTTGTTCACAGGATGGTGGCTGGGAAAGCAGAGCCTGCAATGCCTGGGCGGTTATATGTTCATCCGGACTCGCCCGCCACGGGAGCTCACTGGATGCGGCAACTGGTGTCGTTTCAGAAGCTAAAGCTCACTAACAATCACCTCGATCCATTCGGACATGTAAGTTCTGGAAATGTTATTGCCAGAGGTGGGCACAAGCCCTGGTTTGCATCTGAGTCGGAACTTCCTCAGATTTCAAGCCGGCTCGGCTCTGGGGCTCCGCTTAGGAGTGGCCTCTAATTAATCAACTTTTAAAATAATTATTAGTAGCATTTCTTTTATTCTACTATGTAACTGAGAATGAAGATGTTTTAATGATACAAGATCAAGCACTCACCACTAACTGCTTTAGTGCTGTTGCATTGGCCTCTTGAAGTGCCATGCGTGACTTGTTCCTTTATTCATCTGCATGGTGCTATTGGGCTTCTACTCTCTGCTATGGAATTTTCAAGTCAGTGTTTTCCGATATTTCAGCCAAAGCCTTTGATGCATAGGGCATGCAGAGCACTCAGAAACAGGTTACATAAGCTTGTCATTTTCCCCGCTGGCTTCGGCACTCCTATAAAAGATGGAGTATTTTATTTGGAAACTCTTAATTCCTGTGTATTGCAGATGTAGGACTGGGAAGTTCACCGTTATCGACTGCAGTACGTTTAATAGCTTAGAACACTGGCCTTTCCAGACTCCCAGCCGTGTGTGCACCCGCGTAGGTAATTAGAACATACTGACCAGTCTAGTTTTTGCTTTGCAAGTTGAAGGATGTGTACAAATAAACAACATTGACTAGAAAAAGTAAGGTTAGATTTTTAGGATTTGTAGAATTCTTTTAATTTTAGTGGTCTCAAGCACTTAGTAACACAGGTCAGAGCATTGGCTTTGCATAACAACATATGATTTTTACCAGCTGCTCCTTGAAATACCCCTGGTGTTGGGAGGGGCAGGGTGGGGGATGCTGATAGGATTGCAAAGTGAAGGGGAAGTGGGCCTGTCTTGCTCAAACTAAGCATATAGCCATATGCTAATGATCAGATCTTCAGCTGGGGTAAAATGGCATAGCTCCACAATCATGAGCTGTGCATCATGTTAATTTTCCAAACTACATGACACAAGGATCTGCCCCGAAGGGTTAAATCCTGGCCCCATGACATAACTCTGTTCCCACTTCAGTCAATAAGAGTTCCGCCATTAACTTCAATGGGAGCAGAGGCTAATGCTAATGCTTTGCATTTCAGAGCATCCTCTGGCGAGTAACAAACAAACAGCCCCACCCCAAAATCAAGTGCTCTTATTAATATATTTGTCCTGAAATATACAAAAGTTACAACTCATTTGGAGAGCGAAATTACTTTTAAACATACTAATCTGGGGGTCTTTCCCAAAGCCCGATGAAGTCAATAGCAGCCTTTCCAATGACTTCCGTGCATTTGGATCAGTTCTATGACATGCAAGGTTTCAACACAACTGAACAAAGCTCTTTGTGAAATCAAATTTTGCACATTCTCCCTGACTGGCTTGAGCAGAAATAAGGGCTGCTGATGGGACACTGCACAGGAAGATTGTGTAAGTCAAATAGAAACACAATAAAATTCTAAAACAAACAAAATCCTGAATAAGCAAATCCACTGTGCATTAACATAGGGAAAGCAGAATGCTTTAAGTCCTCAAAATAGTGCAGATCCGGTAATTTTAGGGTCTGTCCAAAATTTTTGATGCCTTTTATGACTTTATGCAAATTCTAAACTATCTTCCCATTTCTAAATTTCAATGTTGCAAAGATTCCAGCCATCACAATGTGATGCCTTGATAACCCAGCTTTACAGAAAACAGTCGAGCAAAGTTGGGAACTTGACCCTCTTCTCCAACCTATTGACCCCAATGAAATGTGTGTGAACTTCAAAGACTAATCAGGACCATTAAATGCTTACATTATTAAGCGCAGGTTTTCTCCCCCTCCCACCCGCCCACACTCTCTTCTTTAGGGAAAAAACACCGTGGAAATTAAATGCAAGCAACTACGCTAAAGATTGCATGGCTGAAAATTTCATCTTCGGAAAATGCCAAAGTTAAGGTCTCAGTGGCAGCAGTAACTTGATCGCTTTGCACACATCCCACTTTTTCTCCCGCCCCCTCGGGTAACTGTGCATCTTAATATATTACTGTTTATGTTGTAAAATGGATACTGTAAAACTTACAGGACGTTCAATGTGGTCATAAAAAAACCCAGGATATCTAGTGTTACTGTTGGAACGTTCAGCATCTGCTTTTCCTGGCTTTTTTTTTTTTTTTGGTAATTTTTAACTGTGCAATTTTAACACAGTATTTAACAGACTCAGTTGGTGTTTTTTTGTTTTTTTCCCCATTTATTAAACATTTTGTTTGTCACTCCGAGAACACATTCAGAATATGATGGGGACTCTATTTCGATTCTCTGGGTCAGACCCTCAGGTAGCGTATGTCGTTGTAGTGCCATTGACTAGAATCACGATCCATACCAACTCAGGATTTGGCCCTCTCTCCTCATGGAATCTGTCCTCTAAGACTGCCCTTTTATCTACGATTTTAGTACAGTGTATGCTAAAGAAAAATGCCTGGAGTAAAATTTTCAAAGGTGCCTAGGTCCCATTTTCAAAAGCCTCTAAATCCAAGTGGGACTTAGGCACTTAAGAACTTAAATCATCCTTCTGAAAATAGGATTTAGGTGCTTTAGACACTTTTAATTTTTTTTGATATGGATATGAAGGAAGGCAGGACCATGTACTGGGCTAGTCAGACTCTTCCTAGCAATGCAGGATATTTCACTGCATCTGTTACACCTTCACTGACACTTCATAGGGCTTGTCTACACCAGGAGCTATTCTGAAATAACAACGAGGAGTCCTTGTGGCACCTTAGAGACTAACAAATTTATTTGGGCATAAGCTTTCCTTGGGCTAGAACCCACTTCATCAGATGCATGGAGCGGAAAATACAGGCGCCGGTATGAATACATGAAGGGATGGGAGTTGCTTTACCAAGTGTGAGGTCAGTCTAACGAGACAATTCAATTGACAGCAGGATACCAACGGAGGAAAAATAGTGATTCCTGATTTAATTCTTCCTGATTAACTCCATGTGTGAGCGCTCCTATTCCAGAATAAAAGTGCTTTATTCCAAATTAACTTAATCAGGTTAATCTGCTTTGAATTCACATCCTACTTTATTCCAGATTAATTGGTACAGTTATAGACCAACCTTTAGAGCATAAGCTCTGCAGGGCAGAGGCAGTGACTTTGTATGTGTCTGTACAGTCCCTAGCACAACATAGGTGCCAGTTTTGACTGGGGTCAAGGGATACTACTGCTATGCAGATATTACTAAATTAAGAATAATCGCTATTAATTTCTCGGACTTTGCTCTCAAAGTATTCGCAGACTATCTCGTAATGCTCCCTAAAAACAGGTCCTAAAACCCACACTGCTTGTTTGCCTTCTATTCCTGCTCTATAAGGCTACTCTGCTATTTCCTTTTGTCTTTGATTTTCCTAAAACCTCAAAACCACTGCGGGTCTGTTTCTTCAGGCTGCAGTTACTTTCTATTGTGGTGAACAGAGTGACCCAGAAAGGGACCTCAGCAGTAGCCTGCTCTGGCCCTGTTAGTTCAAGGGAAATGGCTAGTGCCAACCCGGTGTGTAAACGTAGGGTTTGATACCATCCCACCCAATCTCCGCACATGGAGAGTGAAGTATTAAGTGAGCAATCCTAAATGCACAGCCCGGCTTGCTGCAGAATCTCTGTTACAAAACCAGTGTGCCCTGCCCTAATCTGCAGCTTTTTTTGAGTGTGTGTAAGTAATCCCTTTATAACGTGCTTTGACATGCAGAACTCTTATAGCCTCCTTGCAGGCAACCGCTGCTGTCTGACCGGGGCAGGAAGTTACTGCAAAATAGCTCTGCTTTGAACTACTCCATTTCTGCATTTACATTTTTTTGGCAAACGCATCATTTGAAAAAATGTCCTTACAACTCCCTGTCTATTCTCTTCACAGCTAAGTTTTGGTGGGTTGGTTTTTTTCAGGCTTAGCTCACATACACCATTGTACTGCTCTGACAAGCACATAGCACTGCCAACCCTCCAGGACTGTCCTGGAGTCTCCAGGAATTACAGATTAATCTTTCATTAAAGATTATGTCATGTGATGAAACCTCCAGGAATACGTCCAACCAAAATTGGCATCCCTACAAGCACAGTCTAGGAGTGCTTACCGCAGACACTTGTGAAGCACAAGACATTGTTAGGCTCCCTCCCTGCTCCCATCCCCAGCCTCCATTTATAATTGTTTAGGAGACTTCCATCTTTGGGGTTCAGTGTGCAGTGCATATCTGATCGTTTACTCTGAACGTGGCTCTACCTTGGCAGCTACACATCTGGTATCTTATTTAAAAATAAATAAATGAGTAGGCAAATCATTTACAGTCCCCTCACTGAATTCCTCAGTAAGTAAATCCAGGCCCTGATTCTCTGCACTCCAGTACCTGATTAAGGCCTTGATCTTGCAAATAATGTATGCATATGTTTACTTTTATCCAGGAGTAGTCCCACAGAGTTCATAAAGCTAAGAGTGTGCAGGCCTGAGGCCTAATTTAGGTAAATTAGTTAAACAGATTAATTTTAATAAAAAGACTTGGAAGTGTTGCGGAATTGAGCTGGCTTTCTGAACTCAATGAGGTCTGACTGAAGATTACTTGCGTTAGTAAGGGTTTGTGGGATCAGACCCTTAGAGTATGCCCTGAAAATGGTCAGATTCTGACTACGAGCTCCTAACAGACTGAACAACTGACCCCCTAAAACATTCACTGCTGTCTCTTTGGTGAAGACTCATAATCAAGTCCCTACATTTTTCACCGGTAAATTATCTGCTGTTGTAAATTCTTTGGATTATGAATAGCGGCTGCAGTGTAATGGGTGCTGTCCAGGCATAACAAGGGGCAGTTCCTGTCTAAAAAGAATTCACGTTCTAAGGGCTCGTCTGCATGAGAAAGTTGCGCTGATATAACTTAGACTGATGAAAACCCCTGTGTGGGGAGACTTATTTAATTTTGAGTGGTTTATTTCAGTTTAGCTTAAACTGACTCCTAATCGAAACAAAAAATAAGCCTGGTTTGAGCTGAAATAGGTATCCACACAGGAGTTTGCACCAGTTCAAATCAATTTAAAATTGCACCTTAGTTAAATCAGTGTGCCTCTCTCATGTGGATGAGCCCTGAGACATCTGTGGGGAAGGAGAGAGTGAGTTAATTAAATATGTTGTAACTATCCCCATTAGCCTCCAACCTGTGTTTTGCCTCTTCGGACACTGAAATATTTATTCAGCAACCCGGGGAGGTCTCAGGTTGAGGTGCTTGTTAAAAGGCACTGCTGATGCACTTGTTTGGGAGCTTTGCAGATGGGTGAGGAAGGAGTTTGCTGCACTTGGGCATTTGCAAATGTTTATTTTGGATGGTGAACAGTTTGCGAACAAATATGTTGCTCGGCAGCTCTTCATTGCAGGTGACTGAGGACGTGCGGATTCAGCCTTGTCGGTTTAGAGCAAACAATTAGGAAGATTCCTACTTTTTTTTTTTTTTAATTTAGTGAAGAACCTGTGTAGGTAGGAAGGAAGATCTTGTGGCTGAGGCACAGGGCTAGGAGTCTGGAGACTTGTGTTCTGTTCCAAGCTCTGCCATAGATTTCTTGAGTCAGCTTGGGTGAACTGCTTCCCCACTCTGTGCTTCAGTTTATACTTCAGTCAGTTCACAAGTTGTGAAGCTCGTCTGTATCGGGGACTTTTGTGCTGGTGTAGCCACACTGATGTAACTGCACCGGTGGAAGCTCCTTGTATTGATACACGCTGCACAAGTACAAAAAGTGACTAGCACCAGATAAACTGCACCAGTGCAAATGACCTTGTACATCAGTGCAACATGTCTACACTAGGAGTCTGCATTGGTACAGAAGTCCCCAGTGCAGGGAAGCCCTTAATGCTATACTTTTTTCTGTCAGAGCAATTTTTTATCAGGAAACGCCTGTGTTTTACATCAAGCATTTCAACTGAAAAATACTTGTGCTGAATATGGATTCAGAGGACTTCAGTAGCTTAGACAGAGATTTGGGGTCTATTATAGAGGTGTGGGGGTCAGGTTCTGTGGCCTGCAATGTGCAGGAGGTCAGACTAGATGATCATGATGGTCCCTTCTGACCTTAAAGTCTGTGAGTCTATGAGAAGTAGGGTAACCAGATAGCAACTGTGGGAAAAAAACGGGACGGGGTGGGGGATAATAGGCACCTATACAAGAAAAAGTTCCCAAAAATGGGACTGTCCCTTTAAAAAGGGACATATGATCACCCTAATGAGAAGTGATCAAGTGCCTGTGATATTCAGCTATAGAGTTGATCAGATCCTAAAGAAATCATTTTAAGCCACTTATGTTGCTCCTAGAGTGAGACCTTAATTTATGTATTTCAAAACTTTACATGCACAGATAATCAGCCCAACAGAACCTCTGATTTCTGTGTCCCCCGAGGCTGGTTTGTGTTATAACAAGCTCATTATTTTGACAGATTTGGGACTTTCCTTCCTAATGCCATGTAAATGATTGGTAGCAACGTATACTTTCTTTGAAAGTGCAAAATATTTTCTAAACTTGAGAGTCAGAACACTGACACAACAGTAAGGTATCCATTGAAACTACCAATTTATTCAGGCTACAATACCCATCCAGCTACTGGTTCCAGATGAAAAATTAGAATTACTCCTTCAGAACACTAACCACGAGCCTTAGTGGATCTATTAATTCATTTAGTGAATGTTATCTGTAATCTCCTGGTAATTCTACAAAAATATGTCTTTATTAAAAAGGACTACATAATTATAGTTCTTGCAGAAGGTTAATACAGAGCATTAAGGGAGACCTAACAAATATTTCTATTAGTTTAGTTTAGAGCCTTATGAATGGAATTCCATTGTCTTTTAAAGATTTGCAGTGTGTCTCTGAGTTCTCTGTGTCCAGGTCTGGGTGAGAGAGTGCCTACAGACTGTTACAAAGGAATTCTCCTACACGTTCTCGTTCTCACTGAGTTCACTGGGGTTTGGATCAGGCCCACAATGAATTATCTTTTTCCCTGAGAGACCAGTTGATTTCTATGCTGAGGATTCTCTCCAACCAGAATTAAAATGTGCAGGGCATTGACTTTCATTCTATTTGGGTATTTCCCCCCATCTGAGTCCACAATGATATTTAGATTACAAGCTCTTTGGGCCCAGGACAGTCTGTCTGGTCTGTGTTTATTATGCAGCACCTAACACTGTAGGAGTCCTGGTCCGTGATTGGGGATCCTACCATATACAAATAATACATAATACCAGCTCATGAGCCAAAGCCCAAGAATACAGGCCGTGAAACTGAGTCTGGTCCCTAGTCCAAAGGCCACTGCAAGTCTCTTAATTTACTTTAACAGGCTTTGGATGAGGCCCTGGGGGGGAAACAATCCTTCCCCTTGGCTATTGAACAGCTACCGAGCCACCATTTCCACCCATATTCTTTTATGGCAGGGTGATGGAAATGGCTGGAGGAAGGTGGTAATGTCTCCATAGCCACCCTGCACAGCTATGTCAGCTGAACTAGTCAGCTGCGTACGCAACCCAAGCCTAGGCTCCCCAAATCATCCCCATGGCCAGGCAATAGAACTGCTCCAGTTCTACTGCAGGCAGGTACATTTACACCTGCAGAGGTGTGGCTTGGAGCTGCCCTCTAAAAGTGGCTTCCATTGAAGCTATTCGTGTACAGAGAGAGGCAATAAGCAATGTAATAACAAATAACAGAATTGGGAGCCTGGCTCTCCTGAGTTCTAATCCTAGCTCTGGCTTCCTCTAAGCCTTGGGAAAGTCACTCGAGCTTCAGTTTACCATCTGTAAAATGGGTAGATGGTAATGCTGTAGTACTCCTCCAGGGTGTTGGCAGGACTAAGTGTTAACATTTGGATAGTACTTTGCAGAGGAGTGCTAAGCATTTTTCTTAGAGTGAGGGTCAGTTTACATACAAGACACTGAGAGTATTCATTCAACCACAGTGTACCAATTATTAGTATTATTTTAATCTGAGCAATTAGCCTTTTGATACATGGGGGGGAGAGTGGGCAGAATCGCTTCCATGCAGTTAGGATATTCACATTCTTAAAGGGACATCCTACTCTTTTAAGCTATTTCTTCATGGTGGTTTTTGACAGATCAAGGGTTCATTTCCCTTGATCTCAGTGGAATAACCATCTCCAGGAAAAGCCAGTGAGAACTCAGGTGATTATCCTGGTTTATTGTGGAGCGTTTTCTGACCGTGCTTCTCAGCACACAGGAACTAGAGTAGTGAGCCCTTTAAGAAGTGGTTGTGATAATAAGACTTCTACTGAAACCAGACAGTTCTGGGGGAACTGCCACATTAAACAGGCTTTGCTACAGAGACACACTGAGGTTAGCTTGGCTGCAAAGGCACAGCCTATCTCAGGCTTTCTCGGAGTTTTTCGCCAACCTCAAACTGGCTCTGAACAAACAGTACCATGGCAGACTCTCTTTCATAGGCATGTACTGACATTTGAAAACTGCAAGGGGGCAAATGCATCACAACAGAGTTTTGTTTTTTAAATAAAAATCTCCCCTGAAATTAAATATTTGGAGCTGTATCTTAACCCCCCTGAAAGCTCAGCATTTCAGAAGTGCATTTGTTCTTCACACTGTTTGGAATTTTGTTTCTTTACTTTATTTTTCTCACGTGTGTCTTCTGACTGCAAGGATCTTTGTACATCCCTCTGTTGTTCATTCCATTGCTGGTGGTTTGTTGCTCTTTAATTCCCTTGTTTTTGTCTTATTTTAAATGCATTTTGTTTTGTGAGGACTGCTGCAGTTTGATGTTATGGGACATTCCAGATGGGTTATCAGTTGCAGTGTTGCTTTTGGTTTTCTTGATCTGCATCTTCTTGGATCTCTTTAACTTGCTTTGCTGTTTGTTCTGATCAGGTCTGTCATTTCTCCCCAGCTGTTTTTATTGGACTCTTTCTACAAGGCATTGCTTTTTCTTACCTTTGGAGCTTCACTCTCATTTTTCTATTAAATTAATTTTTGCATTTTCTGTCTCTTTGTTGTCCGGTGCACTCATCACATTTAACCATGTCAACAGCCTATTCATCTTCTAAAGTCTGAATCTTATAAAGTTAGATGGTTAGTTAATTTTTGCAGTTCTGCGTTGACTTGTGGGACAGGAAATGTTTCCTATCTGGGACCTGGTATGTAAATTTAGGTGCATGTTTTACCATCAACATTCACATGCCTCTTTCTGGAGAAACTTTGCACGTGTACCATTCAGCATTTATTTTGGGCTTAGTGATAAATCTGTGAAAACTTTGGGCCCAGTTCACTGCTTGCGTAAAAGGGCATATATTTGTTGTACCCCCTTACACCAATGCTGAATGCGTCCTGACATCCTGAGCAATAGACTCGCCCAATGTCCTTGTTCTCTGGTAGTTTATACTTCAGTTAGATTCACTTTTCCATAATCTGTTGTTTCGGAGGTGAATAAATTTCTGACTAGCCCTGTGTTTGGCTGCCCAGTTCAGTCTTTTGGGTTGCTTATTGGGTTGGTTCTCCCAGCAGAAATATCTTTGTGAGGGATTTTATTTTGAGTCTCATTTTTTTGTATTGAAAATGATCTGATCCCAGGGATGCAGAGATTGCATTATAGAAGCCGAGCTGAACTTTTATATTGTCTGTTTTGTGCCTATGAAAAAGAACTGAGCCTTGTGCTGATATATTGTATGATACTGATTGGGATGAGTAGATGATAACGTGACATTTATTTACCTGGATAAGAAATGACTGGTGTGATTCCTGGTTGAGTTTAAATTATATGGCTTGGGATGAGAATTTATACTTGATGTATTAGGTGTTTTTTATGGTCACACTATTGGTTTAAATCAATCTAAGGAAGTTCAGGTTTTTTTCTTAATATAGAATCAGAGTCTGAAGCCTTTATTCACTCTTCAATGGGAAGTTTGCCTAAATAAGCAATCAGTGAAAGATGTCAAGATTTGCATAGTGCCTTTGCTCCTATTGGTGACATAAGGCCAAATTCTAGTCATGTACTTTAATGGGAATTTTGCCTGCATATGGACTTCAGCATTTGTTCTGTTTGTTACCATTCTGAAAAAAAAGATTTGCATTGTTGAAGACTCGTGTCCCCCCACAAACGCCACCACCAAGGCCACATCTTGTGACCTTTACTCAGTTTTTACTCAGGCAAAATTCCCGTGGACTGCAATGGAAGTTAGATAAAATAAGGACTGAATGAGGACCTCTGGCTTTGGCCCTCTAGAAGGAACAATTTGTTTGCTTTCCTGTTGAAGCTTTTCCCAAGGTTCTCCACTTTCTGTTTCTCATTGTGTAAATTGTCAGGTCACATATATCATTTGGGGCGGACGCCTCCTTTTCTGCTTGCGCCAGTGGTAGTGTGCAAGGAAACAGCACGGAAGGATTCAGGGCTTGGGCCATGTGGAATAGACAGAATGCTCACAATTTAGCCCTGGCATTAGGGCTCTACTCTCTGAGCATATGGCGCCCATAAGACACTTGCTTTTTATGCTGAAGCATATTTTATCCCAGCTCACCTTTCAGGGACATTTAAAAATAACTGTGAGGTCTACAGCAGGCCAGGGAAGCAAAGAGGCCTTTGAAAGATCTGAACAAAAGAAAAAGGATTGTTGGGGGCACACATGGTTAAGAAGTAAAGTAAAGTAGGCAACAGGTGATGCTTTTTTTGTAGCACTTAATTATGGACTATAAAAACCTCGAGTGGCAATGTGTGGTTTATGTGCAATTACAACAATGCCCTGTGCTGTTATTTGAGGCATGAGGGTTCAGATCAGGGTGAATTCACTGAAACTAAAACCTTCACAAACAATCATAGATTCATAGAAATGTAGGGCTGAAAGGGACCCCGAGAGGTCATTCCGTCCAGCCCCTTGTGCTGAAGGCAGGAGCAAGTAAACCTAGCTCATCCCTGATGGGTATTTGTCCCACCTGTTCTTAAAAACCTACAATGACAGGGATTCCGCATCCTCCCTTAGAAAACTATTGCAGAGCTTAACGACCCTTATAGTTAGAAAGCTTTGCCTGATAACTAACCTAAATCTCCCTTGTTGCAAATTAAGCCCATTACTTCTTATTCTACCTTCAGTGGGCATGGTGAACAATTGATCGCAGTCCTTTTATAACACCTTTAACATATCTGAAGACTGTTATCGGGTCCTCCTTCATCTTTTCCCAAGATTTTTTGTTGCTCTCCTCTGGACTCTCTCCAATTTGTCCACATCTTTCCTAAAGTGTGGTGCATGCAATTGTACAAAGTAGTTCAGCTGAGGCCTCATCAGTGCCAAGTAGAGTGGGACAATGACCTCCTGTGTCTTACATATAGCACTCCTGCTAATACACCCCAGAATCATATTAGCCTTTTTTGCAATTGCATGACATTGTTGACTCATATTCAATTTGTGATCTGCTATAATCCCCAGATCTTTTTCAGCAGTACTACTGCCTAGCCAGTTATTCTCCATTTAGTATTTGTGCATTTGAGTTTTTCCTTCCTAAATGAAGTACTTTGCACTTATTTTTATTGAATTTCATCTTGTTGATTTCAGACCAATTCTCCAATTTCTCAAGGTCTCTTTGAATTCTAATCCTGTCCTCTAAAGTGTCTGCAACCCCTTTCAGCTTGGTGTCATCTGCAAATTTTATAAGTGTATTCTCCACTCCAGTATCTAAACCATTAATGAAAATATTGAATAGTACCAGACTCAGGATTGTCCCCTACATGATCCCATTAGATACACCCTCCTAGCTGGACAGCAACCTATCGATAACTACTATTTGAGTACATTCTTTCAACCAGTTGTGCACCCACCTATAAAGGTCTATCAGGTCTACTGCTTCCACTCTATGCATTAGACCCAAAACTTTATCAAAGAAGAAAATTAGGTTGGTACGGCATAAGATCATCTTTACAAATATATGCTGGCTATTCCTTATAGCCCCATAATCCTCTAGGTGCTTAAAAACTGATTGTTTAATAATTTGTTTCAGTATCTTTCCTGGTATCAAAATTAGGCTGAGTGGTGCATAGTTCCTAGGGTCCTCCTTGTTCCCCTTTTTAAAGATGAATATTATGTTTGCTCTTCTGCATCCTCTGGGACCACACTCATCCTTCATGAGTTCTCAAAGATAATTGCTAACACTTCCAAGATTGTTTCAGATGGTTCCTTAGGTACCCCAGGATGAATTTCATCAGGCCCTGCCGACTTAACTACATCAAACGTCTCTAAATATTCTTTAACCTGTTCTTCCCCTACTTTAGCGTGCATTCCTTCCCCATTGTGGTTAATATTAATTGTGCTGAGTATCTGTCTCTATTATCTTTTTTTGCTGAAGACTGAAGCAAAATAAGCGTTAAATGCCTCAGCCTTGTTGATGTCATCAGTTATTAGCTCTCCTTCCTAGCTAAGTAGAGGACTTACACTTTCCTTTATCATCTTTCTTGCTCCTAATATATTTAAAGAACCTCTTCTTTATTGCCATTTATGTCCCTTGTTAGGTGTACCTCAGTTTGTGCCTTAGCCTTTCTGATTTTGTCCCTATGTGCTTGTGCTATTGTTTTTAACATAGCAATTTCTCCATGGTTTCCCTTTTGAAGAATTCGTTTTTGATTTTCATGTAATTATAAAGCTCCTTTAGTTAGCAGAATTGAGAGCTGGTTTCATTTGCTTTAGGGATGTTTTTATTTATTTATTTAAAATCTGAACAGAGAGTTTTCTCTAAACACTTTGATTAGGCATATTTCAGGTCTGCATGCTCCAGATCAGCAGAGACTGCCCCTATCCCAAGGTGATCCAGTTGGTTATGTGGCGGGTTGAAGTAGATTACTTTTACTATAACTTCACCTGTTCACACTCTGAGTGGCATACCTGGGCATCTTGGGGGAACCAAGATTCACAATGGGCTGGATGCTAGGAGGTGTGAGAACTGCTGAGCACCCTCATGAACTCATTAATAGCTAGGCAAATCAGCATTTCTCAAGATGTTCTTGACACCCTGCTGAATCAGGTGGTGTAAAAGCTGCACTAGTAGCTGATAGGTAAAATTAGGACTTGAGAAGGCCACCCCAGAGGAGGTCAAGCACAGCCTGATATTTTGGTGATTGGTTTTCTTTGATCATTTTTTCAATAAATGCTGGTACGTTCACTTAAATGAGCAGCTCCCAAAAGTGACCAATTTCCCTTTCCTGTACCATAAATATTCATAAATGACTTGCATGGATGCTTTAAAAAAGCATGAAAGCCATTCACAAGTATGTCATGCTCTGTGCATCCAAAGTAATTAAGCAGAGGATGACAAACACCCTGTTTGTCCAGCAAATATGCAGGCTAAAGATGGACCAAGTTGAAATTCATCACCTGGAGAGCTGCCCATAGACCCTCCTCTGTTATTTCCAAACCTGGGGGCCACCAACTTTTTATCACTCATGGGAGGCACTCTGGTTAGGAAGAGAGAGAGAGGCATAAATGCTGACTTTCTCTTGGGATATGCTAAGTTTGGTGCAGAGTTGTGTCCCATTTTTTGTGGTCTGTGCTGGACCCTCTCTGATTTGTTTAGACTCCGTTCTTCTTTATGCACAAATGAAAAGGGTCATTTTTATTACATACCTGTTTGAGGCCCAACTTAAGCGGACAGAACCATTGAAGAACATGTCCCTCCTTTGCTCTAATGCTCAAAGAGAATAGAAGGAAGAAAGAAACAGAAAATACATTAAAATGAAAGATTTGACATTAATTGCGTGATCCTCAGGGACCAACCATAAAATTATGCAGCTTTTACGCAGTTATTTACTATTCAGTATAAAAAGGGCAATTGCCATGACAACCCCTGCATCACACGATACATGCTACCTTGGAGAAACAGCAAGGTCTGTTAAATCAACTCCCAAAATGTCGTGTGAAAGCGAATACATTACAATGAGTTGAGGGAAAGTTTGCATTACAGCGCGTAGGCCCCATGTACACTTAAGTTCTCAAGCTAAAGGCCCAATCCTACAAAGTGCCAAACACCTTCAAGCCTTGGTGCTGATGCTACTCAGCACCTTGCAGGGTTTGGCCCAAAAGCAATGTTTTCCTAAAGAAAATAAAATGAATGGCGCAAATGATGTCATTTGTTTTTTGCCATTTGTTGCTTTTGAGAATGCAAGAAAAAGATTATTTAATTGAGCCACATTAAAGTTTAAATTCCAGCTGCCAACCACGCGATCAGTGAATGGGAGGGGGGGGAAAAGACATTTGCTTAAGCTCCTATTGTGTTTAGGAGTCAAATAAGGCTTTGTCATGAAGAGTTCACAGAATGCTAGGCTGGGAGACTATAAAATTGATACGACTCTTGATACATGTGTGTACAATGTCCACTTTAGCGCACAGCTTAAGCACTGGCACAAAGGGAGTATGACTCAACAGTATTACGTGTGTGTGTGTGTGTGTGTGTGTGTGTGTGTGTGTGTGTGTGTGTGTGTAAAAAAAAAAAATGACGGTCTTTGAAGAAAATGGCTGTAAAATATTGCCCAAATGATAGAAAAGTTATTGGAATTGTGACCAACTTTGAGCATGATTCTACAATTCAGGAAAGTTTTTCTGTTGCCTATGGTAAAATTTCTCATATTGAAGAACACAAGTCACTGTACACCATGTTAACCCCTCCTGCCAATGGACTTATACGGGGAGGTAATTGTCCCTATAGGCTTTATTAAAAGATATGAATGTGCTATATGTACCTGTAAAACTCTCTGAATAAGAGAGCCTGACCCTGGTCTCACTAAAGGCCCAGCATGTGCATGCTGAGTCAGCCATTTGTTTTCTGAAAGAATGATATATCTGAGACTGTGCATCAATCTGCCTTTTCCCGGTTTTTCAAGCAACCATGGATGTTGCAGTGATGGGGACCATACAAATCCCTATATAAATAGACAGTATATTATATTAGTGACTAAAATGACCTGTAAGAATTCTGTGGCACCTTTTAGACTAACGGACGTATTGGAGCATGAGCTTTCGTGGGTGAATACCCACTTCGGCGGAATACCCACTTCCACATGTAGTGGAAATTTCCAGAGGTAGGTATAAATATGTCTGGAGATAACAAGATTAGTTCAATCAGGGAGGATGAGGCCCTCTTCTAGAAGCTGAGGTGTGAACACCAAGGGAGGAGAAACTGCTTTTGTAGTTGGCTAGCCATTCACAGTCTTTGTTTAATCCTGAGCTGATGGTGTCAAATTGGCAGATGAACTGAAGCTCAGCAGTAACACAGCTACCCCTCTGATACTGTAAGAATTGACAACTCAGTGTTTAGAATTTAAATGCCTAGTTCGGCAACTGTAAGTAGGATTTTCAAGATCACCTGTGACTCTCTCTTAATAGGTCTAAAAAAGCACCTATTCACTTACTTAGAGTTCTTTGAAAATCCCACCCAAAATCTTCTAGATTTAGGCACCTTAATAAAAATGACTTGATTTTTCACAGCTGCAGAGCAAATAAGACACCCGTTAACCTCACTGAGAACTGTGGATACATAATCAGGCTAATATCAGATATCCAAATATGGATTTAGTTATCTCACTTTAGTTAACCTGAGTTTGATTTTTTTTAAATAAGATAATAGTACAATAAATACAGCTTAGATGTGAACCTTCTAAGTGAGACTATATACCATGGAAGCTGGATTGTGCTTCCTTGTGGACAATTGAATAATAAGATCAACGGCACGTTTAATTCAAAGTGATAGCAACCAATCTAATAGTGATAAAAGTAAGATCCAGTATTTGTATAGCAAGACATTTACAGTTAGTAGCATAGCATGTTGGAATGCTAGTTAAGAAGTGGTGTTTTCAACTTGCTATACTAATGTTTTATTCATATAGATTTATAAATATTTCTCTGTCACCAGCGTATTTTTAACAATTCCAGACAATAATGTAAACATACTTTTTTGGGAGGGGAGGGAACTAACTAATATTTCAGTTAATGCAAAGATAATTTTCAAAAATATACATTATAATATTTTACATTTTACAAAGATTAATTTCACAACCTACTTACAAAATAGTAAGAGAAGGAAAATCTAAAAAGATCATGTCAGTAATATCATTCCCTATTGGGAAAACTAAGGCACAGAGCTCTTAAGTGAATTGCCCAAGGATTCCGCCTGTAAAAGTCCTGACTATGTCAATGCTTCCAGTATGCATCCTGCATAATATATCATATGCTCTATTTTATCAATTCAATTATTTCTTCTTAATGCTAGGACTCTTTAGGATAGTATTTCCACTGATATTGGTCATAGGAATGGCATTTTCTTACATTTGTTTTGAGCATTTTTAGACAATGACACAAGATTGTATTTTCAACAGCAGCCACTAATATCAAGGTCTGAGTTTTAGGTACCTAAGGGACTGTCCATACAAACAGTTAGTTCATGACAAGCTAGGATGTAAATCTATCTCGCACTAGCCTGCTGTGCACCAGCGGTCTGTGTGGACTCTGCTACGATGCACTAAAAGTGCCATAGTGCACTTTGGTCTATCCCGCTTTGAAATGGGAACTGATCAAAGCGCGTTATGGTATTTTTAGTTCATCGTAGCAGAGTCCACAGAGACAGCAGGTGCACAGCAGGCTAGTAGATTTACACCCAGCTTGCCACGTGCTAACTGCTTACAGAGACAGACCCTAAGTTTTCACGTGCACAGTTTTTCATGCTTAGATTTTTTTGGGGGGTGGTGCACATAAAACCTAAAACAAATGTAAGTAAGGAATATGTGTGTGTGCAAATACAACCTATCTGCATAACTCCATGCTTTTGTACATGCAAAACTTATTGATGAGGAAAAAAATGATGGATCCAGAAACTCTCACACGCACAGCTGCAAAGACGGGGCTGAGGCTCTGGAAATGTTGGCAGTGTCGAGGTAATGATGATTCCCCCCCCCCCTTTTTTTTTTTTCTGGTCTCTAATTGGAACTGCTGACTATTCTACCTCATTGTGTCATATCCTGTTTGTGGTTGTCTTCCTGTAACCAGGAGGCATCAGTTGGTAATTTTGCGTGTCAGAACAAAATCTCAGGCTTTAAAACACTTGACTGACAGGGATACCATGAGTGTTATCAAGGAATAAGGGGCATAAGGCCAAATCAGACCTCTTAACTGGCTGAGCGTTCAGCACCTTGTAAATTCTTGATAGATTCTAGCGTCATGTAGATACTGGGGACTGGTAAAGATGTAATAGACTGGTTTAAAATATGTATGTTTTCAAGGGGGAAGGTTAACTGAATTCATATTCTAGATAGACAATCATTCACTTAAACTCCTGCTTCTCTATCAGAACCTTATAATTCAATGTGTAATCACATAGGATACATTGCTGCATAATAATATGTGAGATGGTATTTAATAAATGTGCTTACAGCTAGAGTAATGAGTGAATGTATTTTTCAGTGGGACCATAATCATGAAAAAAGAGAATGAAAATGCATTTATTTTTAGCAAACACAAATGGCAGTTTCTGCAGGTTTAATTTGTCTTTTGGCCATGAAAAAACCGCTTTAAAAAATTATCAGGAAATTGGCACATTTTCCTCCTGTGCTGTTGGATTTTGTGCTTTTCTGCTCTCTGCTGAAAGCTGTTCCTCATTCATGTCCATGGACACTGACTAAATCAAGTTAACCTCCACCTTCTGCATTTCTCCTGTATATTCATCACACTCTATGTAAAGGGATCACCGTTCTGCTTTGATCTGGCAAATCTAAAGCTGTTTCCTTTCATGGTCTGCGCCCTGTAAGGTCTCTGCATTTTCCTGAGCAGTGGTGAATTTTCAGTTTGGTGCAGCAAGGGACAAAAATGCAAAACCTCGTAAGTGAGGTGGGGCAGCTTAAGCAATAATGAGTTTGAGTTCGACCTCTAGACAGGTTTACGGTAACAACAGTATCCTTCAGAGTCTCTGTAAAATATCCATCTCTGGTCAAACTCTGAATGCTCCAGCAGGGTCTACAACCACGTAATACTGTCTTGAGATGTCGCCTTGGCTCTGTGCTAGTTAGGTTCAAGCAGGGCATTGAAACATGCATTATAGGGGAGGTAGCATGGCCTAGATGATATGACACTGGAGTGGGAGTCAGGAGCTTTATGGTCAGCTTTTCAAAGGACCCTCAAATGTAATGTGAGTTGGGTTCCTAGTTTTTCCCCTTTTGAAAAAATCCCAGTTTCAAGTTCTATTCCTGTTTCTGCCACTGACCTACTATGTGATCTGGGCAAGTCATTTCGCCCCTCTGTGCTGTTAGAAACAGGAATTGTTTCAGAGACGTTCTATGGCCTCTGTTAGCCTGGAGGTTGGACTAGATGATCATAATGGTCCCTTTGGGCCTTGGGCTCTCTGGAGCTGTAAAATGAGGATCATGAAGCTTGAACTGAACTGACCCTTTGAATCAGTACACTCTTGATTTGGGGAAAGTTCAGATCTAAATTAGAATTTGCAGCTTGGGCTCATCTCTGATGACTAATAACTAAAAACCTTCTCTTCATGAAAACCTCCGCTCTCTGCCCATGCTTCTCTATGGATTTGTGCTTCCAGTGGTTGATTCCTGAAGGGACAGCAAAGACTAAAAACCAAACAATAAGCTGACCCTCTCACATCTGAGCCCTGCAACATAGCAGCAAAACAGTTAAGAGAAACGATGCAAAGCTGATAAAATGCCAAAAATTCCTCATTCTTCTGCGAGGGGGAGAGGGAAGGTTGTCTGGAAAATGTCAACAATAAAAATTACATTTAAATGGTATATGATGCAGCCAGCTACTGTGGGCAGAGTTATGTGCAGCCAGATGAGGAGACTTTAGAGCCCCATACGGTACCTGCTGCTTTGTCTGAAATGCAGAATTTGCTTCTGGGTTTTTTTGGTTTGTTTTGGTTTGTTTGCTGTACTGAAGGGCACAAAGTCTGAAAGTTTTGCTAACCAAACCAGCAGATCCCAAAGGGAGTGGAACCAGCATCTTTTGCTTCTCCATGTAAAACAGGCCAGCTCCTTGCCATTCACAGGCAGCTTAGGGCACCAGTGTTTGTGGCAAGGAATAAGGATTTTGAAAAGACGGGGAGGGGCAGGGTTGGGGACTCACTCTCCCATTAGAGATGAATGGCCCCCCTGGGACAATGATAGAGAATGTAAAGGGGAAAGAAAAGTTAGGGGGAATAAGTCTTGCACCAAGAAGATAGGCAAGGGGGGCAGGAATAAAGGAGAAAACAGAGGAGGAATGTTTTGGCACTAAAGGCAGCAACCAATATAGACACTTATTTGTAACAGGAGTAAATATAGTGCTTGTGAAGGGCTGATGTGGGACTGAGGCAAGCTGCTGAGCTAGCTTCCCCAGGCAAGTTTGTCAAGACAGCTCAAACCCTGACACACCAGGGATTCTCCATACAGCTCTGTAATACACCTCGGTCCTGGTCTGTAGCCTTGATGTTTCCTTGGTCCTTAGCTCCACAGGTAGTTCCACTGATACACCACAGTCCTGGATGTTATTAACTACAGTCATATATTTCTAAAGCCTGTTTCTGGACTGCACACCAATCTGTTATATTTATTTCTCTCGGAAATCAAAGCATATGGCTGGAGTTGTTTGAATAATATTTTATTGCATTCACTTTTATTCCATTATTGATGCCAATCGAACGGTTCTGACCACTTTTAACAAACTTGCAATGTTTTTATTTGTTTTTCAGATTATTCTTAATTCGATGCATAAATACCAGCCAAGATTGCACATTGTGAAAGCAGATGAAAACAACGCCTTTGGGTCCAAGAATACAGCGTTCTGCACACATGTGTTTCCAGAGACATCCTTTATATCGGTGACCTCCTATCAGAATCACAAGGTATGGTGCTTTGCAGCAAAAGGTGCTTTAGCTTTGTTAGGTGAGTGTAATTTTTGCAGCCCTGCACTGAAGACTGAAATGAACTGATGGGAACAGGCACAGTATTACCGTTATGGGCACTGTGCTTTGAGGAACAGTGTTTAATGATGCAATTGCGCAGCAGGAAATGTCTAAGCATAGCGATTGGTTAGCAAGACTGGAGAGACAAAGGAGGCAGCTAAGGAGATGCATGAAAAATGTACTGTGTAAAAATATCTTGGCAATCTCCACTAGTATATAACTTAATGATCTGAGAGCTCATAAACTCTCAAATGTCACTCACAACAGCAAGCAAATCTAATAATGAATAGTAAAGCTGGCTCATAAATCTGCAGTGAAAAGTAATTACAGTATATATATTTAGTGAGACATACAAGGAATGTGACCATAAAAGTGCAGCTCAGAGCCTGACTTACGGTTAGGACACGAGGGAAGGTGGGTTTGTGTGTGTGTGTGTTGTTTTTTGGGGAATACAAAGGGCTCAGTTCAGCTGCACATAATGGATTATCATATATTGAGAGGGTTGGGGTTGGCGCTTGGGTGGGGTTGCAGCAGGGAGGGGGCGTGACAAAATTTGGTGTGGTCCCATCTGAAACAGGGAGAAGTGGAAGATGCCAAACAACATATGAAGAGAAGAGGAGTGAGCTGATTGGAGAAAAGTGAGAGGAATGTGACTGACTATTTAATACACATTCTTTTCTTCTTTCTCCTCCTCTTCCCTCCCCCCACCATTTAGCCCTTAGAGGAGATGTCAGGGTAAGCTGAAGCTGTCCAGAGATGGCTCTTATTGGAGCAGGGGGGATCATATTCTTACACAGACGACCCTGTCATTCCCAGCATGTTAGTTCAAACAGGTTTTCCTGCAGCGCCAGGAATGCATGGCTAGTGGGGCTTGTTGCTTTTGTAACTTGGGTGGAGGCGGTGCTTATGGGCGAAGAACACTGGGGAAGATGTGTGATTGGTTATCTGAGGCCGTCGCTTCTCCCAGCGAGGCCAACAAAACAAAGCAGGAGGAGGCAACAGATTTTGAGGTTTAGGGAGCATTGTAATCCCCAGGCTGGATAGACAACAGTGCAGCCGGTCAGCTGCCACCTTCCCATGGCTCTCAGCAGTAGCCCAGTGCATACGGGAGCAAGAGCAGGGGAAGGGGGCTTCAGGCTCTTAGGTTCTATTCGTAGCTCTGCTGGTGATTTGCTGCTTCTATACTATAATTTCCCTATCTGTAAAATAGAGACGAGGACACTTGTCTACCTATAGGGATGTATTAGGCTTAACTGAGTTTTGTTAAAGGCCTGCCTGTTTCGGTGAATGTAATACCTGCACTATATGTCAAGATATAGACTCCTCATACAAAAGTTGATTGCCCCAAACATGTGGAATTCCTGCCCACCTTTGGTCTGTTTAAATCTTCTCCTCAGATGAGTAGGAGGCAGTTTTATTTTGCCATTTGAAGGCTGGAATGCTCTGCAGTTACTGAGGCAGGGCAAAGAATGACAATGGAAACAGGGCTGTGTGCGTCAAAGTAAACAAGCAAAAGAGAGCCTTAGCTGAACGCTAATATGGATCCTAATTACAAACTTGTGACTGTAAATGTAAAAAGATCTATAGCCCAAACATGGTTAACCAGAAAGGCACTGAAGAACTTGTTTAATAGCTACTCATAATATTTTACGTCCATAGCGCCTTTGTGCTTCATAAACTTTATCCTTACAATATAACTGACATGCAGCCACTTCTTGTGGGGAGGCTGGTAGCTAACAGATGTACAGCACACAACATAGTGATGTGGATGGGGACAAACCACTACTGTTAGACTAACAGATGTATTGGAGCATAAGCTTTCATGGGTGAATACCGCTCTGATACTTCACTCCTGTTAGGGATCTTTAGGCCAGATGTTCAAAAGAACTCAGCTCAGAGCAGTTATATGGAGAACTGTCACAGCTGCGGAGAGCTGAGCCCTTCATGTTGGTGTCTAAATGGGAGCTGAGCTCTTTTGAAAATTTGACCTTCACTGCCTGTGCCTGTGACGAGCTTTGTTAATGTCACCTCTGAACTGTCATGACAGAGTAAAACAAATGGAACTCCATGTGCCTACCTCAAAGGATAAAGGGCTACCTGGCACTGCCTGAATTTTAACCTGATGACCCCCAGAGCCTACGTAGTGCAGACCTGCTGCGCAGCTAGTGGAGCAGCATGATCTAGAGGACTAGGAGCCAGCGACTCCTGTGATCTAATCTCCACGCTGCCATAGACTCAGTGTGTGGCCTTGAACAAATCACCACCTCACAGTGCTAAATATATAATAAGTTCTTCATTAGAAAACCATCCTTTCTGGCATAGATAATGAAACCCCCAGAACCACAGGAATTGCACATCATCTTCAAAAGGTCTGTTTTCCAGATTTCAGCCAATTGCCAAACTCGTTGGCTTAAGAAATAGTCAGCTAGCCAGAGGTGCACTTCTTAATAACGGCAGCTTCTCTGAAAGAGAATCGAGAGCTTGATTTCACAGCTGAAATGAGCATAATGCTACAGGTAAAATCCTCAGCTCCACCTGCACGCACACAGGTCTGGGCTATAGAGCTTTCCTGGTATATTTACCCCAAACTTCCCTTTTGGGGCAGATGCAGGCAGGGTGAAATCTTGGTTCTGTTGAAGTCAGTGGCAATCCTCCCATCCACTTCAGAAGGGCGAGGATTTCACCCTATGTGCCAAAGATTTTGCACTCAAGTGTGTGTGGGGGGGGAATTTCAACCCAAAAGCATTAATAGTTGAGCTCCCATATATCTCTACCTAACAGTCATCTCAAATTACTTTGAAGAAAAAGAATAGCAGGAACACAATGGAAATTATTATTTCTGCTGCCAAAAGAGGCTTGTTTAAAAAATGTGTTGTGACTGCAGCAGAACTGAGTCAGGCTGCACGTTACAGCATCAAAGAAATTAAATTAAGGCTTACGTGGCTTCATGTTGGTCTGTGGGTGGGGAGGCAGGCAAGGCCTTAAGCTTCTTGTGGTTCCTCAGATGATTGTTAGGCTACCACAGAATCCACTAGTGAATCAAAGCGGGGGGAAAAGAGGGCACTGACTCCATCCAAAAGGAGCCAATACCATCAATGCTAGGCTCGGTTTACAGGCTGCACAGAGCAGATCCTGACAGCTGTTGAAAGTGGCATCCGATGCTGGATACATAAGAACTGTATTGATGCTTACCTTCTTTGATTACAAATACCAGCTGATCCATTATGACCAGGTGGGAGGAGCTCTCTTATAATCTTCATTCTGTTGGGTAAGGGATATTTTCAAAGTGTTCTTGAAAGTACAGATGCTAATTAGAGCAACATTTTTGGAAATAAGAGCCAAATGCTGGATGGTACAGGTACTTGCCAGAAAATCCTTAGCCAGCAGGAGTGGGCGGGAGGGAGCTGGCTGTCTGGATTCTGCCCCATGTCAGAGAGAGTACATCATAGGAGTGGCTGGAGTTCAGGGCCATGGTATATGTGTACACTCCCTTCAAACTATCACTAGCCTTTGCACATGATCACTCCCTCCGTGTGGAAATTATTCATATTTTCATTTGCAAGCAAATGCAGGAGGAGAAGAGGTTGAGTGTTGCTCTTGTGTTACCATAACAGCACATTAACGCAGGGTTGGCAGTCTGTCTATGGTATTTCTTAGACTTGGTAGGAAACGGGGTGGGGGGAGGGAAATGTGTGTGTTGCGGGGTGCACGCACACACTCTTTGGCAAGAGGTGCCTTATACCCTGGGTCAGTGTTCAGTGGGCGGGAAGCAGAGGAAGAGCACAGAATTGTTACTATGTGTTTGGAGGAGCTGAGGGGAAGGGGCTGGAAGAGATGTGGCTAGGCATGCTGCCTCAGAGAAAGCAACTTAGTTATTTTTTAAAGGGTGGTGCCTTTCAAAGATTCCACCACAATGGCCCATTGTGGCCGTAACATTAGAGATGTACAAACACAGCAGTAACCAGGGTCTCTTCCCCAAGGAGCTGACAGTGTTAACCAGTAGAAGGCAAAAACTGAAGGACTGGGCACAAAAAGGGTGGGGCTTAAGAAATGACTTTTAAAGGAGGGACTTGGAAGACCACCTTGGAAGGCCATTGCTATGAGCTTCAGGGTAAACAAAGGGTGCACAAAAGGAAGGGAATTGAGAGAAAATTAGAGCAGGGGCGGGGAGAGTAAATGAATGCAGAGATTTAGGCAGGTGAGGGGACTGTGGGGAAACTTGATGAGGTGACTGAACTTTATTAGCAGAGGGGAAAGTCAGGAGACAGCCAGAGAATCCAAGGACACAGATGATGGGAAGCAGAAAAATTAAAGGAGTGTGGGAAAAACCCTGATAAGACTCAAGTGTTCTGTGGGGGGGTGGGAAGAGGAGGAAATATAGAAAGACCAACTAGCAAGTGTGAACTGCCAGCCCTAATGCGGGTTGAGGACATCACTGATGAAAGCTTTATAGCCTTGTAATTCACAGTTGTTCATTGTCAATATTTCTTAGATATTTTTATTTCCTTGGTATCTTGTTCCATGTGAACCACGTGAGAGGCACTCCCGCGGCCTGGGATGGCGCAATGAAGCCGGAAATGACAGTGTGAGCTCTACCTTACGCCTAGTGAAATCACTGGGAATGGTGCCATTGACTAAGCAGCAGCAGGCCCAGGTCCTTTGCCATTGTTTTATATGGATGGGTTTCAGTTTTTAACACACGTTTCTTTGACAGGGTTGTTGCCCCTACATCTTCAAAGCCCCTTAACATTGGTAGTAACCAAAGTGCTTTGAGTGTCCATGCTCCAGGGGCTGCTTCAAATCAGTAGGAAAGTTATTAGAAGCTCTTTCCCATGCAAGGCATCCTTCTCTACATGCCCTGCTGGATGTGCGCGTGCACACACAAAGCTGCTAGCCATGTGTTGTATTGTCCCGTGAGGAAACATTTACGGTACTGGCATGAAAGTTACTGCTAGATGATGCTGGGGCAAACCCCTCTCTGCTCAGTCTATGGGTAAAAGTTTCACACACACACCCCGCATCCACCCCACCCCCACTGGCAGGTCCAAGTGATTGGGGCTTGCAGTGTCTCAGAAACCAGTCCAACTCCAAACATCTACACTACTATTTTTAGCTCTGCAGCATGAGCCCAAGTCAGTTGACATGAGTGTGTGGGGGTGTATGTGTGCATCCTAAGTTACAATGGTGTAAACCCAGGGAAGCAGGGCCTGTGCAACCATTTAGCGACCTAGGTAGTCGCCTAGGGTGCTAGGATTTGGGGAAGTGGCATTTTCTTCAGCAGCGACTGCGGCGGCCGGATCTTCAGCTGCCAGCGGCATTTAGGTGGAGGGAGCTGGGGCAGGGGAGCACAGGGAGGGCCGCCTGCAGCAAGTGTGGGGGGGAGGCGGCACACAGGGGAATGTGAAGCAATGATGGTGTACTTGGGGAGGAGGCAGAGCAGGGGTGAGCTGCTTCACTTCTCCCACCTCCCAGGCTTGCGGTGCCAATCAGCTTAGGCGTTGCAATCTTAGGAGGCGGGAGAAGTGAAGCAGCGACAGCATGCTCAGGGAGGAGGCGTGGCAGGGGGTGAGCTGGGGCAGTGGGGGGATGCTGAGTGCCGTAGGGGGCGCAGGCTCAGGGACGGGGCAGAGCGCAAAGGGGAAGTTTAATCTAGGGCGTGAAACATCCTTGCACTGGCCCTGCAGGAAAGGCAATAGAGTTATTCTGGGTTTGGGGGAGGGCTAGCTCAGTGGTTTGAGCATTGGCCTGCTGAACCCAGGGTTGTGAGTTCAATCCTTGAGGGGGGGGCCACTTAGGGATCTGGAGCAAAAATCTGTCTGGGGATTGGTGCTGCTTTGAGCAGGGGGTTGGACTAGATGACCTCCTGAGGTCCCTTCCAACCCTGATATTCTATGATTTAACAGCTCCCAGGCTGGCCCATTTTTTTCATCAAAGCCTTGTTTTCACACATCTTTGGCAAATCCAGGTAATGATCATTTTTAATTAAGTTAGTTAAAATTGTGGCTTTGCTGCCATTGAACTACATGGAGGCAGACGCATGCCTTTGGAAGCCCCAATCTATGTGCTGGTGGTTATGGTTTTAGCAAACAGCTTGTGTAGCACTTCTAATGTTCCTGCCTGAAAGAGCTGAACTATATGGAGTGTGGTGTTTTTTCAAGTGATTACTGTATCTTAGAGGTGCAGAGGCAAACAGCAGTGACAAGACTTGGGTGTACAAGGTTGGATGTAGCACCTGGCGTTTCATCATCAAGTGTGAGTTTACAAAGTAAGCCTGAGTGGGGTCACCAAGGAAAATGCCAGGTGCTGTAAGACGTAGGTTAGGTGACTCCATAGCTATTGAAACACCATGAGAATAAATTACCAACCAGGGACGCTAATGCTGGTGGAATTGCAGTCACCTGATGTCGTTCACTCAGCTGTCTGTCTTAAAGAGCTGTTCTAGCACAACCACAGTCTGCTTGATGAATGTTTAAGGCTAGTATTACAGCAGTGTAGATGCCCATAATGGGCCCATCGGCCCTTCAGCTATGGATGGCTGTGTTCCTTTCCTCAGCGGTGGGCTTGGCCCAGCACTGTGCTATGGGCGATGCCCTTTTTCCTGAGCCGTAAACCTGAGGTGCTGAGCCTTAACGGTGCCATAGCACTATTCGCATAGGTAGGGGGAAAAGAGTGAGCACCTTTGGTAACTCTCTAGTCTGTCTCCATTAAAAAAAAGATCTCCCTGTAGCTCCTCTTCACTAATTGGTTGGGTAGTGGTGCTGTGCACGTGTTAGATCCTAGGGTATGTTTGCATTACGGGGTGGGTGAAGTGATGTCTGTGTACATATAGTTTATAAAAGAGCCATGAAGTTATTACGAAGGTCTTAAGGGGATTTAATGGATTGTCTCTGCTTTTTCTACTTAGGTGACTGACTGTTAATGTGCAATTTCCCAGCTTCTGAAGCCCTTCCCATATGCTCCACAAAAATCATTTGTTAAAAGAGACTGTAGTTTAGAGAATTTCCTGCAACACAACACTCTTTCCTATGACTTTTGTAGGCAGTTTTAATTTCAGGTGTGTGTTTAGGAGGGAATGAGAGAAGAGGCTTGTTTACTTGTGTTTTTAGAGGTGTGAAACTAATGAATATTTTTTTAAATGAAATTTTACACACAGCCCCGTAACTTCCCCTCATGTGTGTTTGTTTATTTCCAAAATTTTCATGAAGTTATAGAAATCGATCTCAGGCTGAGGGATTTGGATCACTGTGGTAACCTTAGTCTCTTGAAAGACTAGTGTATTTCTGGGTAATAGTGATTATAAAGCAGTAATAATTCTTCTCAGCCATAAGGGAAGGGGCTAGAAGATACTGCCTGGGATAGGGGAAGATGGTTGGGGGGGGGGGGAGAACAGTAGCTATCCACCCAGATCTCTGTTCTGGAGAACTTTACTTTAGGCCACCAAAGGTACATTTTCAATAATGAGAGCACTGCATAAAACCCATCAGGCCTAACTGAGTTCAGCACTAACTGGGCTCTTATCTCAAGCCCGAACCACCTGCCTGGAAAATAAAATAAAAAAGGTCTGGTGGGAAAGTAAGTTCAGCTCTAGAACGAAACTTTGCAGCTCAGGCTGCTCTGACTTTCAACTGATCCCCCACCTGCCGCTGTAGCATCTTTAGGTGACTGAAGCTGTGCAGGAAATAGACCCTGAACGCCACTGGATGATGCTTTTTTACATGCATCTTTTCAAATCCACAAACCTAGTCCCCCAACCATGTGGTTCTGATACACTATTAACTGACTGACTCCTGTTTTGTTTCATTCTTTTAAAGATAACCCAGCTGAAAATTGAAAACAACCCATTTGCCAAGGGATTCAGGGGAAGCGATGACAGCGATTTGCGTGTGGCACGGCTACAAAGGTGTGGCTAAAAAGAACAATGAGATGCAGCTGTTTAGAATATAGTTCTAAGCTCTGCCACCAGAGGGCCTCGATTCAGTGTGTGTGTGTATTAAATGCATTGGGGGGGGGTGTTCTAATCCAACAATCTATGGTAACAGGGCTTTGGGAGAGTAGGAGCAAGGAGCTCCAGTGTTCCAAGCCTAGCATGGCCACCAACAGGCACAAGTCTCACCCATTCTGCAGCTCAAGCTGTGATAGTTGTTATAATACACACCTGCCGCCACACAGTGGTTGTGAAATGTAGTTAAAAAAAATTCAAGTAAAGTGTCTTGAAATCCTTTGCTGCAAGGAGCTATAGGAATGCTAAAGTAGTAGTATTTTGTCCTGCAAGAGCTGACTGTTATCTAACTAGTAAATGACTTTTCTCGCCTGCAGCAAAGAATATCCAGTGATTTCCAAAAGCATCATGAGGCAGAGGCTGGTTTCCACTCACGGCCAGCTTTCAACAAAAACAGATGTCAACCCACTCCATGGGAGTCACCAGACCCTTCAGCATTATCAGTACGAGAATGGTGCTCATATGCCATTTGCTGCTTCGGATACTCAAGATCTACCACTGAACACCTTCACAGCACAGAGAGATTCAGGGCTCTTTTATCACTGCCTGAAAAGAAGAGGTAACAGACCTTTATAGCTCTTCCTCCATATACAAAACAAAACACCCTAGTGGATTCTTTGGCACCTTTTCCTATCTCTCCAGGGCCAGGAGAGCTGTGCTGGTCTATTGCAAAGCACTGGTGGAACTTCTGATTGGATAGTATCAGGGGGTAGCCATGTTTGTTAGTCTGAATCTGTAAAAGTAGCAAAGAATCCTGTGGCACTTTACAGACTAACAGATGTTTTGGAGCATGAGCTTTCATGGGATGCATCCAACGAAGTGGGTATTCACCCATGAAAGCTCATGCTCCAAAACGTCTGTTATTCTATAAGATGCCACAGGACTCTTCTGATTGGATAGTATTTTAAGCACAATCCTTCAAGGTGCTCTGCACCTGTTGCCTTCATTGCAAGTTATAAATGCTCAGTGGTTTGCCAGCGTATACAGGCCCTTGTAGAATGAGGCCCTGAGAACAACGCTAAGGTGCTAAGGGAAGTGATAGTTTGGATGTCAACATTCATGATACAATATTTTAAATGTAGGAAATTCAAGTACTAAATTATCTGAGCTCAAAATATATCCGACAAGCAAATTCATTTGCACTCTAAATCTGTGCATGAAGTTGCCATTTGTCTATGCACTTTAAACGTGTTCAGTGAAGCACCCCAATTTTATAAGAAAGGAGAATCTATTATGACACACTAGGGGCTCAGCTACCACCTTTATTCACACTGAGTAGTATGTGTGAATAGTCTCATTGAAAGAAACACAGTACTACTCATGGAATTTATTCACGTCATCAGAAAGGTGACAGGATATTGCCATAAGTGATTTATTATAGATCAGTGTCACAGTGGTTATGGTACTTTACAAAGTCTCATTTGCCACTCTAAAGAGCCTGATCCAAAGCCCACTGCAATCAGTGCAAATCTTTCCACTGATCCAGTGGGCGGGGGATTAGATCTAAGTCCTGATCCTGCAAACATTATTGAGAGTAATAATAATAGGAGATACAGCTATCTCCTAGAACTGGAAGGGACCTTGCAAGATCATTGAGTCCAGCCCCCTGCCTTTGCTAGCAGGACCAAGTACTGATTTTTGCCCCAGATCCTTAAGTGGCCCCCTCAAGGATTGAACTCACAACCCTGGGTTTAGCAGGCCAATGCTCAAACCACTGAGCTATCCCTAGTGCTTATTACCCTATAGTCCCCTCAAAAAAAGACCAAATCAGGCCCTTAACTAGAGCACACAAGCAAAGTAGATCATCCTGGCATGTGTCTAAAGGAGTGAGATTATGTTGGTAAATTATACATTCAATTACAAACAGTTACATATGTATATTCTTAATCAGAAAGTATATTCAACTGAGGCCTGATCCTGAAATGTGCTCAGCTGCTCGTGAGATTATGAAGAGTTGTACATCTCAGCACTTTTCAGAATCAAGCCTTTAGTAAGTTTGTTAATGTCTGTCTATTTTTGATTACAGAAGCTAGCTGTAGACATTTTCTTTGCCTGCTGAGCCAGTTTTTAAATGTAACCAGCCTTTAAGTACACACTGCTCCCTTCCGACCAGTATCAGATGAGATCATGTCAGATTCTTTTGTTTTTAAGTTAAATGGAAGAGCTTTGCCGAGAAAAATCCTTATACTATCATGTCTCATTTGCTGCTAACTAATCTCAGCTTTGGTGAAGACACAGGTAATAAGAACTGCAATGCAAAACTTTAATAATAGAAATCTGCTGGTAGAGTTGCTACTTCTCCGACAGTAAATAATAGTTCCTAATGATAGAATGCTGGTAAACAAAGTCAACTAAAAGGGACAGCTTCTCTAGCACGTAGCAGAAATCCTTACCAGAGCACTCTCCCTTGGTTTTATCTTGAAATATTTCTGCAGCGCTTGACATGAATACCTGGTAAATGTATAGTAATTTTTGTGAGGACAGGAAGAAAGGTTGCGATAAGACATTTTAAAAGACTGCTTGAATTTGTCAAAAGAGTCGTGGTCCTCGGTTATCTGGATGAATGAAAAGTAATCTCTGGCTGTAAAAGTAGTAGCCCAGATCACTTATTTAAACTGATAAATGTAGCCGAAAAAGGCTTTAAGGCTGATTGGATTAGACTAACATTAACAGTGTAATGCCTTTTTAATATTAAATATTGTTTTTCAAAATGAAGTAGCTTAACTGGATTAGCCTGAATAACAATGCAAGTAACCTAGTAAAATGATTGTAAGATTTACATGCTTTTAAGGTGAATCCATAAGCTTTTCGAGAGCTTGACAATGTAATGTTAAATGCTGTTACACTGGAAACCTTTCCCTAAATGCTTATTTCTTTGTTTACAGAAAGTGCTCGGCATTTAGACCTGCCCTGCAAACGGTCCTATCTGGAAGCCTCCTCTTCTGTAGGAGAAGATCATTATTTTCGTTCACCACCTCCATATGACCAGCAAATGTTAAGTCCTTCCTATTGCAGTGAGGTGACACCTAGGGAAGCTTGTATGTACTCAGGTTCTGGGGCTGAAATCGCAGGTGTCTCAACAGTCGATGACTTGCCGCCTCCTCCCCCTCCCCCTTTGAGCTGCAATATGTGGACTTCTGTTGCACCTTACACCAGCTACAGCGTTCAGACAATGGAAACTGTGCCTTATCAGCCTTTCCCTGCTCATTTTACTACCACCACCATGATGCCAAGACTCCCCTCTATCACAAGTCAAAGCTCCCAGCCACCAGGTAATAGCCCCTTCAGTGTCTACAATCAACTGTCACAGTCTCAGGTTCGGGAGCGAGTTCCTCCTTCATCCTTCCCGAGGGAAAGAGTGCACCCATCTGTTTGTGAGAGGAAGCCCCCGTCTCCGCACTTAAACACAGCAAACGAATTTCTGTACTCACAAAGCTTTTCACTCTCGAGGGAATCTTCATTACCGTACCATTCAGGAATGGGGACTGTGGAAAACTGGACTGATGGATGATTCTAATATCTAAGTAACAAAACAGTTAGTTTTACCGCTCCTGAACAACATTACTTCACTGTTAATTCCTGTGGGTAACTTGCACTTCAGTGAAACCTACACACATGTACAATTCCAAAGGGGTGTATGTGTGTATGAGGCGTTTGTATGTTTACACATATACAATTCTGTACAAAGTAACTCTTAGCTCAATGGCCTGGATTCACCAATCTCTTCTAAATTAATTCAGTCCTAGTGGCTCCATAAGAACCATCCAAATGACTACAATGTGATGTGGCTGGTCCTTTTCCTTTGTTTAAAACAGCAGATTTTGGGGGAAATTATTACCCTTAATTTATGTGGCTCATGGAGTCATAGAGCCATAACAATTAGAGACAAAACCATCAATTTATAGTCCAATGTCTGCAAGTTATAGGTCTTTTAATCTAGGACTGTTTCTATCCTCAGCAGTGGATAAGCATTATTAGCCCACTTATAGCTGGAGAAGGAGAATCTCAGTGAAGTGACTTGCCCTGAGGCTGCATACGCAACAAGCCCATGTCATCTGATTCCTTGCAGTATAGTGGCTTGAGATTTGTCCAGCCTTGTTTTAAATGGCTCTAGAAATGGGGTTTCCACCATTCCCCTCGGGGAACACTATTTCACAGTGTAATAGTCCCTAAATACTCATTTTCTTTGCACTGAACTGAAGGGAGTTGTTTTCAGGATGGTGGAGACAGTGAACCAATTTTTTCCCCCCATGCTTTTAATTAAAGTGATCAGATTTTGCAATGGACAAAAGTATCAGTGGAGGTGTGAAAAGCTGTGACCAATATATTTACTGTGGAATTATTTCCAGGTGACAAATGGATGGATACCTCCTTCAATGATCAAAGGCCTGCAAGAATTCATTCATCAAAAAAACCCAGCCATTATGAGAAAGGGACACTTACAGGGGAAATTCTGCATTCTTTATTAAACAAAACTCCTACTGCTTTCAAGTGAATAGTTTTGTTGGGAAGGAATTGCATCTTTCTCTGTATATACCACACCTTAGGTCTCCAGTCCTATGCAGGACCACCAGCTGTTACTCATAGAACAAATAGAAGGATACATAGAAATAACAGTGGGAGTTTGGTTCAATTAAGGAGTATGGAATTTGACCTTAATAATTTTGTCCTGTTTACCGAGCAATCAATGAATAGGTGGAGGACTACAGAAATTTTAAAAAGTTGCTCCTGCTCTTTGCTGAATCCATTCCAATGAGGAGAGATTGATGATGTTTAAGCTAGACAAGCCCAAGGGCACTGAAGTGAAGGTTATTTTTAGCCAGGACATTCATATATACCCCATTCAACAGACAGTATGTGTGGATTTTGTAATCAGATTTGGGAAATCACTACAATTTTTGCATGCTGAATAGCTATTTATATATATATATATAAATATAAAAAATATATATCACAAATGCAGGCCACCTGTCCAATTCAGCTTTGCTTTTTACAAATGAAATACTTAATAAAAATGAATGTTGAAAGGGTGGTTTTTTTTTTGAAAGACATCTATTTAAGATTTTTTTTAATTACACACTTGCTGTAAAAACTAGGAATTGGTTAGACAAAAGACATATATACCACAAATGAAACCCCCTTAGATACAGGTGGTGTGGACTTTTTAAATGTTTTGTTACATAGCATGGACATTTTATTTTACATATCAGAACATAAAGCCATTTTATTACTATAAACTGTCTCTGGGTGCATTTCAATAATTAGTATAAAATCTGCTGTGGTGAGTCATTGGACATCTGATCTTTCCCTCTGTCCTAATATAAATCTTACTCTTTCCCAGGCTGCATGCTTGACCTTTTTACCAGCTCACAGCCACTCAGTAACATTTTAAAAGCCTATTTCAAGATTTTTTGTTGTTTTTGTTTTTAAATTGGGACACTCAAGCTCTAGAAACAACAAGTTGATAGTGATAGACCATGCAGCAAACCACACGTTGAGGAGAAGAATCCTTACCCTGCATGCAAAATAAAAGCACCCAAATGGTGTATCTTTACATTTTTACATGTTTAAATGGCATTTATAATTAAAAGCAACATCTCAAGACTTAAAGGTAACAGAGGTGTCACTGGACATAGGCTGAAGTGAACATTTTCATTTGTCATAGTGACAGTGAGTCAACACTAGAAGAGAGTGGTGCTGCCACCCCTTCCTAAAATTTATGGGGCCATGAGCCTACAGTCCCAGTGACCGTCTATTCTGGATTCTTTTGCCTGTTTTACAAATTTTATATATATTTCAATATAGATATATCTATATCGAGATTAGATACATCATCTCCTTTTCTTTTGGTAGAAATAGTGCCCTTCCCCTGAACAGTTGGCCTTTCCAGTTACATGCCTTCTGTTACATTCAATGCACTGTGGCTTGTTGTGAAGGATTTTAACAAATAGCCCTATCAGTGTACTATTGTGCTGGGGAATGGGGTACAAGATTAAGCTAAGGTTGAAAAGTCCTACAATATTTGGAAAATGAGCAGTGTGGGAATAATGCTTTCAGACTTCTTGCGTAGGGGCTTACATTAAAGCAAACACTGGGAGGGGTTGGAAAAAAGGCAGATACTGTTGTTCATTGAGACATTAATAACCTATGCATAGCTCCCATTACTATCAATGGAAGTACATTTTTGTAAAGGTTGGGGTCCAAATGTGATGTTGAAACAAGTTGGGCTGAGTTACACTGCCTTGAACAGTGCTCATGCCAGCTCTGAATTTGGCACTCACTCTAAATGTATTCGTATTACTTACTTAGTCTACAAATTGATACAAATGTCAGAAATTAAACAAGCTAAAATTAATTCATGCCAAAAAACCACTAGTCTGGGATCACTGGCAGCTCGCATACTTGACAGAGGCCTAAAGCTGGAATAACGGGAGTGTTTTTGGCATATACCCACACACACAATGTTTTTTTTCCAGGCTCAAATGCCTCTCTACAGTTTGGAAGATTTGGGCCTCTCTGTCTTAATTTATGATGTCATTAAATAATTATTTTTGCAGCTTGTATAGAAAAAATGTTTCTTTTGAAGATCAGAACTCCCCTGGTGGGATGGTTAGAGTGGAACATTCCATTAGGAGGAAAAGTCATGTCTTCATTAGCCAGTCGAGATTCCCTACTGGTCTTTGAACAGCAAGAGCCGACAATTTTATAAAATAAGGGCCTGATCCAGGGAGGTGCTCAGTATCTCCTATAACATGCTGAATTTGTTTGAATGCCAGGTGGGAAGAAAGTACTGAGATTTTGCTGGATGGAACTCTAAGAGTGCTTGAAGATTTCAGGGAAATCACAACATGGCCAATTTGCTGGTGAGGAAAGTAAGGATTTAAAATGTATCTCCTCTCCACAAGCTACATTGTCAATTTATTAAAAAAGGGGGAACATGGGGAACACTAAGACAAAGGTCCCATTCAATAAAGAATGTATATTAATCTTAGCAAGACACTGTCATGCGAGAGTCAGGGGCCATTGTGTCTCTTAGAAAGAATCAAGTTGAGGAGTCAGATAAGAATCAAATGGAATCTAAAACACACCTTTCTGACTTCTTTAGGGATCAGCCTCTCATGCTTAGTGTTGGATTTTGCATCCTAGTTCTGCTTTTTGTTTTAAGATTGTAAGCAGATAGCCAGCTGTAAGAGGAGTACCAGGTAGGTGGAAAGGGAGTGACCTCACTAAGAAGTGGGAACTATAAAGAGTCAGCATAATCTGGTTGCCATTTATCTTCAGTCTCAGGGATTGTATACCTGGAGAATTGCACTCATTTAACTTGAAGTGTGATTTTTAAACTGTTTTATTTAGTTACATTAATGCAAAAGCCTGACACCATTATTGTGATTTAAAGCAGGCTTATTTTGGTTTAGTTTAAGTCAATTACGAACCTGTTTAAGATAAACCAAAATAACCCACTCAAATCAAAACAAGTATCCACTAGAGCTGATTGTGACAAAAGTTGACAAAAATTATTTTTTCCCCTCAAAATCTATCTGTGAAGAGCAACAGGATTTTGCCGAAAAAAACCCACAGCATTTAAAAAAATTGTTCAGCAATGAAAATAGTTCAATTTTTAGCTAAAAATTGATTTGGCAAAAAAACCAAATATTTAATCAGAAAACAGACATTTCCCACCAAAATTTCTATTTTGGAAAAAAAAAAGTATTTTTTGGCAAAACATTTTGAATGAAAAAATTTGACCAGCTGTAGTGACCATACAGGAGTATGCACTGTCTTAACTAAACTGGTTTAATTAAACCAGTCCAAGACTGTGTGTAGACAACACCTGAGACACTGCTCTTGTGGAGTTAAAGAAGCCTTTGCCAAAACCCTTCACAGAGAACAACAGGCAAAGAACAACAAGTTTTTCTGTGTATATGATACTCTATACAAAAATAAATCCAACTTACATTAATTGAATCCATTGCCAGAAGGGACCACTGTGATCATCCAGTCTGTCTTCAAGTTCAAGATTGGACATTGTTCCTTTTGAACTAGAGCATATCTTAAAGAAAAACAAAGTTTAAAAGTTGATTTAAAAGTTGCCATTGACAGAGAATCTATCTTGTCCCTTGGTTTATTGTTCCAAGGTTTACTCACTTAAAAACGTACATTGTATTTCCAGTCTGATGAATGTGTCTAGCTTCAACTTGCAACCAGAGAGTATCCCACCTTTGAGTGGTTGGCAGATATAAAAGCCTTAGGGCCCAGTCTTTCTTCCACTGAAGTCAATGAGAAAGCGCCCATAGACTGACTTTGGTATGGCATGAAAATAAAAACAAAGAGCCTGATCAACAAGCCCAAGCCCGTATCTTTCATGGAGGCGCTAGCCCTGGGATGTGCAGTAGGACATTGACACACTAGGCACAGGGTATAAGGTCTTTGATGAAGGGCAAAATGACACATTGTTATGTATAATTACAGATAACTCATTTTCATTGCATCTGTCTTTTTGCTAATGGGGTTTACACACACACAGCAAAACCCTGAACTTAAATCAGTTTACGGGATATAAATAAAAGTGCACAATACGCAAAAAAGAGTGGCCTCAAGCATTGATACAAATATTACAACTCCTGGAAAACACCTAGAATAAATCGGAGAACACCTCAAGCAACTTATTTCAGCCTGAAAATATAGAGCAGGTCTCCACAAGACATAAGGAATCAATCAGGAGCCATCCTGGAAAGGTGATGAACTTGCACTGTGTAACTAAAGTAATGTGAACCAGTCAGCATGGAATGGTAAAGGTGACAGCTACTAAGCAACTGGATACAGATGAAAATGGAAGTGGGGATTGGTAATCAATTCAATTTAAACAGGAGACCAAAGTACCACAGTGACTGTCTTAGCTGATTAGACATCTTTGTCCAAGGCTTCCTCACAAGAGCCATGAAAGGTCAGGAAGTTAAAAATATCAGTGCCGCAGCCCTATAAACAGAGATTCTGTTTTATATGCATCACCATTCTTCCTTCCTGTCCTTTTAAAAAGCAACCAGTTTGAAGAGTAGTTTCCCCCTCCCCACCTGCCCAACCATTTATCATTATGAAAGAAAGTAGACCAGTTAGAAGCAGGAAAAACGTCCACTGAGATTTCTGTACAGTATCACTAAAGAGGACCAGATTTACATTTTACAGTTAAAACAAAGCACATGATTGTTACAAAAACCTTTGGGTGAGTTGTAGTTTTTCTACATTTCTCCCGCTGTAATTTGAAGGGGGGGAGAAATTAACTGTTTCCATAGACATTTCCTAAGCATTTTAAGAATCAGAAGCAATCAGTGAAAGCAGGGTACATAATGGTATGTGTTTGTTTAAAAAAAAAGGGAGGGGGCAAACCCTAGTTATCCTGTATCCGTACATATTATCCCAGAGTTTCTGTAAAGAAGTGGAACCAATGTGTTGCCACTGCTCAGGAAAGGGGACAGAATTCCCAACCCCTGCACAGAGGATCCATACACCACAGATCTGTGCTCTGGAGTATTTAGGGGACAGGAAGGTGAGGATAACTGGTCATTCTCCCCAGCTGTGGAGTGGAGACACAGGAGTCATAGACTTTAAGGTCAGAAGGGACCATTATGATCATCTAGTCCGACCTCCTGCACAACACAGGCCACAAAATCTCACCCACCCACTTTTGTAATAAACTCCTAACCTATGCCTGAGCTATAAGTCCTCAAATCATGGTTTAAAGACTTCAAAGTGCAGAGAATCCTCCAGCAAGTTATCTGTGCCCCACACTGCAAAGAAAGGCAAAAACTCCCCAGGGCCTCTGCCAATCTGCCCCAGAGGAAAATTCCTTCCCGACCCCAAATATGGCAATCAACTAAATCCTGAGCATGTGGGCAAGACTCACCAGCCAGACACCCAGGAAAGAATTCTCTGTAATAACTCAGACCCTACCCCATCTAACATCCCATCACAGCCCATTGGGCATATTTACCGTTAATAGTCAAAAATCAATTGCCAAAATTAGGCTATATCATCATACCCTCCCCTCCATAAACTTATCAAGCTTAGTTTTGAAGCCAGATATGTCTTTTGCCCCCAGTGCTCCCCTTGGAAGACTATTCCAGAACTTCACTCCTCTGATGGTTAGAAACCTTCGTCTAATTTCAAATCTAAACTTCCTGATGGCCAGATTATATCCATTTGTTCTTGTGTCCACACTGGTACTGAGCTGAAATAATTCCTTTCCCTCCCTGGTATTTATCCCTCTGATATATTTATAGAGAGCAATCGTATCTCCCCTCAGCCTTCTTTTGGTTAGGTTAAACAAGTCAACCTCTTTGAGTCTCCTTTCATAAAACGGGTTTTCCATTCCTCAGATCATCCTAGTAGCCCTTCTCTGTACCTGTTCCAGATTGAATTCATCCTTAAATATGAGAGACCAGAACTGCACACAGTATTCCAGATGAAGTCTCACCAGTGCCTTTTATAACAGTACTATCACCTCCTTATCTCTAAGGGAAATACCTCGCCTGATGCATCCCAAGACCATATTAGGTTTTTTCACGGCCATATCACATTGGCGACTCATAGTTATCCTGTGATCAACCAAGACTCCAAGGTCCTTCTCCTCCTCTGCTACTTCCAACTGACGAGTCCCCATCTTATAACAAAAATTCTTGTTATTAATCCCTAAATGCATGACCTTGCACTTTTCACTATTTAATTTCATCCTATTACTATTACTTCAGTTTACAAGGTCATCCAGATCTTCCTGTAAGATATCCCGCTCCTTCTCTGTGTTAGCAATACCTCCCAGCTTTGTGTCATCCGCAAACTTTATTAGCACAATCCCACTTTTTGTGCCAAGGTCAGTAATAAAAAGATTAAATAAGATTGGTCCCAAAATCGATCCCTGAGGAACTCCACTAGTAACCTCCTTCCAGCCTGACAGTTCACCTTTCAGTATGACCCGTTGTAGTCTCCCCTTTAACCAGTTCCTTATCCACCTTTCAATTTTCATATTGATCCCCATCTTTTCCAATTTAGCTAATAATTCCCCATGTGGAACCACATCAAATGCCTTACTGAAATCAAGGTAAATTAGATCCACTCATTTCCTTTGTCTAAAAAATCTGTTACCTTCTCAAAGAAGGAGATCAGGTTGGTTTGGCATGATCTACCTTTTGTAAAACCATGTTGCATTTTGTCCCAATTACCATTGACCTCAATGTCTTTAACTACTTTCTCCTTCAAAATTTTTTCGAAGACCTCGCATACTACAGATGTATGTATGCTGCTGTAGTGTGGCCCTGGAGTGGCTCTGCAATCTGAGAAACAGAGGAAGATTTTCTCCCCCCTCTTTGCTCCCGGGGAGCTATCCTAAGCATGGCCAGTTGTATAGGTTGTGGAGTAGGGCTAGGATTTGACTTAAATCTGTTTATAAAAAACAGAGATGTCTGGCACATACAACAAATGGTAAGGAATGTTTAATGAACAGGGAATAGCGTACTGTCTCCTTAAGTGGGAAAAATTTGAATTTTCTGCAGCTCCACATAGTAGAGAGGAAGCTGGAAGTTTGTGAAATAAAGAATCTAGAGATGACTTCCAGCATAAGTGCTATGCAGTACATGAATAGCCTAGAGTCCAAAGATTCCATGTGGGATGAGTGCCCGTTTAAGAGTGTAGTTATCCTACATATCGTATCCCATCCCTCTGTGGTCCTATGTAGACTAGGATTTAAAGGTGTGATGTTGGCCCAATACATCTGGTCCAGCATAGACAAGACCCACTGACTTTTTAACATGTCCTAAACTGACTGAGTTAAAGCCTGTGGGGAGCTATCTTTAAATCATAGTTTAGACCAGGTCTGTAAGGAAACAAGTAAATCTGTACCTGTTTGTGTGCATCTGACCTGGGGTTTCAGAGAGAGCGAGTGGCATGATCCAGCAGTCTAAGCAGAAGACTGGGATTCAGAAGCTTCTGAGCACTGACCCAACAGGGATCCCTTCAGGAAGTCATTTAGGGTCTGCCTTATGTTCCTCATCTGTGAAATGGAAACCACACCGTCATGCCTGCTTCATAGAGGTGAATGAGGATTGTTTGAAGACAAAAAGTGGTATCAGCACCACTGGCAGGAGAGTCATCTGTTTAAAACAAAATCAAGGGAAAAAGACAGTTAAAGAAAAATATAGGCAATTAATTAGGAGGAAAATGACATGGAACAAACTAGAATGGAAAGGAAAAAAACTTGTCAAGCATCAAATGGAACTATGCACAGTAAGTAAAGTGAAAAGCGTGTGCATAAGTCTTTGCAGGATCAGGGACCTAGTTTGCTCTGTTGTGTTCACACATTGCAAGGGTCTTCAAGCACTGGGTGGTGTTATAAACCCCATTCTATATGAGACAATACCTGCTGTGGGCCCAACATTGACAGTTCTAGGGTGCCCTCCAAACTTCCTTCTTTTAACCCTTTTAATCATTGCTATTGGGTCATTTAAAAGCACAGGTCTCTGAAAATGAGAAGTAACTGTAATCCTAGTTGAAAACACAACTTTCCTCCTGGTCTCTTTTGTTACCTCATTAGCCAATTCTCAGTTGCTATTTTAAAGATACAGAGCCAAACCCTAGTCCCATTAAGTTAATGACAAAACTCCAACTGGTTTCAATGGGAACAGGACTAGGTCCACAATGTCTCTTTCCTGTAAGACTAATATTATAGTTGTCTCATTCTGCTATTACATGGTGGGCATATGTTCCATTTTAGGGTTACATCATCCCTACTTCTGCCTTTTGCTTCAGTCTGAGATTCCTTTTGTTTTGAAATGTTGCCTTGTATTGTTTTTTCCATAGTAAAAGAGTTGGAGTTCGTGTCTTGTTCAGTTTCCTTATTGACAGATGCTGGAATTGCAGAACTCCAATTAATCAAGATTTTTACTAATAAACTCTAGCCGAATTGCATGTCAATGGGCAGAGTTCTATAAGTGAGATTTAGATAATCATCTGGATTATAGAAAAAAGGTTTTTGTTGTCCTATGACTATGTCCATCTGTGATTGAACCTTTTGCTGTGCCTGGCCTAATTAATAGCTAATGCCAGCCAGTCGTACTATCATTGATACTCATGTATCAAAGATATTTTCAATAAATGTTTAGAAGTGCAGGCTAAGATATACTAAAAAATAAATGAGATTTTGGGAGATGTTCCTTAATTTATTCTCTTGTTCAGATGCCTTGGTAATGTTTAATTGCTATAAAACAGCTGTAGCCCTCTTGCCTTTCTACCAAAATATAACCTTATGTCTTATTTGCTAGTCCAACCCTGGTACTAGCAAGGTGGTACCACGGCATATCATTTTACAGACAAAGATATTTCACTTCCACATGTTTCATTTAGTAAGCAGCATATTTAATTATATAAGAAAGGTGATGGCAAGGATGGGCCATTCTGACTGACTACAGCTGAGCTACAGCAGGGACGAATTTGGCTCAAGACATAAAAACACAAGTTTAGTAATTAAAAAGAAATGGTTGGGTTTCTTTTTTATAGTATCCAGTCATGTTGCCTTCAGAATACATATGCCTGGTCAGTAAAATCCAGCAATAAAGGTTTAAAGTGTTGAACATTTCATACGCAGAAAAACCAGTGGTGTTTAATTACAAGTGTAAATGCTGCCATGCATTTCTTACCTGGAGAAGGAACCCATTCTCTTTAGAGAAGCTTATTTATTCAAGACATGCTGAGTATTTGCCTGCTGGCTGTAACTTCTAATACCAGTAATTGTGCTGCTTCTTTTGTCATCTAAACAGTTGAATATTGTTAATTTTTGTTTTAAATTCCTTGTTTGGGTCACAGCGTTTGTGTGTTTTCCTTGTAGTGATGGTTCTGAATGTTATGAGAGCTTCAGTTCTGATAGATTCCTTTTTAAATTTAGGTTTCAGAGTAGCAGCCGTGTTAGTCTGTATCCGCAAAAAGAACAGGAGTCCTTGTGGCACCTTAGAAATGTGTTAGTCTCTAAGGTGCCACAAGTACTCTTATTCTTTTTTTAAAACTCACTCTCTCTTCTTTTTTGAAATGAAGGTTTGCTGTTTCTTCTACAGGCTCTGGGCCTCTCACTCTCCCAACTCCTTGGGCTTCACCAGCATGTTGCCAGATGCCAACTTTCAAACATATTTTGAAACCCAAATTTAGATTGGTGCATTTCTCTTCCTATAAGTCTTTCTGGCTCCCCTGGAAAAGCTTCAGTCTTATACAAGGCCCAAGAGACAGCCAGATTCATGCTATGTGAATTTATTCACAACATTCAAGGGAATACCCTGCCTGATTCCAAGACACAAGCCCCAGCACACACAGCAGCAGCAACATTCTGGAAAGAACAGCATAATCTAAAAATCTTTATTTTTTAAAATTTGCACAAAATTCTGTCTAAACAGTGCCTTTTTGGAGAAAGTGAACCATCATTATTCATTAATCTCTATTGAGTTTGAGCTCTCACTTATGTAGAGCTTTTGCTAACTTATAAGGATGAGATTCAACCTTTCTGTAGGAAACATGCTTTTTACAGGTGGGGGGAAAAAATCCTACACAATTCGGTGATGTTGAGACATGATTTAGAATCATCACCTGCCGTATCATTCTCATCCTTATGTCTGAATCCTCAGTTTTTGATTAAGTCAATTTCCTGAGTGCACGTGAAAGCCTGTGGCTGTAGCCTGGAACAATCCTACCTCAGTGCTTCTCTTATGTTGTTGATCCTTTAATTTCCTCCAGCAGACTCCTGCAGGGGACTAGTTCTATGTTTTATGCTCGCCTTTTGGACTAATCATTTACAACAGACTCAGAAAAAACTGCCCTGTACATACTGCGACTGCTTTGAATAGAAGGAGTACTAATTGGGATGTATTCCTAGCCAAATGGCAACACTTTAACAGGAAGTTCATTGGACCCTAAAAATTCTGCCCAAATCTTTACAACCAGAGCAATTATTGATAAATTTACAATCGTATTCAAAAATTAAGGTTTCCACCTATGAAATTCTTCCGTAGTGCAATTTTTCACACCTTTAAAACAAGTGTGCTAGCAGCAGAGCCATATAAGATGTGATTAATAAAAGACACTGCAACTTAAAGACCAAGTTTCATCTTCTATTTTGACTGGTAACAAAATTACATACGGACTCTGATCACCTGACCCAATTCTGTATGTTAAATATGAGAGCATCTGAACGTAATATGGCTCTTGGTTATTAAAAAAGTAGGAAGCACACTGAACTGGAAGTTTAAAACATTTTTTTTTGCTGATTATTGAATACTGACAAACACAAAATGAGAATTATTATGTGAAAGTTATGTTCATTAATTTCCTCAAGGTTCTTACAGCTAATATGTGGGAAAATGGACACAAGAACTGCAAGGTTACTCCATAACAAAAATGTTTATGCAACACAACATTTGTGATAAAAGCTGATTAAAAGTATGAAATTCAAAGTGAAAGCTGATAATCCAAGACTCCTTCCTTAAATCACTTTGTATTACCTTCTTCTACAACCTTAACATACTTAAATGTGCTTTTTGGGTTTCAACTTTCTTATTACTATTATTTATAAAAATACTTATTTGGTGGCAATAAACAAAATACAGCTTTACAAAATAATCTTGCATCATAGTCATTATCTAAACAAATATTTTGGTCATTTTACATATTGAAAAATTTAAAGATTATGGATTCATTATTTTCCAGATCTTTTTCTTTTTAAAAAGTGGGGTTATATTTACAACAATAGCTATGGCACGAATTGGAAGTTACTTTCATATTTGCAAGCATTAATAGTTGCTGAAAATTGCTCCTAAGAAATGTTGTTATACTGAATGGATGAATTTGTACAAATGAATGATTTATTTTTCACAGCAGCTATGTTTGCAGACTATTGTTAAAACTTAGAATCAATGTTTGTACATTACTTTGTGGGAAAGTAAAGTCATACTACGCTTTCTAGAACAGAAATGGGTTCTGTTCCTATTCCAGGCTGCATCTGCTAGACTGGCTATTATCCTTACGCATTCACTGGGAGTAAAAGCTAGTGATTTAACTGTTTCACATATTCATGATAATAATCTGGTATTCAATTAATGTTTTTTTTGGGCATAATAAACCAAACGGTAGAGGGAGATAGTCTAAAATGATCATTTACATGAGCGATTATGAACAGTGGAAACAGAACCAAAAATCTCAAGGAGCAGACGATTTACACACTAATTCCTTCCTTATACAATCAGACTTAGACTGGTCTGATTTCAGCAGGAAAATCTTTGCACAGAGATCAATGCTAGTCTCAGGCATAAGATCCTAATTATTTGAAAGGCATTTATTTTCATAGCTTTTTTTGTGTGTGTGTCCAAGTCGATGGCATTTTAATGCCTTACTAAATGGTTGTTTTACAGCAATCCATCTGTTCAGTCTCTGTGCCCACGCCTGTACATTGTGGTGCAGGATTTCACTTTTCATGCTAACCAAAAATATTTTCCAAATTCCCAATAAAAGTTTGATATTTCCTATGACAAATAGCTTGTTGGTTGTTTTTTTTTTTAAACATATTCTAAAATGGCATTGATATGTATCTGTCATTTCTACTATATCCATTTATGGTACATTTGCAAAAAGGACAGAAGGTTTGTTTTCATTAAAAGGACATTTTTAGGCAGTTTGGGCCAAATATGGGATTTTTTTAAAAAAACATAAACAGATGTTAATGTTTTCATAACTTTTGTTTTAAAAAAAGAAAGAATTTAAACATTTTGCATTGTGAGGATTTAAATATTCCCTTGAAATGTTTGGAGTCCAAACACTGCAGTGCTGGGGCTGCAAATTCATGAAAACCAGAAAAAGTGAAGCCAACTTGAAACTGACTAGAAACAACTGAAATTGAGGAGGCTGCTTTCCATCTTATACTCTGAAGGGCAGATAAGTAAACAAACAGCCAGAAAATGAAAATGAAATCAAAATTTTAAAATATTCTTTACCTGCATTTCTAACCCCTCCAGCTAATAACAGTTAAAGATTTCTGTTTAAATACGGGGTGGAAACCTGGCTTTATTGATGTCAAGGGTGTAACTTCCATTGATTTCAATAGGGCCAGGACTACACCCATGATTTTTACCCTGATAATTCTTTCCAATCATTTTACATGTGTACAAAGATAGTGCTGCTTCTGCAACTGCATGAAAAATACTTCTGAGCAGACATTAAAGAATAAAACCCTTTACTTATCTGTCTTATTAGTCCCGGTAACTGTGTGGCATACATTTTTCAAGATAGCTTCTACTCCAAAGAGCCTGTTTTCAGTTCTTGAGAGATCTGTAGCAGTAAGCAATAATGAACAGATGATGGAAGGAGCCAAACCTACAAAAGAAAGTATAGTAAAATTACTGCACTTAGGGGAAAAAAAAACTTGCCTTTGTACATAAATGGCTCTACTCATTAATAGAAGTTTTTACAAGTGTGGTAATTTCAAATAGTCAAAAAAGTGTGAAATACACTTAAAATGAGTAAAATGGATGGGTTTTCCTGTGGGTCAAATGTGTCATGCAGTAAAATTCTCCACACGCCTCCTCCTAACTGTCAATCATAGACCTCATCCTGTACCTTTACTTCACTCCTATTGAAGTAAATAAGAGTTCAGAGTGCTCAGCATTTTGGACTCATAATCAGTAAATCCCTAGTCCCTGCAAAGATTAATACATTCCTAGATTTTAAGGGGTCCAGAAGAGATCAGCTAAGGTCTGGTCTACACTGGGAACTTACACTGGCATAGCTATGTCTCTCTGGGACGTCCAAACCTCTGAGAGATGTGCCTATTCCAAGCTAACCCCGGGTGCAGACAGCACTAGGTTGATGGAAGAATTCCCCCTCTCAGAGAATTGGATTAACTACAATCCCATCGCTGTAGTGAGTGTCTGCAGTGAAGCACTGCAGCTGTGCCACTGTAGTGTTTTAAGTGTAGACATACCTAAGTTCGGCCCTTCTGCATAATGTTGGCCGTAGAATTTTACCAAAAATTCCGATATCAGACCCATAAGGTATTAGGCAGACTCACATGCTTGCACAAGTCCTATTGAATGTAACACTTGAGAATCCCACTGTAGCACAGAGGCCCTTGAGGAGTAGTTGCCCTACTGACTGTCTGGGCAGGCACACTGAAGGTGAACAAGGGGGTAGGGAATAATTCCGAGAGTTCATACCTATCATGGGAACCCAAAACAATGAATCGGAGAGAGAATTACTTGTCCAAAAAGTCTCAGAACCCACAGATACCAATTCTGTACCACTCACCATTCTGAATTCTCTCTAGGTGCCCATATGGTTCCTATCAAGGAGTATCCAAGCATCTCTCATGACAACAGTAATAACATCCTAAACACCTCCGTGAGGTAGGGAAGTATTATCTTCAGTTTACAGATGGAGAACTGAGGCAGAATGAGATTCACTTGACCAAGGTCACAGAGGGAGTCTCTGCAAGTAATTGGAACTGAATCCAGATTTCCCAAGTCCCAGTCCAGTCTCAATTATATGACTGTCTTTCCTAGCTATCTTGCATATTTTATTCTGCCACTTCATTGTCTTTTATTAATTTCACTTTTTTCCTTTTAAAACAATATTGAAGTCAACAATTAACAGGCAAATGCACTTTGGGATGACTGTATTAAAGACACCAAATGTCAGGCACAATTACTTTTCACCTGAATCTCTGAATTATCGGCAATGTACATGCCTGTGGTGGAATGGTGTTTCAGGTTCAAAGGCAGTATTGCATCATTTCCCCTCTGGTGGCAGTTGTTTTTAAAAGGACTGTTTCTCTGTTTACAGCACTGTTATGGTTAATATGATAATTATGTCAGCAGTTTATATCCTGCAAAACCTGCTTTATATTTTATGTATGAAATATTGAGTCTAAGCAGACACAAATAAATGCTGCTGGATCCTGGCACTGGAAATAAGAGTGCTTGTCACCACAACCCAGATAGTCATTTCTCCTGTATCTATGATCTCATGGTTTTGCCGTGGATGTTAAGATGGCATCGGAAATTTAGCATGATGATTCTACTGGCTGGTCAAGTAGGAAGATGCAAGAAACATTTTGGAAAACACAGGTTTATGTTTTAAATTTGATATCTTTAAAAGCTGGCTCCTTGTTTGCAATAGGCAACAAGCAAAACCTGAAATTTTCAGAGCATTTTCCCCAGCTACTGTGGTACATTATCAAAATCAAGTAAAAGAAATGTAAAGTATCTGCTAAGCTTCAGTTGCTTCGGCTCTCCAGCAAGTGGTTAGTCAGTCAGGCACTTAGCTCATGGGTGCAAAATCTTTTTTGCATACATTTCATCCCCTTAGTATTGAATTAATTCTTCATCAAGACAACTACTACAATTGCGTGTGCTGAGCATCCTGATCAATCTGAGCTACCGGAAGTTCTAGTATGCACACACTGGCTGTTTTTCTAAATGAAATAACGTATACATTTGAAATATTCCACACCACACTTCACATGGATTCTTGCCCTACAATAGACTAAGGATCTTAAAAAACCTGTTTTTAAAGAAGAAGAAAAAGCAGCAGCATTTTTTAGATACTGCTGTTAAAAAGACATCTAGATGGTTTGAGTTAATATTGTGTTAGAAACAGGTAACAGGCTGTATGCCAAAATTCAGTCCTAGGTCCATTTTTATGGCTTCAGCTGTAAACCCATGAAATTAGGGGTTTATAATGGAAATTTTGACACTATTTTAAGCATCAATACCGCTCGTAGTGGCAAATGAGTTTTTGACAGCTGTGGCACTTACTTGTATCAGCTGGATTACATGGACAAATGTCTTTTGATGGTGGGGTCCCTTTCTTATCCCACACTGTTCCAGCTCACTGGTCCTGCAGCAGTTTGATGCAGCCATCCAACTGAGTTTCTTTTGGAGCTTGCTAATACTAACTCCTGATTAGCTAGAATGAAGGGCTTGAAAGCAACACAAGGCACCAATTGGGGTTCACCATACTGTCTCTCTTGCAACGCTCCCAGCCCAGAGCACAGATTCATGTCATCCCAGTGGGCAGCTCAGCCTATGGAACAATGTTTTTCCTTCACTCACAGGAAGATGGGGTGTTTCTTCAGTATTTCTTTCTGATTTTAGTGCTCATCCTTCTCATGTGGTGACCAGGTATTGGGGCTGAGGAGAGCCAGAGGTTAAGAGCACTTTCTTCAGCAGCTGAGCAAGTGCGAAGTGCTCACAGCCTTGAACTCAAACTTGGAAACCTTCCTTGAAATCATCTTGACACTAAAGGTGTGGGCCAGCTCAAATACGGCTTTCTCAAAGAAATATACAAGGAAACCATCCTTGTTATCTACTAATATTAATTTAGAGGCACAGAATCATTGTCATTTCTTATATCCCTATAGAAATCTTATTCAAGAATAAGAGGGCATAAATCTACAAAATCCCTTTAGAGGTTAAATGGTAAGTGGTAACCATTCATCTGCATATCTCACTGGACTGACAAGTAGATCCTTAAATAAGTTCATGATTAAGTGAATACCTCACTAATCTTAACCATATCAGTCTGAGGACCCTTATAAAGCTGAACACAATAGGCTGCTATCACAGAGGATAAGACATGTTTCAGGCAAGAATGCACTCACTACATAGAGAGATATTTTATTAATAATAAAAACAAGAACTTGCATTAATCTAAAAGGGATTTACAACTTTGAAGCCTCCTCACACACATGGTTCACTTCACTCATCAAGGAAATGGAACCATCTCTGGGGTGGAACACAGCAGCTATTTACCAGGGCATCATAACTGTTTAGCTTTGGAAGTACAGAAGAATGCTGTATCACAGATAGTGAGAATTACATGAATTGGCCAGGACAAAATAATTAAAACAATAAAATAAAATGAGGGATGTTAAGTGCCATGTGACTTCTAATGAACACAAATAGGCAGGATGTCCATTTTCCATCTCACCCAAGAGACATCTGGCAGCACATTGCCCCCTACAGCCATGGTAGAACATAGGTTCCATGACGACTCAGAGGAAAGAATGCCACCTATTGAATCAACAATACCACATCAGTGTGTTGGAGATTTCCCCTCCAAAAAATTATCAGGCCAAACTTCATTAGCTTATGAAGTCTGATGGGACGTCAGCACAAAGTGGTTTAGTTCCAGAGTAGATCTACAGAAGATTTAAGATGCATGCATTAGGAAGACAATCTGGAAAAACATAACAGCCTAGAAAAGAATAGTCGTGAACATTTACCAGCAAAGGCACAAAGGTTACCTGCCTGCCACTATCGTTTTTATGTTGGAAAAAATAAACGGTGTTGCACTCACCTTTGAAAGAAAAATTAATTGTCCCTAGGCAAGTGGGTGAAAATTATTGAGTAACAAATGGACATTTCTATAAACACATCCAAAATTATGTACTTATAATTGTGAGAAGAGTCTGATGGGCAGATTTAATGTGCCATCACCAGAGCATCTGCCACATATCTGTATATCTCTGGAGTTAAAAAAGCAGAAGACAATTTTTTTGTTAACATGTCAAAGATATGACAAAGAGGGAGGGTTACAACAGTGACTGTCTAGGTAATCCATAGGGATCACTTCTATGCCTTATCTGTCTGCATCTGCACACATTAGGACTGGTGTTTCCAAAGGGGCAAATATGGGAGTTAGGCACCCAACTCCCACTGATTTTCACTGATCTAACGGCCCCTGTGAAAATCTCGGCCTTGATTTGTAGTCAATGTTGTGGAAGAAAAATAGTGTAGCAGCGAGGCAAATGATCGCTAGTAACATGAGTGAATTGTATGGGTGTAGAGGATAACCACCAGAGTTTCAAGTATTATTTATATGGTACTGAAAATGTGCTAGGCACTTTGCAGACAAATGAAAGAACATAGTTCTTGTCCAAACGTATTTAAAATCTGAACAGATGAAAAACAGATAAAAGATTGCAGATTGTTTTTTCCAAGTAGCAAGTTAATCTACTCTGTTGCAAAGTTAAGCATCCTCTCTTCTTAACGTGCAGAATAATTACAGGCACAATTAGATTAGCTACAACAGCAGATTACAGTGCAGCAGGTTAATTTTATGCAAAATGTGCACTGAATAAAGACAGGAACAGAGGCAATAAAGTTCTAGAAGACTTTAAAATATACGTCTGCAGAGGAAGTCAAATAACCATGTCTATTAATTAAGATCCATACCTAGACTTCCAAGACCTTCTTCTATTGACACTTCTCACTTAGCACGATTAAGTTAGTGTGTAGAAGGCTGTGCTGATGGAGAGAAGGCACAGCCTGGAGCACATTAGTTGGCTGTACTTTAAGAGCACTGAACATTTTAAAGATGCATGTAAAGTATGAGGATATTAATAATAAATTTACATACTTCATATGATAATTGCTAAGGGACCCAGGGTTCATTTACAAGGCCAGCCATCAGATGGTAAGGTCCACATTTAAGCTTCCTAAAAAATCATGATACTGTGTCACCGGCTAGGCCACCTGTGATTACTCTGAACATTGGGAATACCACAAACATACCCTTTGCTACTGTAACCTACCCTCTATCCTATCAGCATTTGACTATTTAACCACCTGTTTCATATGGTCATAAACCTAGACTGTGAGCTCTCCGGGTTATGGATTACCTTTGGTTTACTCTTTTGTATAGCAGCTGGCACTATTGGGCCCTGATCTCTGGATAGGGCATCTAGATTCTACTGTAACAGAAATAAATAAATAGTAATAGTAGCTTGATCATTGCTTCAACATATAATTTGCTGTTACTAATGTTCCTCCTTCTGATTATTTTACTAACGTTTCACCTACAGGTCTCCAAAGTCCTAGAGATGGTTCTTCGCCTTGTGCTCAGCTGTGATTTCAATCATGGCCCTAGTGAGGTCAATACATATGTTTATTTCCCCCTCTTGATTTGCATACAATGAGG